>NC_137825.1:55139425-55469425 GCF_963921795.1 Nannobrachium achirus
CCCAAATGTTTTACTCAAAGTATCAATACTGCAGTATAGAAATACTCTGTACAAAGCAGACCCTGCAACTGCGGTGGTGTTAAAGCTATACTGTGTAAGTTGCTCAACTAGTGGTCAGAGCTGTATAGCAAACCGCGGTCGCGTCCGCGTCTTTCGGCCGTTTTTCGCCGCGGACCGGGCCTCTCACCCCCGCGTCTGCCTCCACCTCGCTGAGATCTATCTTTAGAGGGGTCCCTGGTTCCTGTGCGTTCAGGCATTCCGGAGAAACGGACTCTTTCACCCGAGTATGTTGTTGTTATGTTGAGGCAAGCTACTTCCTGAGAAGTCAGCAAGATGCGCCTGTGATTGGCCGGTAGTGTACCATGTGTTTATGATCTGCGATATGATTGGCCAACGTATACACAACGTATACAGATGATGCAGATTACGTCATTTTGCCGCGAAATTCTCCCCCCCTCACGGCTCATAGAAAACATATAAAGAGAAGGCTTTAGAAGCTGAAATTAACGGAGTGGGGGTTCTAAAACTTTAGCGATTTAACAGTTAGGACAATTTTAAGATTTGTTTTATAAAAAAAGTTACATGGTATGACTTTAAAGCTCGTAACGAAAAATGTCCTTTGAACAAATGCAGAAACTAAGCAATGCGTTCCAGAGAAGACCTGTCCATGACCGCCAATACCGCGACGACTTCAACTTCGCTGCGGGATTGAGCCACCTCTCACAAGCAACATGCGGGAGCTGGTCGCAGCCATACCTTAAATAATTTAGATGGAGCCAATTATGCGTCGCTAATTACGTTGATTTGCTTTTAATTCATATAATTATGTTAATTAGGCCCGTACTAACAAGCGTTGCTACAACGTTAATGCATTTCTGTAGCTCCTCGTTTGCTTTCAGCGCACTGGGGTGCTGTGTTTGTGTGAGGTTTAAAATGGTTATGTGTCTGGAGTGTGGCTTCATCGCTCGGCTTTCAGCCAGAATGTGTTCGACTAACAAGTTCACCACAACCTGGAATTTGTGTTATGCGCTTGGCATAAGCACAGTAGGTCCTGAGATGCTCCCAGCCCATCAACAGCTCTAGCACTAGGGCTGTCACAATTATTACATAATCGTCTAATCGTGATTATTTGACATTATCGCAATTATTTTGTCATAATCGTCATAATCGTGAATGTTGAAAAATGTCCGAAATAGTGGAAATAGCAGATCTACAAGCTCACAACGCGTCGCATCGCGACGCGTTGTGAGCTTGTAGATCGGCTATTTCCACTATCAAAGTTATTTTTTAAGTAGTAAGTTGTCAAATATGTCAGTAATTTCTTTGTATATTTAGGTTATGTGTCATATCTACCATGTACAACTTCAAAGCCTAAAAGCCAAACAGAAATGCAATTATCAACGACAAAAACACAATTAAATCGTTAATCGCCAATTATTTGAGTGACAATTAATCGTCATGTAAAATGTCATATCGTGACAGCCCTAATCTCAACTAAACCATTCATTCAAGGTAGGGCACAACCGAGTCACATTAATACCTAAAATCCCAAGTGCTTGTCAGGGTGGGGGTCCCCAGTTCAAATATCTTTATTTTGGGGGTCACAGCCTAAAAAGGTTTGAGAAGCCCTGGTAAATGGTAAATGGTAAATTGATATAGCGCTTTTATCCAAGGCGCTTTACATAGATTGTGCATTACATTCACCCATTCACACACATTCATACACCAGTGGCGGAAGAAACCATGCAAGGCACCAACCTGCTCACCGGGAGCAACTAGGGGTTCAGAGTCATGCTCAAGGACCCTTCGACATTAACTCAGGGGGAGCCCGGATTCGAACTGGGAACCCTTCGTGCTCTAATAACGGTTTCTCTACCCCTGAGCTATGCCGCTGAGCATTAACAAACTCATCCACCAGGGGCATTGACAACTCATTCTTATGACTTCCTATCTAGCCAAGCTTTATAAACTATGTCTTTTTTTAAAGAGAAAACAATAAAAAAATAAAAATAAGAGAATATTCGACTTCGGTGAACAACGTCGAAAAGTGACTTTGATATTCGAATATTCGAATATTTGGTGAATGCCCTAATTCAAGGAGGACTATTATGTTCAAAGTGAGGGCTCACAAGGACAACATATACAGTACACACAATAATACATGCTTTCCTGTTTGATAGCGAGAAGGACTCAATCACTACCATTAACATGACATAGAAAAATGGTGGCACCACCGGAACTAATTGAACCAATTAAGCCAATGCGTGTGGTGCAGAGAACTTGAGGCGTATCAGCTATCCCGCCATTGTCCGGCCGCTTTGTGAAAGAGCGTGAAAGCCCATTCAGTTGCTTGTGTACCGTGACACTCTACACCCGGCTGCAGACCTCCATCTGACATGGGCACAAAACGTACGAATGCGGCGTGCCTTTGTGAAGGCATTTTCGACATCAATCCAAAAGAAATACAATCTCAGCTTAAGGATATGATTACAGCAAAAACCCATGTTCTGGTTCATTGCCCTGGAGAGAGCAGGGCGGTACGGTGTGGTGGTACTGTACCAGTGGTGTCAGTTCAGCAAAAGCTAGGGTATGGCAAAGATGGGAGTCCTCATGGAAAAGAGGCATTACATTTTGTATAACACGGTTCTATTGTGAAAATAGCAGATCTACATGCTCATACCCAGGTTTCTACGGTTTCTTGGGCTGGATATGGCAGCCTGGAACGGTTGTTCAAGTGCAGCTAAACTTAAGCTCTGTCCACACCGGCGAATTAGCGAAAGCGACGTGAATAAGCGAACCAAAAAGGCGAAGAATTCGCCATTCGCCCTTTTCCATACACACCAAAAAGCGACGCGAATATGCGTATAATATTCGTTTAATTCGCCTAAAAACGAGGGGGCGATATCTGCCTGCATAGCCACATGAGAAAGGAGAAGAAAGGAGAGAGAGGAGAGGAGAGAGGAGAACGGAGACAGGGAAACAAATAAAACAATGGAAACTATATCCTCAAGTGATGATGAGACCTGGCCGTGGTTGTTAGCCTATTAAATAAGAAAAAGAACAGAAGAGACAAGTGACAACACGCGTTCTCCGTTCCCCCTCCCCTCAGCTCCGGCCGGGGGCAGAGTAGACAGGGTCGGTCAGTGTTTTATCATAGCCGGGTCGGAATGGCCGCATCACCCTCGGAATACGGGGCTGTCAATCATTATGTGTATTACCCGAGAGGACCCAAGAGGACCCGTATTGTGTGTGTACTTTCTGCTTTTTTATGCAAACTGTAAAGCAATCAATCAATGTGTGTGTGTGCGCGCGCTGGCGTGCGCTATAAGGAACGAACTAGGCTACTGGAGTTCTGTTTAACGTGTGTGCTGTGTTTAGGCTGGCCTGACCTAGGATCATGGTCTGTTAGCCGTGAGGCAGCGAGATGAATGGCTGTGTAACAGTGAGATGATAATGCTGGTCTAGGATCAGTTTAACAGCAGGGGTAAAAGATATTGGTGCGTGCGTAATGCATGCGTGATGCGTAGCCTGCTGCCAGGATGATGAGATAGCAGCCGCGACCGCGTACAAGTTAAACCATGACTTTACCTCTCTGTAGTTAGAAAATAGCCTAAAAGTATTCCTTTTAATCTCTGGCTTTTGTTTCGATCTTAATATTATAGATTCCTTGGTAGCCTTCTTCTGCCTGTCAATCAGTTAACAGCGCACGCTGCACGGCTGCAGTGAGCATGAAAGAGGGTTTTAATAATGATTAAATGGTTGGGTCTCTCGGAAATAAAAGGATTTCGGTCTGTAAAAAAAGAAAGTCAGTGTAAAGTAACTAAAAGTAGCCTACATTTACTTGAGTAGCCTGTACTTGTAGGTATTTGTACTTGAGTCAAATTTCCAGTACTTTCCTTCTAATCGACTCATTTCGGATCCTATTGTAGGCTATTTAATACCCAGCGATTTATTTTTAAACATTAGTCTTTTTGCAGATATAAAGTAGCCTACAATAACAAACACATAAACCATGCTTTTACCGGTAAGACATTCGAGTAGGCTACTTTTTCCAAGCAGCCACGCAGATGAGACACGGAAAAGGAGAACGACACTGTTCCCCTCGGCCTCAATGTAACGTGAAGGTCCCTCCACCATTCTCTCTCTCTCTCTCTTGAAATAGGGTAGAGTGAGCTTACTTTGATACAGAGAGAGAGAGGAATTCGCCTTTGAACGTTCGCTTAATTCGACACAAGGGCGAATAAAAAACAGACCCCTTTTCGCTTTTTCGAAATTCGCGTTTGGTGTGGATGCTTCCATTGACTTTATAAGGTTTTAAACAAAAGGCGAATAATACGCTAATTCGCTATTCGCCAATTCGCCCTCAGTGTGTACGAGGCTTTAGCATGGTAGTAAACGTTCCACAATTAACAATAATGAATTGCACCTGTGCAGCAGACCTGCGGAACCTGGGAATATACCATTTTGTCAAGATGGTGAGAATACAAGTGTGGAGAATATAATTATGATACCTTGTTAAAGTGACCATTATGTTACATTTTGCATTTGTAGTTATTTTACTGTAATTTAACAACACTAGAAGTCTAGAGTTCAGGCCGCTGCGCGGCCCTCACCACCATGTTGCGGCAGTGTGGTGTGTGTAATGGCCAAATATGTTTTTTTTGAGAGAAAAAAGTTTTTTGAGAAAAAAAAGTTTTTTGAGAAAAAAAAAGTTTTTTGAGAAAAAAACATTTTTGAGAAAAAAAAAGTTGAGAATTTTTTTTTTTTTTAAATAACGTATTGGTGATGCGATGACGTGGTGTATACGGATGTTACTGCGATTGAGGTGAAAGAGAAAAGTGGAAAGTTGTGAGCTAACTATTAGCTATTTTTGTGTGTGTGAGTGTGAGTGTGAGTGTGAGTGTGAGTGTGTGGTGTGTGTGAGGAGAGAGAGAGAGAGAGGGAGAGAGAGAGAGAGAGAGAGAGAGAGAGAGAGAGAGAGAGAGAGAGAGAGAGAGAGAGAGAGAGAGAGAGAGATAGAGAGAGAGAGAGAGAGAGAGAGAGAGTGTGTGTGTGTGTGTGTGTGTGTGTGTGTGTGTGTGTGTGTGTGTGTGTGTGTGTGTGTGTGTGTGTGTGTGTGTGTGTGTGTGTTCTGGCTACGCCCCCCTCGGTTGAAATTGGATCCGCCGGTCCCATAGCTGGGAATACGAGCCAATGGACGGCGGTCACCGGTCACCATGGCAACGGGGGGCCAATGATAGAGTTATGGGCGGTATTATTCCCTACGTTCTGACAACTACCTATGAGTTGAAGTGGATGTGAAGTGGGCGTGAATGGGCTTGGAAGTGGGATGCGGCTCTTAGAGGAATGTATATGTTACAGTATGTTCAAGAAACCAGTAAAAGTTGTCAAGGAGCACTCGTTTTGACGTTCACCACACACTAATCACCACCAGATGGCGACGTCAGCCACTGCTCTGCCATTCACCAGAGTGTATATAAGAGAGTTACGTCACGCTTTGAACTCGCCGCAGACCGGAAGTGTTTACTCTTTATTTACTAGCCTAGCCTAGCCTAGCCTAGCCTAGCCTAGCCTAGCCATTAGCTCCATTGTAGTCACTTGGACAGGGCGTTTAACGTGCGCTTGCCCAGGCCTTACGGCCTGGGCATAAATATAACGATTGCATTCACCACGGCTTCGTAACTCGCGCGGCGCTCCGCCGGCCGCGCGGCCCTGGCCCGCTCTTCGCGGCCACTCGCGCCTGCGGCGCTCGGGGGCAAAGAGCAGGACCAAGGTCCGCTGGCCTTCGCGCCGCTTGGGGCTTCGTGGACCCAGGGGGGCCTCGTAACTCGTTTGGGCTTCGTGGATACAGGGGGGCTTCGGTAGCCGCTCGCAGTGTCGTGGACAATAGAGCGGCGCACCGCCTGGAGTACGTTGTCTGTGGCGACCGCTTGCTCCGCCCCGTGCCGCACCACGAGTGCTCCGCGTCTCGAATGTGCTGTTTCTCTAATATACTATGACATATATAAGATAAGATAATAACCAGCGCAGATAGACAAAAAAGACATTCATGGGTTTATATTTAAAAGTAACTTTATTTTCCCCCCTGGACCCAGGGTATGGCAGCTGCATACCCCTGCCATACCCAATTGACGCCCCTGGCAGACACAGTACTTTAGGTCAGACTGAAGTCGTTTGCCAACTGGAGTATTATTCTTACAGACTCGCAGACAAAGAAATACGGAGTAGGAGGCCTAATCTAAAATCGGTTCCCCCGGCCTACCGGGTTATGACTTGCAAAAACCACAGCCGTATCTTTTTGGTCATTTGAGCTTCATAACGGCGGCAAACACTTAAGGGCAAGCCGGATTTATGTGGGAGTCACTGAAAGGGCATTAATTGCGACTTTTACGGCTGTTGCGTATAATCTCCCCCTGCAGTAGTTGAGAGAGCGTTTTCAAGCATTTCAATGTGTGTGCTTACCAGTTCTCCACTGCAAGGGGGTAGGGTGGGATGATATGAAAATGTCACATCACGATTATTGTGACAAAATAAATCGCGATTTACGATATTATCGCGATAATCAAAATCCATTATCCTGAGGGTGGCAACGCGACGCGCTGTGAGCTTGTAGATCGGCAAATCTTTAAGCTCTCTAAATCTATATATCTATTTTTTGGCAAAGACATTGATAGAGAGTAAAACGAAACTGTATCAAGTACGTATATTATAAGTACCTTTTACTAATTATAGAGGGTTTAAGTGGTAGCCTATACCGGCTATGCAGCTCGGCAAATAAAAGGTGAATTGATCCCAGTGCATGACTGAGGATGACATCACAATAATGTCATCTCAACGATACGATTATCGTTAGTGTTTTTTTGCCACGATAAACGAGAATATCGGTTCCATCCCTACAAGGGGGACGAGGGAGGGAGGTGAGAGGAAGTCAGGAGAGAGAGAGAGAGAGAGACAGAGAGAGAGAGAGAGAGAGAGAGAGTCAAAGGCCCAACCACAAACGAGGAAGAAAAACTGAAAAGAATCTTTTAGGCTGGGTGATTGTCGTGTGGCCAAGCTTCGGTCAGATGGTGACTAGGGATGGGACGATACGCGATATTATCGTTTATCGTGATAAAAACACTCACAATAATGGTAGCGTGGAGATTTAATTTATCATGATATCGTCCTCCGTCATGCACTGGGATCAATTCACCTTTTATTGCCGAGCTGCATATCCGGTACCACTTAAACCCTTTGTAATTGGTAAAAGGTACTTATAATATACATACTTGAAACAGGCTTTTTCCCCACTCTCTATCAAATGTCTTGGCCAAAAAATAGCCAATCTACAGGATCACAACTTGTTGTGAGCTTGTAGATCTGCTATTTTTTGGAAAATGTTCCGCCCCAGGATAATGGATTTTGATTATCGCGATAATATCGTAAATCGCGATTTCTTTTGTCACAATAATCTTGATATGAAATGTTCATATTGTCCCATCCCTCATGGTGACACCCTCACAGCAACATGCTTGCTACATGGCACAGAACCAGGGAGTGGGTAGCAAGGGTGCGGGAAAAGTGGGATGGGGACGTTAACAGAGCATGTGGCATAACAGAGCGCGGGGGCTGTGTGACTCGGAGGGACTTGGCTATGAATAGCTGTATTAAAAAAAAGGTACATGGTGTAGGAACCAGGTATGGCAGCGCAGTGCAGAATTGAGATGTTTTTTGGGAGAGTGGAGAGTGCAGCTTGCAGATGAAATGCTGGATTACGCCCAGTCTTTACGGTGCTCAGGTTAAAGAGGTGGTGCCATAGTTTTGTACTTTTTCAGTTTTTCATGTGTCTAGGAGGTTGAAAGTACTTCATTAGACCCCCTGATGTGATTTTTTGGAGAAATGATGTATTCTCTTAGTATTTGTTTGTTTTCTCTTGGAGGCTGCCCCTTGTGGTCAAAAGTGTCAGTTAAAAAACACAGATACTAAGTGTGTCACAGTATCAACTCCTCCCCAATTGCCATTCACCCAACACTGTGGGGTGTGGCTATATCAGCTGGGTCACCACCCACCATGCCATCCATGCATACTTAATGAACTGGGGGTGTGGCCACATAAAAACCCAATTTTAACTCTTTCTGTATACTTTTTTGGAAAAAATCTTCCTCCTAGTATAATCATTATACCTGATAATCATGTTTTAGAGGGGGGGGGGGGGAATCATGGCACCACCTCTTTAAAGCACTGGACAGGTACACACACTTGTCTACTAAGGCTGGGCGATATTAGGAAAACCTTCTATATTTGATAACGTTGTTGAATACCTCGATATCGATATTACTCACGATATTAGTAAAAACAATTACATTGTATAGTTTTTAATGTTTTTTTTTTCTGCTTTAGATCCACTGCCTGCCTAACCCAGATAATGAATAGCATATCAATGCTTGCACACTGCACAGTACACTTAGAATAAAGAAATGAAATGCCTTATTTCCATTTTCCAACAATGTTTTTGTTGAAATAACTACCTGGTTACAGATAGACTGCTTTTTTGGATGTGCTACATGCATGCATAGTGTGTC
The DNA here is from genome assembly GCF_963921795.1 of Nannobrachium achirus. Classification (NCBI taxonomy): domain Eukaryota; kingdom Metazoa; phylum Chordata; class Actinopteri; order Myctophiformes; family Myctophidae; genus Nannobrachium; species Nannobrachium achirus. The sequence continues at coordinate 55,147,987 of NC_137825.1, forward strand.
TGTTAATTAATTTGGCACATACACCAATACCTAATTTCAAGCCATTTTCGTCGATATGTATACCTCGCAAGTTGATACCTCAATATCGATAATTCTTCGATATATTGCTCAGCCTTACTGTCTACGCATACAATCAGCTGCGTATCCATTATTGTGTCTTATCCACCGCAGAATCCTGAGAGTTAATTTAACTCTGAGAGTCTGAGAGTGTCAGAATTCATCTAGGCATGGTGTAGTGTCTAATGTTTTCCAGTGACAGAGAGGGGCAGAGTTAGGCCCAGTAAAAGAGAGGCTCGGAAAGGGACCACTGGAAGAATGTGCACTGTCATTGCAGTGTGGATTACAGCACTTTGGGAAGTACAGCAGAGAAGGCAGCAGGGGGCAGTGGTGGCACCCGTCTCTCACTCTCTCCCTCTCCCCACATTCTCCCCTGACTACCTTGACTTACTTGAAAATATGTATACAAAAAAATACAAAAAAGAGGAAAAGAAAAGGTTCTAAAATAGAACCTTTCTACAACGAGATTTATGTTTAATGTTTAATTTATGTTTAATTGACTACAACAGTACTTTGTGCACACTTGTTTCCCAATACAGAAGCAAATTAAACACATACAAAGTATATTCTAATCACATACCTATATTGGGCATGCCATTACAGGCTAAAAAAAAATTAAGAAAAAAATACAAAACAGTAGACAAGCAGTAGACAAGCTCACAATGTGTAGCATTGTGAGCTTGTAGATCTGTTATTTCTTTGCTATGAATACAGGTGTGCCTTCAGATTTTGACTTGTCCAAAAGTTCGAAAACATGCTGTTAAAACCGTACAAAAAGGGAGATCAAGAGATTGATCCCCAGTTTTTAACCATTTCTATTATGAACTAGCTACTTCAATAAAGGCTTTTTCATTGTTTTCCCCAGAAGAGTGCCTTGTGTAAGCCATTTTCCATGAGAGGGAGTGGGTTGTTGGCTGATTTACCACTGTTTCTACCACTTCTACCATATAAATGAAAGAAAACACAGTTGTAACTTGCAAGGTTATTTAGTTACAATCAACTGCAACACAACAGTGGGCGGGGTACATGAGCCAACTCAAGGTTGTTGACTGATTTACCACTGTTTTAAGCCAATCAGAATCCAGTATCTGAACATGTGACCACAACAAGTGGTAGAAAAAGGCTTTTCCACCGTTTTCACCAGAAGAGTGCCTTCATTAGTTTTCTTCCTTTGTTGATGGCTTACCCATTGATGATTTCTTTGCATTCTGCCCGTATGAAGTGCTCTTTGTCGGGGGTGAGGATGCACAGGGAGTTCTTCTGGCCCGTCCTGGACTCTCCATCGATGACGTCAGAACACAGGTTCATGTTGATGGTGCCCTGGGGGAGTGTGCTGGGCTGCAGAGCGGGAGCGGGACAGAGAGATGGACAAAGTGTTAACCCATTTAGGCCTAGAATTAGAAGGATTCAAAAGACACTTATAGAATCGGGTCAAAATTGTAACGTTCACGACTTTTCAAAAATAGCAGATCTACGAGCTCGCAGCGCGGCACTCGGTGCCGCGCTGCGAGCTTGTATATCTGCTATTTTTCAATAGTTAAAGCATAAAATAATGATACACAAAATGTGTACCCGTTCTAAATGGGTTAACGTAGGGTGAGGTATTTCATTCTCTGCCCGTGTTCAACAATCATCCCTGGTTATTTTGGGAGGAAAAGATCCTGATCCATCAATAGGGCTGCCACAATTATTACATAAAAATCGTCTAATCGCAATTATTTGACAAGATCGCAATTCTTTTGTGATAACCGTCATAATCGTTTATATGTTGGCATAATGTATGTTCAAACATTTAAAAAATAGAGGAAATAGCAGATCTACAAGCTTACAATGTGTCGCATCGCGATGCATTGTGAGCTTGTAGATCGGCTATTTCCACTATCAATGTTCTTTTTACAGTGTAAAGTTGTCAAATATGTCCTTCATTTCTTTGTATATTTAGGTTACGTGTCATATCTGCCATGTGCAACTTCAAAGTCTACAAGCCAAACAGAAATGTAAGTGTCAACGACAAAAACGCAATTAAATCGTTAATCGCAATTATTTGAGTGACAATTAATCGTCAAAATGTCATAAACTCGACAGCCCTACCCATCAAGTTTCAAAGCAATGATGCAACAGTACTGTTGATCATGAGTCAACTATAGAAAAGATCTCAAGATTTCATCAATAGTGTGTTTATTGTTTAAATACATTTTTTGGGGTGTTTTTTATGGACTTCTTACTTGTTACTCCTCACTGCTCTGCTTTACCAGATGACTAAAGCCTGATTTATAGTTACTTGCATGCCAGGGCCGCTGCCCAAAAACAGCAGATCTACAAAACCTCCGTCTATTTTCGATGTGTGACGCGATGTGCGACCAGGCATATAAATCAGGCGTAACATTACGAGCAATCAATAAGAAGAGCAGGATGTAATGTTGGCTGTGATCCTAGAATCATCATGCAAGAGAGAAGTGCCTGTACAGGAAGCGTGTGTTCATTTTATCTGCCCTGTGATATCTCTCCGAGAGGTGAGAAGCCAACTATGCTAGCAGTTGCGTCAGTTCAGAAAAAGCTAAGGTATGGCAACATGACTGGTGTCTTGCACGCGCGCGAGGGCGCGCGTGCAAGACACCAGTCATGTTGCCATACCTTAGCAACAGGCACAATGAAAAGTACATTTTATTATTTCCCCCGGTAGCCAAGGTATGGCAGCTGCCATAGCTTGCCATACCCAACTGACGCCTCTGTATGCTAGGACTTCAAAATGTACTTGCGTAAAAGTAGGAAAGTGTTGACATCAAAATGTACTTAAAAGTACCAAAAGTAAAAGTACAAACTGTTTGAAAATAGCAGACCTAAAAGCTTGTAGATGAAATAGCCGAGGGATAAAATAGGGCTAAAGTGGTTTATGTATGTTTAATAATATTATAATTTTTATCTGCACAGTACAGTAACTAGTAACATTACATTTTGTATAACATGGTTCTAATGTGAAAATAGCAGATCTACATGTTCACAACGCGTAATATTTGACAATTTGGCCAACCTCTATACACTTAAACTTTATGTTGGTTTGTTTACTGTTGAGAGAGAAAACATTCTTGAGAACCACTGATGTAAAGTGTTCAAATAAATGTAGTGGAGTAAAAGTACAATATTTGGACCCGAGATGTAGTGGAGTAGAAGTAAAAGTATTGGAAATTGGAAATACTCAAGTAAAGTAGACATACCTCAAAAGTGTACATAAGTGCAGTACTTGAGTAAATATACTGAGTATATTGAGTTACTACAGTAAAGACACCATCAATCATCCATAAACAACGCGACCGCCGGACAGACAGAATAATACGTGCCTGTGTACGCCGAGTCAGGACTTTACATGCAAGTTTATGTAAATACACAATGGCTTTGTGCAATGTGGACACAGCCCATTTACAATCAATGGAGGCTTGTTGGCTCCACTCGGCAAAAGATAAGGATCTATTTGTGGCGCATTTCATAGAACGGCTCGATGAATCTCTGCTGAACCAGTCACGTTCCACAGTAATATACTAGTTTTTATTATTTGCACGTGCCAGTCGAATGCTTGTGCGACATTTTGACCACTTTGTAAAGACGCCATGCCCAAAGCAGAAAGATATTCCGTGCACGTTATCACCTCGATAATCTGACTTCTGCTTAGTCTGACCTCCGAATGACTTAGTCCAGCAATGGGAGAAGCCAGCCAGGCACGTACGTGCACACATAGACATCAAAGGGGGCTTGAGCCCCCTGCCCTTTTATCCGTCTGTAAAAAGTGCCCTCTCCGGACCATGAATGCAGTTTTTACTAGGGTGAAAGAAATGCAAATGCCCTCTTTCCATGCCATACCTGAAGGCAGCATTCAAGAGAATTGCCTTGTCCAAACTCTCCTGAACTTGAATGCAGCATCTTGTGTTGAAATACCGTAATCTCATCACTCGGTGTAGAAATCCATGCCGCAACGCCACATCTCCAGTATTGACTTGCTTATGCTTACCGTAATTGCTGGACTATAAGCCGCACCTGAATATAAGCCGCACCAGCTAAATTTAGAACAAAAAAATAAATGTTTACATATAGGCCTATAAGCCGCACCTGACAATAAGCCGCAGGTGTCCTCTCTGCTTCCTGCTAGAGCGCCCCTGGTAAAAATGTATATATAAATCATTGTCAAAGACCATTGTAAAACGAACTAACTAGCCGTGAGCTGTAAAAATCTCTATACAAGCCACACCGGTGTATAAGCCGCAGGGTTCAAAACATGGGAAAAAAGCTGCGGCTTATAGTCCGGCAATTACGGGTAGTTCAGTGTAGGATCAAGCTTGGAGGTCCGCTATTTTCGATATTTTCACCAAAAGGCCCTTTTAGAAATTTCAGCCCCTGCCTCTCTAACATTCTCTGCACGTCCCTGGGAGAAGCCCCTGATAAGCTCAAGTTCATTGAAGGATTTGTATTTGCTCAATGGAGTAACGCCGGGCGCTGCCTATACGCAGAGTGCGCCAGGCACGGGCAGCTGTTTGAACAACCTTTGCTTCCTACCTTCTCCGCTCTAAAAATACGGGTAGAATTACAGGCACCAGAATGCCACAGAGGTCTCTCTCGAGCCATCAGTAACAAGGAGGTGCCCACGGATAGTAAATTACACCCAATCGGCCAATCTGCATACAGTAGGAGATTAAATTAAATTAAAAGGCATCAGGATCAAGTTAGCGAGTGACGGAAGAAATCCGGCTTGCCCAACATGTGAGGCTTAACCATAGGCTGTCAGTCACGGAGCAATTTAAGCCTAAGGATGGTCCTTGATGTGGACAGAGAAGTCAATGGTTAACAGTTTGCGGTAATCCCACCCAAAGGGTGGTTGCGAGGCCCCGTTTACCCCCGTTACTGCCGCTAAATGGAACTTTCATTCGCCCTTCGCTTAAAGGACAACTTTAGTTTTTTACAACAAGGGTTCATATTTTAGATTGTAATTAAAGAATATAAAAGATGAGTGTTAAAATTATTTAATTTACTTCTTTCTATTGTTTTAGGGATTCTTATTTCAGTGGTTAGGGGCATGCGTACAAGTGGCTAAATATGTCATTTTACACAGAATAAGCCCATTCCCAAGATACAACGCAACCTTTCATGGTTGGATGTGACTGGGGGCTAGAAGTGTTACTGTAAATAGCAATAAAGAAACTGCTGGCTTATTGTGTCTAAAAAGACATATTTAGCCACTTGTATGCATGCCCCCATGCGTACACATGCCCCACATTTTAGCACAGTAAACAAGATAAAACAATAGAACGAAGCAAATGAAAACATGTTAACACTCACTTTTTCTTTTCTCTAATTACAATCTAAAATATGAAACCTTGTTGTAAAAAAACAAAGTTGTCCTTTAACATGGCCCATGCGGCAGCGATGGATCGCGTTGTCAAACAAACGGGTTAGCACACAGGGAATGGTAGCCACTAGCTAATATGCATAACGTTTACAGAGAAAAAAGACTGGACCGTGATGAGCCAAGACTATAACAGATCAGATAAGAGACATAAAAGCTGCTACTGTATCTGGAACTTGTTTTGTTGTGTACAGTATCTAGGGCTGTCACGATTATGACATTTTACATGACGATTATTTGTCACTCAAATAATTGCGATTAACGATTTAATTGTGTTTTTGTCGTTGACAATTACATTTCTGTTTGGCTTTTAGGCTTTGAAGTTGCACATGGTAGATATGACACATAACCTAAATATACAAAGAAATTACTGACATATTTGACAACTTATGCTTTAAAAAGAACATTGATAGTGGAAATAGCCGATCTACAAGCTCACAACGCGTCGCGATGCGACGCGTTGTGAGCTTGTAGATCTGCTATTTCCACTATTTCTGACTTTCTTTTAAATATATGAACATTTTTCAACATGGAAACGATTATGACGATTATGAAAAATAATCACGATTATGTCAAAAAATCACGATTGGACGATTATGTAATAATTGTGACAGCCCTATGTGTATCTTAGAGTAAGTCAATGAGGTGGTAGGTGTTCCATCTCAGCTCAAGAAGACAAAGATCTGTCTTAAATGCGGGAAAAAACAAGACCCGGATTTAGGGCTGTCACAATTTTTTTGCATCATCGTCATAATCGTTTCCATGTTGAGAAATGTTAATATAGTTTCAAACACATTCAAAAGGTAGTGTAAATAGAAGATCTACAAGCTCACAACGCGCCGTGATGCGACACGTTGTGAGCTTGTAGTTCGGCTGTTTCCACTATCAATGTTCTTTTTTAAGTCTAAAGTTGTCAAATATGTCAATAATCTCTTTGTATATTTAAAGCCATACTGTGTAAGATGCCCAACTAGTGGTCATTAGCCCTATAGCAAACCGCGGTCGCGTCCGCGTCTTTCGGACGTTTTTCGTACCTTCAGACCCCCGCGTCTGCCTCCACCTCGCTGAGATCTATCTTTTAAGGGGTCCCTTGTTCCTGTGCGTTCAGTAATTCCAGAGATACGGACTCCTTCACCCTGCCTGGTAGGCGAAATTACCTAGAGAAGGGATGGTACAAACGGGCGACAACAAATATGGCTGCCATAGCGACCCCACTTCAAGATGCGCTGTGATTGGCCGGCAGTTGTATAACCCTCGCTGTGATTGGCCGGTAGTGTGATGACGCAATTTTGGCGCGAGATCCGGTCCACGGCAAGGATCTCAGTTTACATACAGAGAAGGCTTTACAGGCTGAAATTCACGGCGCGGATCTTCTAAAACTTTTGTGATTTAATAGTTAGGAGAATTTTAAGATTTGTTTTATAAAAAAAGTTACATAGTACAACTTTAAGTTATGTATCATAAATGAAGCGTCAGCGTTAGTTTATGCAGGACATGGGAGTCAAGTTGCTGCTCAGCTGTAGTCAGTTGTCAGTCAGCTCTGTTCTCATACCTCATTAACATATCTGCTGGTCATTATGTCACATGACTGCCTTAGTCCAATCAAAGCTCTCATCAGTAGGGGAGGCTCCTTTAAATAGAGCTTGCTTTCCCTACCAATGCTTGGTTCCGGAGCTTCGGAATCATTTGCTGCTTGCATCCTCCTCCACCCCAGCCTCCACCTTTTATCAGTCTGACTAAGCTCAAACACTTGTGATTGTCTGATTAAGTTACATGTCAATGTAAAGTACTGCGATCTTGACTAAGTTTCATGTCAATGTTGTTAAGCTCAATACTGTGATTTTGACTAAGTTCATGTCAATGTTGTTAAGCTCAATACTGTGATTTTGACTAAGTTCATGTCAATGTTAAACTCAATACTGTGATTTGACTATGTTACATGTCATGGTTATTGCTATTATTTTGCTATTCTATCCCTATGGGGGGTATTGTTATGCGTTCCCTGATTTTGCTAAGCATGCTCAGAAAAGCCTGCACAAAATTCAGGGAGCATCTCCGAACGCGGAGCCCTTCAAACGCCAAAATTAACTGCATTCCATTTATGCAATAAATGGTTAAATCTGCTTGACCTGTATTCAGTTTATGCAATAAATGGTTAAATCTTCTTGACGTGAATGTTCGTGCCTAAATTGCCATGTTCAACTTCAAAGCCTAAAAGCCAAACAAAAATGTAATTGTCAACGACAAATACACAATTAAATCGTTAATCGCAATTATATTTATATTTAAGGGGTGCCCCGAGACAAAAAAAGTTTGGGAACCCCTGTTGTAGCGCGACCGTTTTCTACAGCGCTCCTCACGTCCCTCATACTGTAACATCAAAAGCATGGCGCGTAAGAAAATTCCTCAGACAGCTTAGGTCGAGTACCAGCCAAGACAAGGAGTGATGTCATTCGTGTCCCATTATAATTTTGACGTCCATAATGCATGCGGTCTTAACCCATTTAGAACGGGTACACATTATTGTGTATCATTATTTTATGCTTTAACTATTAAAAAATAGCAGATATACAAGCTCACAGCGCGGCACCGAGTGCCGCGCTGCGAGCTTGTAGATCTGCTATTTTTGAAAAATCGTGAAAATTAGAATTCTGACCCGATTCTATAAGTGTCTTTTGAATCCTTCTAAGGTTTTTTTGAAAAAACTATGTTTCTATGTCAGCAATCTGGCCAGCCATCGTCAAAGAAAAGGTCCATTTCACTTAAATGGAGCTCAGTTAGTCTGTTCTTCTTGAGAGACTACTATGTCAGTGGTTCTCAAACCTTTTCATGTGAAGGACCCCCAAAATGATATGTATTTGGCCATGGACCCCCATCTCAAAATATTTAGTTCCAGGGACCCCCCCCCCCAGAAGCAAAATTTGAGTTACAAACGTTCGCTTTGAAAATACATATATTCAAAAACTTGCACGCATTTTCACGACTTTAAAAAAAAATAGCAGATCTACAAGCTCACAGCGCGGCACTCGGTGCCGCGCTGTGAGCTTGTATATCTGCTATTTTTCACTGGTTAAAGCATTCAATAATTCTAGGCCTAAATGGTCTTAAAAACCCTTGCAGGGTGTGGCGTGAGTAGGCCTGTCACAATGAATACATCCTGTAATCGTCTAATCACAAAATTATTTAACATTAATCGCAATTATTTTGTCATAATCGTTTCCATGTTGAAAACTCTTTATATTTTCAAACATTTACAAAAATAAGTGTAAATAGCAGATCTACAAGCTCACAATGCATCGCGATGCGGCGCGCTGTGAGCTTGTAGATCGTCCATTTCCACTATCAATGTTCCTTGTAAAGTATAAAGTTGTCGAATATGTCAGTACCGGCAATTTCTTTGTATATTTAGGTTACGTGTCATATCTGCCACGTGCAACTTCACGGCCTACGAGCCAAAACAGAAATGCAATTGTCAACGACAAAAAAACACAATTAAATCGTTTATCGCAATTATTTGAGTGACAGTTAATCGTCATGGGGAAAAAAATGTCATAATCGTGATCGACAGCCCTATAGGCACCTGATACGGAGGTGCAGGGGCGTCACGAGGGGTAGGAAAGTGGGACTGAGTTACCAGGGCCCAAGGTGGAGGGGCCCTAATAACTTTAGCTATTGAAAAATAGCAGATATACAAGCTCACAGCGCGGCACCGAGTGCCGCGCTGCGAGCTTGTGGATCTGCTATTTTTGAAAAGTCGTGAAAATGTGCGCAAATCTTTGAATATATGTATTTTTTAGGTGAACATTTGTAACTCAAATTTTGCTTCTGGGGGTTCCAGCTGGAACTAAATATTTTGAGATGGGGGGGGGGGGTCCTTCACATGAAAGAGTTTGAGCATCACTGACATGGAAACATAGGTTTCTTGGCACACGTTTTCAAGATTTGTCAAAAATAGCAGATCTACAAGCTCGCAGCGCGGCACTCGGTGCCGCGCTGTGAGCTTGTATATCTGCTATTTTTCAATAGTTAACATTCATGGGGGGCCCGCGGTGAATCCTTGTACCCGGGGCCCAGAGTTTGGTGTGACGCCCCTGCGGAGGTGAGAGGCCAGGGTAACAGCTGGGCCTGACAGACAGATGGGCAGACAAACACACAGACAGACAGACAGTGGGACAGCTGAGAGGGGGCCGAGAGCCTGGTTCAGATTGAAACAGAGCGGTGTCAGCTTGCCCTGAGAGCCGTGTCAGTCTCAGACGCGGAGAGAGGCGTGGAGGGATGGGAACTTAGTTGGGACCGGAGAAGGAAATGGAGAGGTTGTGAGGGGGGGAGAAAGAGAAAGTGGTCATGGGGAATAGAAAAACAAAAACGACAAATCCTGCACACTGCAGTGGGTCTCAACCTTTTCAAGCCGCGACCCCCGAAATAATCATATTTGAACTGGGGACTCCCCCCACCCTGACGAGCACTAAAGCCTCCAACAGAGTCGGGTCCGAGTGCGGTGTAGTCTTTTTGAGCGTTAACGTTGTAGTTTTATGACTCAAAAAGACTACACCGCACGACCCGACTCTGTTCGAGGCTTAAGAGTTGAGGCATTACAATTTGTGTAACACGGTTCTATTGTGAAAACAGCAGATCTACATGCTCACAAGAGCATGTAGATCTGCAATTATCACAATTTCTGCCTCTAATATTTGACAATTTGGACAATGTTTAATTTGTCATTTTAGAGGTATTAAAAAGTCCTTACATTGTCACTTTAGAAATGTGCAGACACCCTCTATACACTTAAACTCTATGTTGATTTGTTTACTGTTGAGCTAGAAAAAGATGTTTCACATTAAGCTAATCATCTGGGGACCCCCCAAAATAATCCACAGGTTGAGAACCGCTGATGTAAAGCATCACATTTTTGTGAAGCTTTTTTAAAATCTTGCTGGATCACACATTTCTTAGTGCAATGATTTGCAAGAGCAGTGTGCAGGATTTGACTTTGTATTATTAAAAGCACCTGCAGTAAGACTTAGATTGTTGGTGAGGATATTTCCAAAAAAGCCTTTTTGCCTGTGACAGTAGCATGCAGTAGATATGCATGCTTGAGCAAACACACTTTCCCTCACTTCCCAGATCTCTTTGTAAGGTTATTGAAATGATCGCCACCATTACGGTTTAGGCCAATGTTTGTTTTCACCCCTGTCTGTCTGGCCAACACTCAAACCTGTGTGTTTGAGTGTTAGCCTGCCCTGTCCACAGCTAGAGGGCGTGTCGTTTCCAGAGGCGTCAATTGGGTATGGCAGGGGTATGCAGCTGCCATACCCTGGGTCCAGGGGGGAAAAATAAAAGTTACTTATAAATATAAATCCATGAATGTCTCTTTTTCTATCTGTGCAGGTTATTATGTTGTTAAATTACAGTAAAATAACTACAAATGCAAAATGTATCAAAATGGTCACTTTAACAAGGTATTATAATTATATTCTCCACACTTTTATTTTCCCCATCTTGACAAGATAGTATATTCACAGGTTCCGCAGGTCAGCTGCACAGGTGCAATGCATTATTGTTAATTGTGGCACGTTTACTAACATGCCAAGTTTAGTTGCACTTGAACAACCGTTCCAGGCTGCCATATCCAGCCAAAGAAACCGTAGAAACGGTGAAAAAAATAAAATGTACTTCTTAAAATAAATGTATCATGCCTGTTGCTAAGGTATGGCAACATGACTGGTGTCTTGCACGCGCGCAAAGGCGCGCGTGCAAGACACCAGTCATGTTGCCATACCTTAGCTTTTTCTGAACTGACGCCACTGGTCGTTTCATTGCCTTGTCATGATCTCCAGGGGGTTACTCGTGGTTTTAGTTTGTACCTATTTGATACACTGACTGGTCGGGACTCACTGTCAGGCATCAGAGCTTATGTGGTACGCGCACGCTTTAACCACTAGACTAGGCTATCGGTGCCGCAGATGATTTTTGACAGCGGTAAGCTCGGCCAACCATGTGAAAGAACCACACAACAACCAATAGGACAACACACACGCGCGCAGACAACCAATAGGGCAAAAAACAAACACACACAGACAGACAGATACAAATGTCCGTGGGCAGGGGGGTTACGAGCAGATCCACAATAACATATCAGCGATTCTGGGAAGCGGCTGTGCAAGCGGCTTAAGTCCATCAGAGCACGGGCAGATACATCAGACAGAGAACAGTGGTGGAAAAAGTACTACATTTTCTTACTTAAGTAAAAGTATCAATACTGCAATGCAGAAATACTCCGTTATACGTAGAAGTCTGGAATAAATAAAATAAAATAAAATAAAATAAAATAAAATAAAATAAAATAAAATAAAATAAAATAAAATAGTAAAAGTACAAAAGTATTGGCCTCAAAATGTAAACCGAAAAAGTAAAAGTACTCATTATGTAGAACGTCCCGTTTCACAACTTTACAACTGTATAAAGATATTTGAAAATAACAGATCTACAAGCTCACAATTGTGAGCGTGTAGATCGGCTATTTTCAAATGGCCGCAAATGCAGATAGGGCTTAAGTAGGTAATGTAGCCTATATTTTGCAATGATAATTCAAATCTAAAAAGTATAACTAGTAACTAAAGTACAATATTTGCCTCGGAGATGTAGTGGAGTAGAAGTAAAAGTATTGAATATTGGAAATACTCCAGTAGAGTAAAAGTACCTCAAAGTATGGTAAATGTACTTTACGCCACTGACTGAGAACACCTCAGATAGGGCGGGGGTGGAACTTTTCCAGTGGTGTAACAAGTACTTACATTCTTTACTTGAGTAAAAGTATCACTACTGCAATGTAGATGTACTTTGTTACAAGCAGAAGTCCGGTATTCAACATTTACTTGAGTAAAAGTATAAAAGTATTGGTATCAAAATGTACTTAAAGTACCAAAGTAAAAGTACTCATTGTGCAGAATGTTCAAGTTATCAAATGTATAAAAATCTTTTGAAAATAGCAGATCTACAAGCTCACAATGCGTCGCATCGCGACGCATTGTGAGCTTGTAGATCTGCTATTTTCAAATGGCCAAAATGTAGGCTATATATGGCTGAAGTGGTTAATGTATGTTTTGTAATAATAATCACAATCTACAAAGTAACTATAGTAACTAAAGTGTTCAAATAAATGTAGAGGAGTAAAAGTACAATATTTGGATCCAAGATGTAGTGGAGTAGAAGTAAAAGTATTGGAAATTGGAATCACTCAAGTAAAGTACAAATAACTCAAAAGTGTACTTAAGTACAGTACTTCAGTAAATGTAGTTAGTTACTTTACACCACTGAACTTTTCATAATGCTGCCACAGTCGAGAGAAAGAGTGAGGATTGGGTGCTTACAGTATATTCTGTGCATTGTATGGGCGTACACTAGGGCATTCATTAAATATTAGAATATTCGAATATCAAAGTCACTATTCGACGTTCACCGAAGTCGAATATTCGCTTATTTTTATATTGTTTTCTCTTTAAAAAAATTTGTAGTTTATAAAACTTGGCTAGATACAGTAGGAAGTCATAAGAATGAGTTGTCAATGCCCCTGGTGGAGGAATTTGTTAATGCTCTATACCAGGGCTTCTCAAACCTTTTGGGGCCGTGACCCCCAAAATAAACATATTTTAACTGGGGACACCCACCCTGACAAGCACTTTTTTTGAATTGTAGGTATTACATTTAATGTGACTCGGTTCCGCCGATAAATATTGTGAAAATAGACGATCTACATGCTCACAACGCCTCGCAACGCGAGGCGTTGTGAGCATGTAGATCGGCTATTTTCACAATGTTCGCCTCTTGCTTACTTAATATTTGACAGTTTGGCCAGTCCTGTCGAATATTCGACTATTCGAATACTTTGAGGTCGAATAATTGGAATACTAAAAATCACTATTCGTGAATGTCCTAGCCTATAGCACTGGTTCCCAAACCTTTCAGGTCAAGACCCAAAAGAGAGATTAGACGTTCGAGCTCGTCTATTTTCACTACTTCTTAAACATTTTGTTTCCTAATTTATGGAATTTCGTGGATTTTTCTATTATTTCTTCATGTAATTACTGAAAAAAGCATTGCATTTGTTTTTATGTTTTGAAATAATAATTTAAGAAAAAAATATAGGGATAAAGGGACCTGTACAAATGTGGCCGCGACCCACAAATGTTTGGGAACCAGTGGCCTACGGAAGCAATACGCCACAAGAGGCATGTGGTTACCTGTTATTTTATAACGGCAGAGAGGCGTGGTGAGACACGAGGCGAAGCCGAGTCTCTCCAACCCTCTCAGCCGTTATAAAATACAGGTAACCACTTGCCTCAAGTGGCTTATTGCTTTTCTAAAACTAGTCCTTACCCGTTCAAAGATATGAGCTCTGAAATGATGTGCAGTGTGTGGGTTATGGGATGTGCACTGTGCACACAGTATATGAGGGATGGAAAGTAACTTTAACTGGTGCTTGCATGATAATATGTAGGAGCATCAATGTAAGAAATACCCGTTTCGTTTAATGGCTACAGAGATACTGTGTACCGATCTGCATGATTTTGGACAAAATCTGTAACAGGGCCAGACAACCCCCCCCCCCCCCCATCCACAGTTATGTCAGGTGTGTTCATATGCTTATGGTGATGCGATTTCAGATGAATTGCTCCAGCCACTGAGGAGAAACGCTGTGACAGACAGACACTCAGACACTCACTCAGACATTCGCAAAATTATAGTATAGATGGTTACAATATGGCAACATGAAAAATCATAGACCAATTAAAACTGTTCTATTTCACTAATAATTCACTACAAGGTCTGCAAGAAAGTAGCTCCCAGCCAACAACACAGGTGCAGATAATTGGTGCACTGTGGAACACCGTGGAAAGAAATAACACACCTGGGTTTGTTATAAACTGATTCAAGGTGTGCATTATAGTCTCATATACCACAGCAATTAAAGCAAAACCAGCCAATCAGACTCAAGGAATGGAACTAGCCTTTATAGAAAGTGTACTTTATGTGCGCTGTGGTTCCACGTGCAGAAATGGTGCGCACAGCACTCCCGGCCCGGGCTCGGTGCAACACCTCCCTGACCCCCCAACGCCACTACGCCGCTCTGTCACTTAGCCTATAAGCCTGGCCTCCCTCCCCGGCCCGGCCCGTCCGTCACGCTCCACAATGCCGCCTTTGTGGGGCAGGACCAGTGCACGCACAATGCGGGATTGTCATCCGCCACTCCTCTTTTTACCCTTCCAACGAGGAAATGACCCAAGATTTTGGAGACACAAGAGAGACGAGAGGCCACAAACAAGCGGCCTTTTGTGAGCGACGCATTGGAAATTACGGAGCCAGTGTAAACAGATTTCTTGCCTCTCGAGTCGCTCAGACAATAGTATGAACGCCGTCTCTATGGGAGCACTTGAGGAGCAGGAGTCTCAGGAAGACGAGTGACAGGGTAACGAATTAAAGGAGGACTTTCTGTCGTTGGCGTATGAGGTCTGCAGTGTGGGTGCAGGTGTGCTTATACTCTTTTCTGTGCCAGCAGCTGGGCCTTTCGTTTTGTTTTCGCAGCACCTGTGATAAGATAATGGCGAACCTTTCTACCAATAAAGCAGTCAAAATTAACTGAATCTGATAAAGGGAATACTGACCAGGCAAAGGAGGGTGCAGTGACCTCACAACCCTAAATATGCTTAATCCATTTAGGCCTAGAATTATTGAATGCTTTAACCAGTGAAAAATAGCAGATATACAAGCTTGTAGATCTGCTATTTTTGAAAGTCGTGAAAATGTGTGCAAATCTTTGAATATATGTATTTTCAAAGCGAACGTTAGTAACTCTTCTGGGTGGTCCCTGGAACTAAATATTTTGAGATGCGGGTCCATGGCCAAATAAATATCATTATGGGGGTCCTTCACATGAAAAGGTTTGAGAACCACTGACATACTGTAGTAGTCTTTCAAGAACAGACTAACTGAGCTCCATTTAAATGAAAAGGACCTTTTCTTTGACGATGGCTGGCCAGATTGCTGACACAGAAACATAGGTTTTTCAAAAAATCTTATAGAATCTTATAGAATCGGGTCAAAATTCTAATTTTCCCGATTCTTCAAAAATAGCAGATCTACCAGCTCGCAGCGCGGCACACTCGGTGCCGCGCTGTGAGCTTGAAGATCTGCTATTTTTCAATAGTTAAAGCATAAAATAATGATACGCAATAATGTGTACCCGTTCTAGACAGTCATGTGCTTTTAGGTCCCGTTTAATTGCACAATAACAGAACGATGTGTCAAGTCAAACAAGACACTTCAAAGTGAAAGTTAAGAGTAATTTGTGCAGGTGATCTAAAACAACAAAAATACATTAAGTAACCAAAAGGAGCTTGTATCCCCTGACCAGATGTGTTCTGAATGTGTTCATTAGCAATGGATTCTCCACTGATTAGGACATAGGTAATTAGAAGCGCCCAACACAAACAAGTTTACGTGCCCGCCATAATTCACCCCTAACTGCTCCGTGGCTTAGCAAAACATCCCATTCTGCCACTAATGACACGCACGAAAAATATTTGCTTCTTTTGGCCAGTCCTCAGATGAGATTTGACACTGGCGGTTGCTAAGTGAATCCTACTCCTCTGCCTAGAACAGTTTTTTCGTTTACACTGACGTGATGTCCTGGACACGCAAATGAGGCGTGCAGTGACTGACTCAATTAAGAAGGACACGGGGGAATGTCATGGCCTTGTGTTACATGTTGTAGTACTGTTGAATAGTGCGGTGGTTCTCAACCTGTGGGTCGGGACCCCTAGGGGGGGTCCCCAAATTATTGTGGGGGGTCCCCAGGTGATTAGCTTAATGTGCAACATTGTTTTCTCTCTCAACAGTTAACAAACCAACATAAGGTTTAAGTGTATGGAGGGTTTATGCACATTTACATTGAAGGACTTTTTAATACCTCTAAAATTACAAATTAAACATTGGCCAAATTGTCAAATATTAGAGATAGAAATTGTGAAAATAGCCAAAAATGTAATTCCTCAACTCTTAGTGCTCGTCAGGGTGGGGGGGGTCCCCAGTTAAAATATGATTATTTGGGGGGTCGCGGCCTGAAAAGGTTGAGAACCACTGGATTAGTACACCAACCAGCAGGTTCCATTGCTGATAAACTCCACTTTTTCGATACATGAATAGAATTGTTGTTAAAGAGGTGGTGCCATAGTTTTGTACTTTTTCTGTTTTGTATAGGTCTATGAAGTTAACATTATTCTAATAGGCCACCGGGTGGAGTTATAATGTGCAGATTTGTCTTCCCCGTGTATTTGTGTTTACTTCCTGAAAGCTGAAAGACTGGGCCTCAAAAGGCCCAGTTGAAAAACACTGATAAAATTACATCATATACTCATCCCCTCCGCTTTTACCATCCACCAAACACTGTGGTGTGGCTAACTTCAGCTGGGTCACCACCCACCTGACAACCAGGCATACCTAATGAACTGGTGTGTGTGGCCACATAAAAACACAATTTTAACTGTTTCTGTAGATTTTATTTTTTTCTCGAAAGAATCTTCCTCCTAGTATAATCACAATAACTGATCATCATGTTTTAGGGGGGAAAAGAATCATGGCAGTGCATCTTTAACTTATTTAACTGTGATGAATCAGGATTCCGTTTCCGCAGTCTTCATTGCATCTTCATGAGGTTTCGTGCACCAGTATAGCCTACTGCCACCTATTGCTCATTGCGCCGTTTAATTATGATTCATGATTAAACACAAGCGCAGCCATGTTAGCGATCAAAAAAACAGGTGTTAATAATTTATGAACACCTGCTTTCTGACGGCAACATCATTTATGAACATCTGCATTCTGATTGCTAACACTTGCCATTTCATGACAAGCACCTGCTTGCTCGCCGAACAATCTTGTGCAGTGACAACGTCACAAGGCATGAGCTCATGCTATCTAACATATAATTAGAGAGAGAGGTCAGTCAGTCACAAAATGCATTATCTATTCACTCGCTTCAGCGACTGATCTCAAATTTAACATGGCATTGGTCATCTCACAACCTAATCAGAATGGGGTCGTGTGTATGTATGTCTGTATGTCTGTATGTCCCAATGTCTTGCATCTGCAACTCCACGTTCAGCAGTTGTTCAATTGTCTCAAAAACATAATACAAAAATCAACAACGCATGTTCCTTGCTGACCATCAATTTTTTTTTTTTTTTTTTTTACTTTTTTTTTTTTTTTTTTTTTTATATGAGCGCCCGTTAGGGCGCGATTTCTAGATGTGAGCGGCCGCGCAGCGGCCGCGAACTTCTAGTTAGCATTATACACACGGTGACGGAGCCCGAATTTCATTTTTCCCAAATTCTAGCAATTAATTAGCGTTTCTTCACTCTACAGCTCTACAGCCTGTTGTCAGGGTTACGGTCTGTTCCTCCAGGCCATGGGATCTGTAGCCCCGGGCCCACACACACCTCTCTCACAGTTAGGAATGTTGCAGTCTCTCTCTCTCTCTCTCTCTCTCTCTCTCTCTGTGCATGGCTCACGCATGCAATGGGTGATGTGTGTCTCATCTTCCAACGGGTATAGAAAACTTATGTGGAGCAAATACATCCTCATACTTCTATTCACGTAATTTTGCTGTTAAATTATTTGTATCCATCATAAATATACACTCCTCCATGGGCTGCTCCTTACATTATGATGCTCCCACATATTCTCACGCACGCACCATGCAGTTACAGTTACTTTCCCCAAAACCCACACTCTGCACATATTTTGCAGCACATGAACGGGTAAGGTCTAGTGTTATCCTATTATCAGAATCAGCTTTATTGTCACATCACAGATCCACGGAAGTGAAGCAGTGGGGGAAATTCCTTTTTGTGCATGGTTCATCGTCACTGTCGGGCAGAAACCTTCTAATCTTCCAAGTTTCAAATGATTAAGTAAAGCCCTGCCTCACCGCACAAAACCAGTGAAAACAGCAGAACTACCACTAGTTAGGTAAAGTTAGCCGAAAGTTAAACCAATCTGGGAACTAAATCAAAATCAATATCTTTCTTCACAAATGTGTTCATACAGGTGTCAACTATCACCTCTGAACTTTCTCAATCACAACTCCCCTGGGGGACTTTGTGGGAGCCAATCAAAGTTGGGGGTATCCCGTGGGCCTGGGATTAAAGGGGGGAAAATAAAAAATGGCCAATATGAGTGTATGAGGTGTGTAATTAGGGTATTTGGGGGCTGCTGAATCCATTCCAACCATTAGTTATGAGTAAAAATGACTCCTTGGCCATAAAATAGGCCACAACAAACTACCTTTTTGGGTCCACAAGACATAATATTGTCAATAAAAAAAATGGTTGGAGTAGGGTTTGAATTCATGAAAACTATTCAAGATCAGGTGGGTAAGCGCACATCATGACACATGATAACATGATACAATCTGACAAGGAACACTCAAAAGGGTTTAAAGCATAGGGACTAACAGGACACAGGTGAACTGGAATGACATGATTGGCTAAGCCTTAGCCCATTAAGCCTATTTTATGGCCAAGGAGTCATTTAAACTGAAAACGAATGGTTGGAATGGATTCAGCAGCCCAAAAATACCCTAATTACACACCCCATATGCTCATATTGGCATTTTTTTCCTTTTATCCCCTTTAATCCCAGGCCCAGGTATCCCGATACCAACAACTTTGATTGGTTCCCACAAAGTTCCCCAAGGGAGTTGTGATTGAGAAAGTTCAGAGGTGATAGTTGACACCTTTATGAACACATTTGTGAAGAAAGATATTGATTTTGATTTAGTTCCCAGATTGGTTTAACCTTTGGCTAACTTTACCTAACTATACTTGTAGATCGGCTGTTTTCACTGGTTTAAATCATTTTGAAAATGATAAATACAAAACGTACGGTTTTGGACATACAAGGTTTCCGCCGGACAACAACGATATTATCTGGATGAGAGGGTGGTAAACATCATCGTCTGGTCGGGTCTAAACAGTTACGGATTCAGGAGTCCAATTCAAAAATAGCAAAAGCAGCAGATCGACAAGCTCAAAGCGCGTCGCTTTGCGCGGCGTTTACCAGCTTGTAGGGATGCTTGTGTGTCACGCTGTAGTAAGCTATGACCCAGCAAAAAGCTCAAATCTAGAGATAGGAGATTTCTGCCCGACACCAACGATATTTTGTATGGTACCAGGGGTGGAAGAAGTACTCACATGTTTTACTTTAGTAAAGTATTAACTCTTTTACCGCTTTGGACGTTCCCGTTCGCCCCATTTTTCACGGCGGCGCGATGCCAATTGTACGTTCTTTCGCTCGTTCTTTTGTACCTTGTTTTGATGTCTGTAAACTGATGAGGGGTCGCGCGGGTGTGTACAGTATAAGCATCTCCTGTAATCCTGCTTTGAAATCTCCACCTCACGTAAACATCAATAATGTCCAAATTCACTTCTTGGCTGCTAGCTGTCGTTCTATTGCTCTGATGCGACTCTGCGCCCTGAATGTATGGAAGCTGCAGCGGCCCATTTCACATTAATTCTTGCATGAGGCATGCCCTCTACTGCTAGTATGACCAAAGTGCACTATGTAATGAGGGAAAAAAAGAAAAAAAAAATAGATCTTTGTCTATAACCTCGCAAAGGTAAGCTGCTTTTGCTGGCACAAGACCCAATAAATAAATAATAACATCTGGCAGTAAAACTGTTAATAATGCAATGTAGAAATACTCTGTTACAAGGAAAAGTCCGGAATTCAACATTTAAAAAAGTACAAACTTATTGGTACCAAAATGTACTTAGAGTATCAAAAGTAGAAAGTAGTCATTATGCAGATGTCCCATTTAGCACGTTTTCAAATGTATAACAATCTTTTGAATATTGCAGATCTACAACCTCACAAGCTTGTAGATTGACTATTTTCAAATGGCCGAGATGTATATAGGGCTGAAGTGTTTAATGTATGTTTTGTAATAATAAAAAAGTAATTAGTAACTACAGTTTCAAATATTTGTAGTGGAGTAAAAGTACAATATTTGACTCTGGGATGTAGCGGTGTAAAAGTAAAAGTACTGAAAATTTTAAATACGGCAGTAAAGTCAAAATACCTCAAAATTGTACTAAGTAAATGTACTTAGTAGGGCATTCACGAATAGTGATTTTTAGTATTCGAATTATTCAACCTCAAAGTATTCGAATAGTCGAATATTCGACAGGACTGGCCAAACTGTCAAATATTAAGTAAGCAAGAGGCGAACATTGTGAAAATAGCCGATCTACATGCTCACAACGCCTCGCAACGCAAGGCGTTGTGAGCATGTAGATCTGCTATTTTCATGTAGATCTGCTATTTTCACAATATTTATCTGCGGAACCGATTCACATTAAATGTAATACCTACAATTCCAAGTGCTTGTCAGGGTGGGGGTCCCCAGTTAAAATATGTTTATTTTGGGGGTCACGGCCTAAAAAGGTTTGAGAACCCCTGGTACAGAGCATTAACAAATGCATCCACCAGGGGCAACTCATTCTTATGACTTCCTATCTAGTCAAGCTTTATAAACTATATATTTTTTAAAGAGAAAACAATACAAAAATAAAAATAAGCGAATATTCGACGTGGGTGAACAATGTGGAATAGTGACTTTGATATTAGAATATTAGAATTTTAGAATATTTGGTGAATGCCTTATAGTACTTAGTTACTTTACGCCACTGATGAAACCCATGTGTATAACAGCTTCCAATCCATCAAGCGCTGTTTGAAACTATTTGGGACGGATCACAAGGAGAGATGGAGAGCTAAAGGAGTGTTGTGGACAACCCTGGCGCTGGTCATCCCGACCAGGGGCGTCACACCAAATGCTGGGCCCTGGGTACAAGGATTCACTGCGGGCCCCCCCATGAATGTTAACTATTGAAAAATAGCAGATATACAAGCTCGCAGTAGATCTGCTATTTTTGAAAGATTGTGAAAATGTGTGCAAGAAACCTATGTTTCCATGTCAGTGGTGCTCAAACTTTTTCATGTTGAGGACCCCCAAGATGACATGTATTTGGCCACGGACCCCCGTCTCAAAATATTTAATTCCAGGGACCCCCCAGAAGCAAAATTTTTGTTACAAATGTTCGCTTCAAAAATACATATATTCAAAGATTTGCACACATTTTCACGACTTTTCAAAAATAGCAGATCTACAAGCTCGCAGCGCGGCACTCGGTGCCGCGCTGTGAGCTTGTATATCTGCTATTTTTCAATAGCTAAAGTTACTAGGGCCCCTCCACCTTGGGCCCTAGTAACTCAGTCCCCCCCTTGTGACGCCCCTGATCCTGACTCATGAATATGGACGAGTATCAGGTCTGCTCTGTGAGTCCAAGATCCCCCGCATGTTATTGATAGTGCCAATTATATAACGAATGAACCTTTCCATGGCGACTTATGACAACAGGGGTAAACACACGCCAGAGAAGAGCTGGCATCCGGCTACACAGGGGAACAACGTCCCACAAGCAGGGTTGATTTCGACAGCAAATGTTGATTTAGTTTTAGTTCATAGTCTTGGAGTGACTAAATCTGCAGTTAATGTAGTCGACTAAAATGCAATTTGGCGGGCCTTGATGGTGCCGTAATGCCAGATTTTACACTTGGATGCGTGCTGAAAATAGCCGGATCTACAAGCTAACAACTAGGGGTGGGCGATATGGTGATAAATATCGTTGAGACGATACAATGTCTCCACGATATGCCTTTTCGAAGGTATCGTATATATCGTGATACAATTGAGGGAGCCTTGTAAGAAATCCAGTTTAATCGTTAATACAGAGATTCATTGCAGAATTCAATTAAACCTGCATTTTGGGGTCTCCACTTAACTCTGACAGTATATAAATGAAACCAAATGGACCCGTAAGGGTCCATTTGTACACTGTCAGAGTTACATACTTGTAAAGTTCAATTTAGACCTCCCAAAAGGAACCCAGAGAGTCTAGTTTTTGTCAAGTAACTTGAAAAATAACCATGGAAACCAATGTGAAAAATAATCGTGATAAAATCATGTATTGTGATACAGCTTGGGAAAATATTGTGATATTGTATTTTTCCATATGGCCCACCCCTACTAACAACACGTCGCAGCGTTGTGAGCTTGCAGATGTGCCGTTTTCAGAGCGGCAACACCCGAGCGCAAACAAGCGACTTGTCTTTTAGTTCTACTGGACCTTCTCCACAAGTGCCTTTTTATTTTGTTGATGAAATTGTCAATATATTTAGTCATAATAGCCTATTTGTTGATGGAATTGTCAATATATTTTGTCATAATAGCCTATTTGTTGATGGAATTGTCAATATATTTAGTCATAATAGCCTATTTGTTGATGGAATTGTCAATATATTTAGTCATAATAGCCTATTTGTTGATGACATTGTCAATATATTTAGTCATAATAGCCTAGTTCTTATTTAGTTCACGCCAGTGAGGAAAGGTCTAGTTTTAGACTTTAGTGGACAACATCAACACTGGTCCCAGGTAGGGATGGGACGATATGAACATTTCATGTCACGATTATTGTGACCAAAGAAATTGCGATTCACGAAATGATCGTGATAATCAAAATATCCCCAACTTCCATTATCCTGGGGCGGAACATTTGCCAAAAAATAGCAGATCTACAAGCTGAAAAAACGCGTCGCGACACGCTGTGAGCTAGGTATTTCCAGGTCTGGTTTACCAATTATGGAGGGTTTAAGTGGTACCGGATATGCAGCTCGGCAAATAAAAGGTGACTTGATCCCAGTGCATGACGGAGGACAATTTCACGCTATGTTTAAATCTCCACGATACGATTATTATGAGGGTTTGTTTTTTTTTTTTTTTTTTCACGATAAACGATAATGACCATTAATTAGCCCCAGGGTGCCATAAGGGTCAAAGTCATCTCTGTCTTTTGCTCCAGAGAAATATCAAATGCACGTACTGTATCTACACAAATCCAGCACATGACCGCAGTCCACCATGAAGGATCTACAACTCAATAAAGACACACACACACACACACACACACACACACACACACACACACACACACACACACACACACACACACACACACACACACACACACACACACACACACACACACACACACACACACACACACACACACACACACACACACCTCCAAGCACACAACGCGTCGCAGCACGATGCGTTGTGAGCTTGGAGGTCTGCTATTTTCGATATTTTCACCCAAAGGCCCCTTTCGAAATTTCAGCCCCTGCCTCTCTAACATTCTCTGCACGTCCCTGCGGACGGCATTACGAATGAGGCAGAAGAGAGAGCGGCGCTCTCTCGTTCCGTGCGCCGACAAAACGCCACTCCTCTTGACAGCGAGAGGCGGCGTGGGCGGCTCCAGTAGCGTTACGCCGCCAGGCCTGCTGCTTAGGCACAACAACGCTCCGGCTGCTGAGAGGAGGAGGAGGAGGAGGAAGACGAGGGTGCGTCGGAGGATGAAGCGTTCTATCGAGTGCGTTAATCCATTCAGAACGGGTACACACACATCGTAGTGTATTATTATTTTATGCTTTAACTATTGAAAAATAGCAGATATACAAGCTCACAGCGCGGCACCGAGTGCCGCGCTGCGAGCTTGTAGATCTGCCATTTTTGAAAAAAAATCGTGAAGATTTGAATTTTGACCCGATTCTAAAAAGTGTCTTTTGAATCCTTCTAAGGTTTTTTTTTTGAAAAACCTTATGTTTCAATGTCAGCAATCTGGCCAGCCATCGTCAAAGAAAAGGTCCTTTTCACTAAACTGGAGCTCGGTTGGTCTGTTCTTGAGAGACTACTATGTCAGTGGTGCTCAAACCTTTTCATGTGAAGGACCCCCAAAATGATATTTATTTGGCCACGGACCCGCATCTCAAAATATTTAGTTCCAGGGACCCCCCCAGAAGCAAGATTTGAGTTACAAACGTTCACTTTGAAAATACATATAGTCAAAGATTTGCACACATTTTCACGACTTTTTCAAAAATAGCAGATCTACAAGCTCGCAGCGCGGCACTCGGTGCCGCTCTGTGAGCTTGTAGATCTGCTATTTTTTTCCACTGGTTAAAGCATTCAATAAGTCTAGGCCTAAATGGGTTAATACAGCAGAATAGAATTCTATCCCAAGGCTGGTCGCTGTAGCTGTACGTGGTATAGCTTTTTTCCGAGTATTGGATGAGATTGTACCGCGCCTACGGGAGAATTTCATCCACTGCTCAGTGCACTAGTAAGATCTGTTGTCCATAGTGTGTGCGCGTGCGTGCATGCATGTTTGTGTGTGCAGGGACGTGCAGAGAATGTTAGAGAGGCAGGGGCTGAAATACCATAAAAGGCCCTTTTGGTGAAAATATCGAAAATAGCAGACCTCCAAGCTCACAATGAGTTGCAGTCGGCTATTTTCTGTGCTTGATACCACACTGAACTAAGCATAATCAAGTGAAAACTGGAGATGTGGCGTAACTGCATGGATTTCTACACAGAGAGGGTAGAGCTTAAATCGGGCCTAAAAAAGTGAGCCCGGCCCAACCCAGCCCGACAGAATTTCAGCCCGGACCGAGCCCAAGCCCGATACATAATTGACAATTGGAGACCGGCCCAGCCCGAAGACCGACATTCTAAACAACAAGCTTATATGATGCAGACGGCAGCAGCCTTTTTTTCCTCATACAATATTGGTGATTCGTTAAGAACAGTGTCATTCTACCATTTTCCAACTGTCTTTATTTATATAAAAGACATTGTAGCAGCAAGCACCGTCCTAATTATGGAAGAAAAAAAAAACATCGGAGCCTCGCTGGAAAACACAGCTGACGGCCGTCGCTAAATCAGGAAGCAGGCGTACAGGCTGTTATCGCTACAACATTCACACTAGGTCTATAATATTATTAGGAAATCCAAAAGTGTCTGTGAATGGTTTCAACGATCTCCTCCGCTCCACTCTGCCACAGCGAGAAGCACCCACTGGCCAAGCAGCCACCGACACACACACACACACACACACACACACACACACACACACACACACACACACACACACACACACACACACACACACACACACACACACACACACACACACACACACACACACACACACACACACACACACACACACACACACACACACACACACACAAACTGAACGTTGCTCAACTGTCTGAACGTGCGCAGCAGCGCACATACAGTCACACACGCTCAACTGTGTCAAGTTGCGCCGCAGCGGTGCAGCGCAGTTT
Source organism: Nannobrachium achirus (assembly GCF_963921795.1). NCBI lineage: Eukaryota > Metazoa > Chordata > Actinopteri > Myctophiformes > Myctophidae > Nannobrachium > Nannobrachium achirus. The sequence continues at coordinate 55,173,746 of NC_137825.1, forward strand.
ACACACATCACGTTACCGTGCTGCGCTTGCCTACCGGATTAGAAAAGACCGACCCGACCCAAAGCCCGACATATACGTGACAAATTGAGCCCGGCCCAGCCCCGTCGGGTCCCGTCGGGCTCGGGCTGAACTTTTAAGCTCTAAGAGAGGGCAATTTTTTCTTTGCATAAGATGCTGCATTCAAGTTCGGGAGAGTTTTTTGGACAAGGCAATTCTCTTGAATGCTGCCTTCAGGTATGGCTTGGAAAGAGGGCATTTGCATTTCTTTCACCATAGTAAAAACTGCATTCATGGTCTGGTCTGGACAGGACAGGGCACTTTTTACAGACAGATAAAAGGGCAGAAGCTCAAGCCCCCTTTGTTAATAATAATAATAATTACCTATATTATCCCACGTGGGGGAAATTCAGTTTCAACTTAACCCAGCTGAGTGCTGCCCACAAGGGAGCGTGTCGCTGTTACTACATTTCATCTTTTCGACACCCGACTCTAACCCTCACCCTATAACCTTAACCTCCGTGGAGTGAGTCGCTAACCCTCCGGTCGAAATGATGGGTGTTCGCAAAAACGAGATTTCCCCGCCCACAAGGAGCGTGGGGGAAGGGAGCAGTTAGGGTTTAGGTGTCTTGCTCATGGACACTTCGACACATAGCTGGAGCTGGAATCGTACCTGGGTCCTCTGGGACCTCCGGAGTCCTAGGTATGGACACTAACCATTCAGCTATGTGTACACGTGCCAGTGTGTGTGTGTCTGTGTGTGTGTGTGTGTGTGTGTGTGTGTGTGTGTGTGTGTGTGTGTGTGTGTGTGTGTGTGTGTGTGTGTGTGTGTGTGTGTGTGTGTGTGTGTGTGTGTGTGTGTGATTCGTGAGCTGCTGTGATTGGAGAAGGGTATCAAATGGAACCCAACCACCCTAAAGACTATTAACCATTGTTGCGACCGAAGGTCGCATTTACCCTGAAAAACCGTGTCGCTTGAGTGACCTTCGGTAGTCTTTCTGTACAGGAAGTGATGTCAGTGTGATGTCAGCGAGTTGTGACATCACTTCCTGTACGGGGCGGCTACACAAGACTAAGAAAGAAAAGAAAAAAAAGAGGGATAAACAAGACTAAGAACGACAAAAAAAGAGAAGAATAAAAAGAAATGGAGCAAACCTGTTTGGCCTAAACATGGAGATGTGGAGAACACTATATATGGAGATAGTCCAGTCCATCATGTCATATGGGACTACCGTCATAGACAGTAGCCATTGTTAGGCCGGAGTCAATGGCTGTCTGTCTGACTGTCTGTACAGGAAGTGATGTCACATGACATACTTTTTATGCCCATATACGAGTCATTCTGTACCACATCTCCATGTTTAGGCAAACTCCACACAGAAAGGCCCTATCGCCAACCCCACCTAGGGTGTGGGTGATAGGGCCTTTCTGTGTGGAGTTTGCATGTTCTCCCCGCGTCTCCTAGGGTTGATACCCTCACAAAAACATGAACAAACTCCCCCCAGAATGACAACAACTAGAATCGTTAGAGAAACGCTGTGGTTGGCCAGATGGTCAAGAATTGGTGCGACCTCACCCTTTAGGGCGAGGTCGCATGTCACCCTGAGGTCGCATGTCACCCTCAGGTGTCTTACTAGTATATATATCCCTACTCTGTCTGCATGTAACCTCCATACATGAAAACTGTTTTGCTCCTTTCATTTGTACATAATTCTGTATTTTCTATTCTGATTGCATTGTATTATATCTATACATACATTTTAGAACTGCAGCCAGCGGTTTTTGTTTGTTTGTCAGTCAGTCAGTCAGTCAGTCAGACACGACCAAATGCAGCACTCCAATTGGCTATAACGTCCGCCCAGTCCAGGGGATCTTAACGTCCGCCCAGCCCATGGATCTGTAACCCTACACCAGCACATATAACAAGCCTGCAAGCAGCTGTTGTCACGGTTACGCTCCACCCAGCCCACTGAATCTCATAGCTGATCCACAAAACCATTAGCGCCACAAACAAAACAACTCCTCACGTGGCACACGGAGTTGTGGCACCGGAAGTGCGTCCGGCGGTCAAATATGTCCGACCGGAAACGTGCGCTGCGGCACAATAGTTCCGCCACAATAGTTCCCCCCCAATTTTTTTTTCTTCTTTTTTTTTAATTTTTAAAAAAAAAATTTTTAACTGTTTTTTTTTTTTTTTTTTTTCCTTTTTTTTTTTTTTTTTTTTTTTTTTAACTAGATGTGAGCGGGCCGAAGGCCCGCGAACCTCTAGTTGTGTACACTTCTGCTTTGGCAATGTAAACATACAGTTGTTTCCTGTTGAGATTGGCACATTTCCTGGGGCAAGCTGCCCAGATCACTCTCAAAAAGCACCTGCAATGTAGTGCATTTCTAAACCACATTGCAGTGCACATCATGGGGTGATCACTGCTTGCCTCCTGTGAATTGTTTTATTTACATTTCTGTTTATTTTCTGTTTATTTTGTTGCTGAGTGAGGTCAGCAGACAAAGTGACGTGAGTGAGATGAAAAAACCTGGGTGAAATGTGTCTCAATCTCAAAAGGAAACATCGGTATGTTTTCTCATGCCAATACAGCCCTTTGAAATGAATTGAGTTGAAATCGTGTGAGTAGAGAGTGTGTGTTTATGTGTGTGTGAGCCAGGGACGTGCTGGCCATTGGGAAAAGCGGGACAACTCCCGAACGGCCGGTTCATTCCCGGCCAGTCCAGGCCGTCCATTAGAAAAAAATAAAATAAAAAAATGTCGGCCTTCGTTACATTTTGGGGGCTAGGCGGCCAACAAAGTAAATCGTCACTGTCGGGCAGAAACCTCGTATCTCCAAGTTTCAAATTGTTTCGCAAAGCAAAGCCCTGCTTCATCATATAAGGCAGTTGCACAAAAGTAGTGAAAACAGCAGATCTACAAGTGCTTGTAGATCGGCTGTTTTCACTAGTTTAAATCATTTTTAAAATGATAAATACAAAACAAACGGTTTTGGACATACAAGGTTTCCACCCGACAACGACGAAATATAACTCATGTACAGTAATTGGCCCACTGGCTTGTCACTTTGTCATGATCTGAAATGGCAAATCTTTGCAGCAGCGCCATAGAGAGAGATCTCTCTCTATAGCGCGCAATGAGGGCCTCTCCAACTCTTTTTCCCTGGCTGAATCAGGGGCCCAGCACGTCCCTGGTGTGTGTGAGTGTGCGTGTGTATGAGTGTGTGTCTGGGGTGCAGACAGGCAGGCAGCAGAAACAGGTGCTTGTTGGGGTGGGTGGCATGGTGTCATCGTTGGACAGACTACTACTGGTAACGTCTGAGTGGAGCGTCTTTGTTTGCCCAGACTTGTCACACCACGTCTCCTCTCACTTTCATAGCTCTGCATCTCCTTTCCCTCCCCTCTGTAATGCTCTGGGCTAGGGCATTCAACGAATATTTGAATATTCGAATATCAAAGTCACTATTCGACGTTGTTCACCGAAGTCGAATATTCTATTTTTTTTTTTTTTTTGTCAATGCCCCTGGTGGATGAATTTGTTAATGCTCTATACCAGGGGTTCTCAAATCTTTTTAGGCTGTGACACCCAAAATAAACATATTTGGACTGGGGACCCCCACCCTGACAAGCACTTGGAATGGCAGGTATTACATTTAATGTGACTCGGTTCCACAGCTAAATATTGTGAAAATAGCAGTCTTTAACAGCTTTCAGAAAAAAAGAAGTAGGTTTCTATATCATTGGTCCTCAAACTTTTCATCATCAAGGACCCCCAAAATTATATATATTTGGCCACCGACCCCAATCTCAAAACATGTTGTTTCAGGTACCATTTAGTTAAAAATGTTTGCTTTAAAAATATATAGAGTATATATTACATTCAAAGATTTGCAAAAATCTTTAAAAAAATAGCAGATCCGCCTTTTCTGAATAGCCAAAGTATAAAATAGCGTTTTAAACCACCACTGTTGATTTGAGAGAATACTGGACCCTAACCCTATACCAAAATGCCTCGTCTATAAACATGGACACAGTGAGCAACATGGGTGAAGAAAGTAACAAAAGCAATCCAATAATAAGTGTTTCCATTTTATTGGATGCCCAGGTCAAGGCCGTTGACCCCGTTTCTATAGCGACGGAAAGGAACCGGTGATATAAAACCCTATAGGATGGCAGGGCTCTGCTCCGTAAAAAGAAAGGAGAAAAAGAAAAGAAAACAGGGAGCCTGTCAACAACGGCCACAGCAGTGCCTTTGTACTCGGTGTCTCAATCAACAGCGAGGACCAGCGTTGATTTCGCCGACTAAAACTATGCCGAAAAATGTTTTTTTCACTGACGAAAACTAAATAATAGTTGGGGACCCAGTCCCCAAAATGGGACCTGTGATTTTCTGCCGTACTTTTTATTTCTGTTTTATCTATTAGTTTGGTCACTAAGGTCCACAGAATGAGAGGCCTGCTCTGCTGGAAACATCGCGAAAAAAGTTATGGCCATTTGTATATTCACTGTCCCATTGACTCCACTAGAAATATTAAAAAAATAAAAAACATCTGCTTTAATTAGCATGTGAGGGGTCAAATTAGGGGTTCTTCATGATTCTGAATCCATTGCAAGCATTTGTTTTGCATAAAAAACATTGCTTGGGTTACTTTTCAGCAGCCCAAAACTGTGAAAAGTGGAAAAAAAGTGATGACTCATCACTTTTGACTGTTTTGGGGGGTTGATATCTTGCCCAAGGAATGTTTTTCATGCAAAACAAATGCTTGCAATAGATTCAGAATCACGAAGAATCCCTAATTTGACCCCTCACATGCTAATTAAAGCAGACTTTTTTCTTTTTTTAATATTTCTAGTGGAGTCAATGGGACAGTGAATATACAAATGGCCATAACTTTTTTTCGCGATGTTTCCGGAAGAGCAGGCCTCTCATTCTGTGGACCTTAATGACCAACCTAATAGATAAAACTGAAATAAAAAGTACGGCAGAAAATCACAGGTACCCCTCTTTTCTTTGAGCTTTTGGCCATGTGGGTCCTCGACTAAACTAACTAAAAACTAAGCTGTGATGACTAAAACTAAGACTAAATGTATTGACTATTTCGTCAACAAAATAAAAACTAGACTAAAACGTTAGGGAGGGACTAGTACTGAAGAGAGTCATTTTATGTTTGGTTGCTCTCAGGTGTTGCGTGCTGAAAATAGCAGATCTACAAGCTCACAACGCGTCGCAAATCAAGTGTGAAATCAGTCATTACGATGCCATCAAGGCCTGCCAAAATACATTTTGGTTACCCGTATTTTCCGGACTATAAGGCGCACTTAGAAGCCTTTAATTTTCTCAAAAAACTACAGTGCGCCTTATAGTCCAGTGCGCCTTATATATGGATCATTCATTGACAATGACATTCCCTTTAGCACAGCTCCATCTGTTGGATGCATAACACAATGGTAGCGTCTATTATGTGCGCCTTATAGTCAGGTGCGCCTTATATATGAAAACAGTTTGAAAATAGACCATTCATTGACAGTGCGCCTTATAGTCAGGTGCGCCTTATAGTCCAGAAAATACTGTAACTAAATCAACTGTAGATTTAGTCGCCATAAAATCATATGATATTTAGTCGACTAAAATTAGACTAAAAAAGACAAAAAATTACAACTTTTCAGGTGACTAAATTATGACTAAAACTAAATGACATTTTATTCAAAAGACTATGACTAAAACTAAATCAAAATTTGCTGTCAAAAACAACACTGGCGAGGACCGGTCATTAATAGAAAAATAATTGCCACCCATCCGTGTATAACTATGATCTCAACTGTTATGTGCTGCCCAGTGCTCCGCTCTGCTGCGCCACAATTTACAACACGCAGTTATCAAACCACGTTGTTAACAAAGTTCTTCAAGATGTCAACTCCTCCGGCAAACCCGCAACTACTTCAGCACCTCCAGGCCAAAAACACAGCCCTTCCAAGTTCATAAGCACACACACACACACACACACACACACACACACACACACACCTACACACACACACACACACACACACACACACACACACACACACACACACACACACACACACACACACACACACACACACACACACACACACACACACACACACACACTAAGCGATATTATCTTTTATCGTGATTAAAAACACTCACGATAATCGTATCGTGGAGATTTAATTCATTGTGATATCGTCCTCCGTCAGGCACTGGGATCAATTCACCTTTTATTTGCTGAGCTGCATATCCGGTTCCACTTAAACCCTCTATTGGTAAAAGGTACTTATTGTGACCGTCAGGTCGCATTTACTATCAAAACCTGTTGGGTTAAAAACATTTTAATATCTATTATATTTAAAACACCAACTTCAGTGTTACAAGTGACAAGGTTATTTTGTTTTGATCTGATAACTAATGCACGAGACGAGAATCTGCCCCACTCCAGGGACAGAGAGATTGACCAGCGAAATGTCAAAGTGTCCCGGACACTGGATAATGAGAAGCCAAAACATTCTACATCCTTTCTGAGTTCATGAGACTCAGTCACAACACCATCTCATGATCCATTGTTATTGTTTAACTGTCCAATGAATGCTTGACAAATCTATTTTCCCTGTACCTACTGAAGTATATTTGTGAACTGATGTTACATTGTATGAAGATTCAGATTGAGAAAGAAAAGAGACACATGTTTATTGTACTGTACTGGACATCTATTTTGTATGCTCATTGATTTAATATACAGTAAGAGAAAAACCCGGACTTGCACTGTGTGGTCTCATTTATTATTGTGTGGGAGTGAATTCAATCATTTTGGGGGAAACTGTCTATTCATATGGAATATAATAATCCATTCCATCAATTGGCCCATTCGATTGCCGGATTAGCTCCGAGGAGATATTGGGGACTTTGTTGGACTCATTTTGTCTCTTCCGCTGCTAGAACCAGTTGCGGATTTCTACTGAGTTGACGTTTATGGATTCGATACAGCTGCTGGACAGTTTGTTTTGGAGTCTTCGTTCATCTCTGCTAGAGAAACAACCAGCCGAGGATATTATCAGACATTTCCCCTGACTCCCACGGATTATCACTGAAAGGATTCTCTCCCACTCGTATTTCCTCCTGCGCGCGGAGAAATTACCATGGGACTTGAGAAGTGTGTATAAAGCACACAGTGTAAGTTTTGATTTTATTCATGCCTTTTTGGACTGTAAATCACAGATGTGTCAAGTACTTAAAGATTTGTACCTGCTAAGTTAGAGAATTGCTACCTCTAGCCCAAGCTGCGTTTTTATTGTTTAATGTTTTTTTTAGTCTATTGTTTTGTTGCTTTTTGTTGCACGTTTGAGTAACAGAATAGGGACTGCGGTTTCCTGTTCTGAGGACATAGCAGACTGTTGGTCACAGATTCATGCTTGTCCATATTATTAGTTGGTGTTATTTAGCACGAGACTCCAGTTTAGTGTTGCCAGGACGAAAGTTATTTCTGTCCTGAAGGAAATCTTTACACGATTTTGTTTAGTGTACCCAGAACAAAAGCAATTGTTCTGAAGGGAGAATCTCTTGGCCAGTGCATAACCCAATACGGCTGTTTCAAGCCACTTAATCACATAAGAAATAGCGTGGTTATTTTAATTGGTAGATTTCCTTTATGTTCCAGAACAGAACGTTCTGACGGAAATCTTCATGCTTTACGCTTACCTGTTGTGTCTTATCTAGTGTGTTTCGTTTTTTTAGTCTTATTATTTTTTTATTCCGTCTATTCCGCCAGCTGAGGTGGCAAGCAAACTAGCTTTGATTTCATCCTCCTCCTAACCGACCAGCTTCAAAAATGGGAAATGCACAGGGAGGCAGAGAACACCTGCCGAAATCTAAACAACCTCTTTACAAACTGAACAGCACCTTTGAGTTTGAAGCCTCTCTCCAAAGCTTGGAGAATGAACTGATAACAGCTTTAACGGCTAAGATAGACAATGAGGAAATGAAACAGGTTGTTTCTAGGTGCCCAACAATTGCACCATTTTTGCCCATATGGAGAAAGGAATTCGGATATGATGACTCTCTCACGACTGAGGACTTGACGAGATTTTCTGGAGTACTGTATCAACATATCGATAAAATCTCACAACGGAAAAGTCTGAAGAAAGCCGAAAATGAGGTCGCCAGGCTTGGGATTCTCGCTCTGGCGCAGCTGCGCTGGGCGGCTGCAGAAAGAGAGGCAGCGAGGGAGAGAAAAGAAAAGGAGAGGCCTTCAGAATCGGACAGCCAGCCTCTGCCTTCCTCACACCGTGCCAGAACAGGGGCGAACAACAGTGAGCTCGGCCCGGCTGGACGACACCATGCCACACCAGAGGTGAAGGACAACAGTGAGGTCGGCCCGGCTGGACGACACCGTGCCACACCAGAGGTGAAGGACAACAGTGAGCTCGGCCTGGCTGGACGAACACCATCACCACAACCTCCCCCACCTGTGGCTGTGACTCACGGGCCTCCACGCCAGGGGGGTATCAATGCACGACATCACATTGACATGCAAACCTCATTACCTACACTTCTATCTGATAGGAAGGGGGTAGAGAGAGGGGGGAGGCAACATGAAGGAGAAAGATGTGACAATGATTTAAATAACTCAGTTGTTTTTTCTCCTCCTTGTAATCAGGTCGAGCTGGGAGATCCCGCTGACCACACGAATCCGCCCCTCCCCAGCGTTCCACGCAAACCACCAAAACCAACACCCACTAAGAATGGCCATACACCCACTAAGGAAAAAGTGTACACAGGTGAGCGTCAGGAACAGGTTCACACACCCACACCTAGTCAAATTAACGATTCTCTTTTGGCGTACCCAGAGGATGGCAAAATTACATTTGTGTACCGTAATTGGTACCCAGTGGATGCTCGAGACACGGCTGAACGTTTACCCGATATCCACAGCAACCCTGATGAGTGGGAAAAATCTGTAAAGGCAGAAATTGTGGAGCTAAGACTAGACACCTGGGAAGTTAAAAAACTAATTACTATGTGTTGCACACCTAAAACTTTTCCTTATCAGATTTCTGCTACAGGCAGACGGTCTTGGCTACAGGCAGACGGTCACCCATACCAGTGTATGCGGCCCGTGCCGGCCCAAGGTAGTAACCCTGCAGGTGAGTTCAGGAACGCCCCACATGAAGCCGCAGTACAGGTTATGATTAATCAGGCTAAGGACCTTGTTAGGGGTAACGTGGACTTTTCCTTAATCACTAACATTAAGATGAGGCAGGGTGAGGACGTCTCTGATTTCGTCCATCACTTCACCACTCAGTTTGACCGCCACTCGGGTTTCACAAAAGGGCTGCCAGGATATGCTAGTGTGCTTAATCAGCTTTTGATTGACGCTTTACGCCCCCATTTGAGACAGGCGATCATTATGCATGACCCGCTATGGAGATTGAGAACGACAGATGAGATCACAATACTAGCCAGGTATTACAACAACATCGTTCCAGAGCCCAAGCCACTAGTTAAGTTGCGAGCCGTAATGTCGGATGATGGACAAGTGACACTCCACCGAACACATAACCCGAAGAGGGGTCCCAGTGGTGATCAGCGGGATCCCCCAGCCGGGAATGGACCTGAAGGACTGAGTCAAGGTAACAACATCAACACAAACACTAACAGGGCCCAGAACAATACACACACAATCACCTGTTTCAGCTGTGGAAAGAAGTGGCAGGCCCAACAGCAGCAGAACCCTGCTACACAGGGTCCCGGTCCCCCAACTGAGTCAGGTCAGGTACAAGTACAATCATGACTAGATAAAGGCCCATTGGGCCACCCACGTATGCCACCCAGATAACTTGGCTATTGTTGATGATTATGATAATGACTACTTACTACTGACACTTCAGATGTGTGGCACCCCGTTGATCGGCTGATCACGGTGCCAACCCTAGTAGTTGCATTTCGTGCCTAATTTAGTATTGTTGTCAGTTCTCCACTCATAGAGCCTGCAGTTGTTGGAGTCCAGGGCGGAGCAGAACCATGGCTGCCTTTCCCTGGCCTTTCTGACCCTTGATGGAACTCTATGGTGTGACACGCCCGCTGCAACCAGACCACATCGCTGCAGCCACAAAGTTTCTAAGGGCGGTAACCTTCATTCTAATAGTATTATATTGACTACTCTCTTTGAATAGTATTAATTATTGTTAATAAAAATAAAAATAAATGGGCTGGTTTAGTATAGTTTTGGCGTTTAATTTGTCAGTTTACCTTCTTTGATTTATTTTGGTAGGGTATGCTGTCTGCGGGGACGACGGGCACACAGTGTTTGGCCCTAGTAGACAGCCCACTTTTGATTATTTTGGCCAGCCCATCTTAGGCCATGTTAGGATTATACAGTACAGTAGTTGGATTCATTATTAAAAAAAAAAAAAAAAAAAAATGTTATTATTAAAGATTATTAATTAATTGTATGATTATTGATTATAAAAAAATAAAAAAAGAAAAAAAATCATTTCATTTAAAAGTTCATTTATGCTTTAATGTTTTCACACACAATGGACATTGTGTGTTCAAGGGGGGAGTTTATCTGATTGCCTATTATCTGTTTGTCTGATTTTACAGTGATTTTACATTGATTTTGATTTTACATTGATTTTCTATTACTTAAGATTATAACATTAATTGATTTTAACTACCTTATCAACTTTTCACTTTCTCTCCAACTCTTGTCTCTGCTTGCGTGTGCGTACGTGTGCGTATGTGTGGCTAGAAGACATTTGTAGCCTTCAAGGACAGATGGTCTGTGTGTGAGAGATTATTTAGACCTGCTCTCTTCCAGTTAATAACAACATTCCCTTGTTTAATGTTTGATACGGTCTAAAGTATTTTGTAAAGTATTTTGTTTAATTTCTGTTCTGGGAATCATTATGATGTTAAACATTTAAAAAAAACTCTATTACCCACAACCTACTACTTACAGTATTGATTGATTGTTTCCTGTCTTTTCTTTTCCTTTGTCTTACAGATAAGATATTTCGATGATAATTGAGAATGATTTGACAGACACCCTTCATTGTCTGTCCAAAGGAGAAATGTCAAAAGGAGGTTGAAATTCTATATGGTATTTCGTGAGTATCAAAAGACATTACACACGTTTTTCCCGCTGTAAAGTGTTTTCTTACAGAAATTGACTCGGACAAAAGCAGCCAATAACTAACCTTAAGGGTAAAAAGGAAGGAACACTTGGCTTAAGGAGGTTCCGGTTTCCGACATCTCCACACGTCTAGGGACGAACACCTTACATAAGGTAATCGGGGATGGGCAGGAAATTATGGCCCCCACGGCTGGTTCTGGGTCAAACCTAGCCCTGTAGACAGACCAGAGGAGTCTAGTTTACTAGGGTAGGCAAAACCAGAATGCATGTCTCCTTTAACCCAAATTCTTTTGTCTTGTTAAAGTAAATAAATGATGAAGAGTCAAGTTCGTCTTGTTTTGACTGTAAAGCCCTAAATTATAATTATGACTTGGGAACGTGTTGATGTGTTTTGACTCGCCTGATGACATGGGGAATTTTTCAACAAACCTTGGGACATTGAACCTTTGTAAAAAAAATATATATAAAAATAATAATAATTAATAATTAATAATTAAGAAAATACAGCTATATTTTTCTTTTAGCTCTACTTTTAAAAGTTATCATAATATTTGTACCTATTGTGATTCAATTATTAGATGTTCTGATTTAAATACCTTTGGAAATATACAGTTCTTTGACTCTGCTATCGAAAAGAGTTTAATTAAATATTTGGCTGATAGTGAACCATAAGTTCTCTGTCCCTTTGGCAGCATTTGTTTGGGGTTCTAGGGTCGACACTTTAACTCCTTCAGCTGTTGTTTTAGGGCGGAATTGTTGGGTTAAAAACATTTTAATATCTATTATATTTAAAACACCAACTTCAGTGTTACAAGTGACAAGGTTATTTTGTTTTGATCTGATAACTAATGCACGAGACGAGAATCTGCCCCACTCCAGGGACAGAGAGATTGACCAGCGAAATGTCAAAGTGTCCCGGACACTGGATAATGAGAAGCCAAAACATTCTACATCCTTTCTGAGTTCATGAGACTCAGTCACAACACCATCTCATGATCCATTGTTATTGTTTAACTGTCCAATGAATGCTTGACAAATCTATTTTCCCTGTACCTACTGAAGTATATTTGTGAACTGATGTTACATTGTATGAAGATTCAGATTGAGAAAGAAAAGAGACACATGTTTATTGTACTGTACTGGACATCTATTTTGTATGCTCATTGATTTAATATACAGTAAGAGAAAAACCCGGACTTGCACTGTGTGGTCTCATTTATTATTGTGTGGGAGTGAATTCAATCATTTTGGGGGAAACTGTCTATTCATATGGAATATAATAATCCATTCCATCAACCTCCACCAGCCGTCCGTCCGTCCGTCCGTCCGTCCGTCCGTCACACGTCACACTTTTGCCCTGCTCATATCTCCGCAACCGTTGCCCCGATCCATGCCAAATTTTGCACACACATCAATTCACACATGACCCTCTCCTAGCGCCACCATGAGGCCGATTCCTGCAAAACACATTTTTGGACACAGCTCCTACAATTTTTGCCCTAAAATCATGCAAATCGGTACACAGTATGTCTACACTCATGTCATCAACATGGATCTGTCCCATATAGCGCCACCTTCAGGCCGATTTTTTAAAACGCATTTTTGGACACTACTCCTACAGATTTTGCCCTAAAATCACGCTGCTTATCTCCCTATTAGGGAGTCTTACTGGTAATATACGTACTTGACACAGTCTTTTTTCACTCTCTATCAAATGTCTTGATGCCAAAAAATAGCCGATCTACAAGCTCACAACGCGCCGCATTCCGCCCCAGGATAATGGATTTTGATTATCGCGATAATATCGTAAATCGCGATTTCTTTTGTCACAATAATCGTGATGCGACCTTTTCATATCGTCCCATCCCTAACGCGCGCACACACACACACACAACTGCAGTGTCCCATGTTGATCTCTGACGCAGCACTTTGGAAAGCGGGCCAAGGTGAATGGGAATTATGTTTTATTGTCACGCTGCTAGCAGCCTCACCACCAACCAACCACAGTACAAAAAGTGGGCACCTCTCCAACATGGTTAAACAACAAGCTATCAATCAGGCCTTTAAACGGTGTTGGCTTGTGGTGTACGTTCTCTCCATGTGGGCTCATTCCGGCTCCTTTCTTGATGCGTTGCACGGAACAATTACGAGCCATAGCCAGGCTTAAAACAACTTTGATAAAGGCCGCACATCACTGGCCAAGACCTTGCAACTGTGGCAGACACAAGTTAGCCCACAAGGCAGAGAAATGAATAAATGGGGGCAGTGGCGTCAGTTCAGAAAAAGCTAAGGTATGGCAACATGACTGGTGTCTTGAAGGCGCGCGTGCAAGACACCAGTCATGTTGCCATACCTTATAGCAACAGGCACGATACATTTATTTTAAGAAGGACATTTTATTTTTCCTCCGTTTCTACGGTTTCTTGGGCTGGATATGGCAGCCTGGAACAGTTTTCCAAGTGCAGCTAAACTTGGCATGTTAGTAAACGTGCCACACTTAACAATAATGCATTGCACCTGTGCAGCTGACCTGCGGAACCTGGGAATATACCATTCTGTCAAGATGGGGAGAATACAAGTGTGGAGAATATAATTATAATACCTTGTTAAAGTGACCATTTGTGTTACATTTTGCATTTGTAGTTTTACTGTAGTTTAACAACATAATAACCAGCACAGATAGACAAAGAGACATTCATGGATTTATATTTAAAAGTAACTTTTATTTCCCCCCCTGGACCCAAGGTATGGCAGCTGCATACCCCTGCCATACCCAATTGACGCCCCTGAATGGGGGAGGGTAAAAAATGTTCCTTTTACTTCCAGAATTGAGGTATCAAGCCGCATTCCCAACCGATTTTTCCACTGGGCCCCATTCAGACCCAGAGGCAGTATTCTACAGGTCTGTCTGTGTGCTAGCTATAGCATCAGCTAGCCTCCCGTTCCATGCCTGAGGAAAGCCTGAATTTCAAGACATACGTTAAGTAAGCCTTGCCAAGCCATGAGGCCCATAGGGCAGGAGCCTATCTCCTGTTTCTGTAGCGTGAGGCAGCTTGGTGTACAAGTACACCCCCTGGACATGATGCTAGCATACTAGCATCATGTATCGCAGGGACTTACCCCCAATCCAACCAGTCAATTTGAGGTTCCAAGATGGGAAAGGTTGTCTCGTAATGCATTGTCATATGCAAACGTCAACATAAAATATTTATCTCGTGCACTAGGGATTACAATAACTGTAGTTTCACCAGGAGAACCTGCTGACTGAAACCAACCATATACTCTGGTTCATCTGGTTCATGTGCCTCAAGATCTCGCATCTTTTACATGTACAATCGCCTGTTCTTCTTCCAGGTTTCTGGAAAACCTGGCAGATGTCTTGGCTGAGTGCAGTCATGTTTATTTACACCTCAGTCAGCTGTACCTGTACTGTGACTGACAACTGTGGTTTATTTCATTATAATTTTATGAGTTCTGTGTACCCCCACTGTAAAAAATAAAAAGTTGGGAATACTCAAAATGTTAAGGCAACAAACTTCAGAAAACTTTTAAGTTTAGGTCAACTTAGAATTTTAAGTTAAGCAAAAATTATAAAAGTTGAGGCAACTGAAAATGTTAAGATAAACCAACTAAACCAATTTAAGCAAAACTTAAAGTTTTATGTTGATTGTCTAACTTAAAAGTTTTCTGAAGTTTGTTGCCTTAAAATTTTGAGTTTTCCCAACTTTTATTTTTTACCTTATGACAGTTCTGAATATTTCAGCCCCCCCCCCCACACACACACACACAGTATTTAATAGTGAAAATCTCAAGAGAATTACAAAAATGTTCAGAGTGAGGACATTTTCTGTTGCTTTCTGTTTAAAGCAGAGAAAAACAAAAAAAGCACACACACAGAGAGAGAGAGAGAGCGAGTGAGTACGGGAGCCCTAAGCTGATTAGGTGCTGGAGCTGGATGTGGGCCAATGCATGGCTGCTGGCAGCGAGAGGTCTGGACCCGGGGAGTCTGAGGAAGCTAGAGTGGGTTATTAAAGAGCAAGCAGCCCACCCAACAACAATGAAATGCTGGCCAATGTACTTGCACTGCAGGTTGCGAGGCCTTTTTACAGGCACACACCATGGTAGACATAATCGGGTCCAGGGATATCTGAGAAAAAATATGTATAACTTGATGCTAGCTTAATTTCTACTAGTAAGACGCCTCAGGGCGGCATGCGATCTCGCCCTAAATGGCGAGGTCGCGCCATCTGGCCAGTGATGTATATCGGATCAGTTACCCATATATGGACACCCCTGCATGATAAGGCGCATTTCCACTGCAGGGCCAAGCCAGAACCAGAACCAGAACTTTCCAGAACCAAGAACTTTCAAGAACCCGTGAAGTTCCAGAACCAAGTTCTGCTTTTGTTTCCATATAACCAGACCCAACCGGGAAGCTCAACTGGTCAGCCTGATTTGGCTGAGACAAAACAGCTGGTCATTTGAACAGCAGCACATTCGGGAATCTAAAATCTAAAATAACAGCTGTACGTAAGAAATACGTCTTTAGTTACTACTTTCTGGATATAAAAATAAAATAAAAAACAATAGAACATTCAAACAATTGCTGCTAACTGTACTGAGCTGGTACGCTGCCTTTGCTCTAGGGAGAAAAAAAGCGTGTCTCTCTCTCGCACACGCACGCACACACACACACACACACACGATACGAAGCAGGCGTGTCCTGAACACAGCGCACGGCTCGGCTGCTGAGTGCTGACTCGAGTCACCAACGGACGGGCTAATGTAGAAATGCTTATCTCCACTGTTTTAGTTTGTTGTCGGTCTATCGACGTACATTTTCTTTATTTGTGCTTGGCACCGTGTCTGTCTGGTTGTGCACTCGACGCCCATTTCAGAAAGACAACGGCGACGGAATTTGTTTGAAAATCCTTTCATTTAGAACGGATGCTTCTCGCTCCTTCTGGATATTTTCTTCTCCCGCCCAGACACAAATAAGAGCCTGTATCATCACATTCACTTGACCAATGTGTCGTGGTGGCTGTCGTCTGGCGTCGCGTCCATAGTGTTTCTGTGTTTCTGTCTGTCGGAATAGGATTTTAAAAATGACGCTGTTGTGTTGTGAGAGATTTCTCCCCGTTCTCCTCGGTGTCGTTACCTCCGCTCAACCAATCGAGAGCCGGAGCGCTGCTGGCCCCGCCCATAGGTTCCCAGAACTCAAGTTTAGTTCTGCATCAGGAGCAGGACCTAAAAAAGGTTCCAGGAGGTTCCAGGAACCTTGTCTGGAACCGGGCCGTTCGCAATGGAAACAAAACCAGAACCAAAAAAATAGGTTCTGGTTCCTGAAAGTTCTGGTTCCACCTTGCAGTGGAAAAGCGCCTATAGTCAACAATGTTATGTCAAAACATGCCCATATATGGGCATTACCAAATATGGGCATTCCCAGATAGGTCCTTACTATTGATGACATTGGGACAGGGATCTCCATATGGGCATAACACGTATGTTAATTAGTAAAGCCAAGCAGGGCCTTGGCGAGTTAGGGCCTGGGTATCTCCATATATGGGCACCTAGGGCATCATCTGGGATTGCCCCACTCCGACAGTACAAAGGCAGGGCCCTTAGCTAATGAGGTACAATTGGAAATTGGCGGAAAAACATCTGGGAGTGGTGTTAGCTGGAGTATTGGTTGAGCTTCACATGACAGTTAGCACGCTGCAGAATATAGTCACGAGCGAGCCCACACTGTTTCGTAAGAACAGTATTTCTAGTTAATAATAATATGTATCCATATACATACAATATATGATCCCTATCTGAACCAGCCACACCTGTGATGTCACAGTGACAAGGGAACCAACCCATAGACTGTAAAAATGTGTACTGACTGACTGACTGACTGACACAGACAGACGGAGACAAACTGCAACATTTCTCATGGTAAACTGCGACCTTCGGTCGTGACTAAGCAATACATGCACTGATGCACAGCACACGAACAGCTGGTTCCAATGATGTTGAGTGTCTGTGTTTTACACAATGCATCATCACTTCCTGCACATACGGTACAACCAGGGGTCTTCAATAGGGGGTCCGCGACCCCTAGGGGGTCCGCAGAGGTACTGCAGGGGGTCCGCAAAATTATTGAAAAAAAAAAAAAAAAAAAGATTTCAAAAAATGATTTTTTTTTTGCCATTTTTCACATGTTAAAAAATAAATCATGATTCTATCCATTTTGAATAGCTTGAATACATGATTACTATGCAATTGACAGATTGTTGATATTATTGACATTGGTTCTCAGTTAATAAGTAGTATGTTTAGAAATGGTAGTGGTACGGCCCCCCCTGCTCGCTGTAACTTGTACTTGTTTAAAATAAAAAAATATGTCGTAGCCCCGACCCCCCCACCCTACGAGGTGGTAGGGGGTCCCTGCTCCATCTTCCCATCAGTTTGGGGGTCCCCGGCCTGAAAACATTGAAGACCCCTGCTGTACACAGTACTCAGTTTCTGCCTTCAGAGATGTAGCCAGTATTTCCATTTAACGTGGAAGATTGTCTCCAGATCCGACTCTTTATTTCCATGTTAACCTAAAAATATCTGGGCTGCAGAAGAGGCCAGGCCTCAACAGGTGGCTGGGATAGGCAGGGCGAGGCGATGGGGTTAAAAGGTCAACAAGTAGGCCGAACACCTGCACCTGTCGCGGCTCTGAAAGACGTGTCGGCTGCAGCTGTGCCGGGTGCGGACCATCACAGGACAGAGAACCATAAACTGGGCCAAGTTACAACCGGATTGCAGCCAGGCAACACATCTTACTGCAGGGTTCCCCAATTAATTTTCCCCAAGGGGCCGAATTATGTCTAGGGTACCAAGCTGAGGGCCTCAACATTGCAGGGGGCGTTCCCGCTACTCCAGCGACAGTTCAGATGTCATCGTTGTCGGGTGAAAATCTTGTATGTCCAAAACCGTTCGTTTTGCATTTGTCATTTTAAAAATGATTTAAACTTGTGAAAACAGCCGATCTACAAGCACACAACGCCTCGCAGCCTGCTTTCACTACTTTTGTGCGATGGTCTTGTATGATTTGCAAAAGAACCTACAAATTTGGAGATACAAGGTTTCCACCCGACAACAACGATATACTAGTGTTGTTGCTGCTCTTATACCACCATTATTACTGGGGTTGGTGGGGGCCAGACAGTAGCCCCCCGTGGGCCGCAAATGGCCCGCGGGCCGCCTATTGGGGAACCCTGTCTTACTGCTATAGGGATGGGACGATAAGCGATATTATCGTATATCGTGATTAAAAAAAACACTCAAGATAATCGTATCGTGGAGATTTAATTTATCGTGATATCGTCCTCCGTCATGCAATGGGTTCAATACACCTTTTATTTGCTGAGCTGCATATCCGGTACCACTTAAACCCTCTAGAATTGGTAAAAAGGTACTTACTTATGCGTACTTGATACAGTCTTTTTTTTCACTCTATCAAATGGCTTTGCCAAAAATCGCGATCGGCTATTTTTTGGCAAATGTTCCACCCAAGGATAATGTATTTTGATTATCGCGATATCGTAAATCGCGATTTCTTTTGTCACAATCAGGTGTGCCAACGGTGACACAATTGTAGTCCTAGAGCGTTTCAATTGTTTGATTGGCATAGAACTAATGATCTACTCCAATCAGAACACCTGTGTAAGGCTGTGTTTGACCCAAAATATGGCCGCTCTAGGAATACAATTGGCACACCCTATAATCGTGATATCATATGACATTTTCATATCGTCCCATCCCTACTTACTGCAATGGCTAACACAGCCCGATCTTCACAGCCCCTCATCCTACAGGCAGCAACACATACGGATACAGTGAAGAGAGCCAGAATCCTACGATACTTTTTGAAAGGTGCCGTTTGAAATATAAATATCTCTACAAGAGAGACTCCTGGCATTTCTTCTTTAACTGTGAGTGTTAAAGAAGCCAAACCAGAGACAGTCGCAGCGGGGCACTGGCAGCCTTGGGTCTGACTGCAGAGACACACAGAGATGCCGCTTTATGAAACCGTGACGTCCGTCTTTGACTCGAACTACTACAGGACATCTGAAAGGGAAAAATCCTTCTAAATGCCCTCCCAGTCAAAAACACACAGACAACACTCCCCGTGTTCTGTGCAGCCAGCCCCTCCCTCGGCGTTTCATTTTATTAGCGCTTGTTTCAGAGTTGGCTAAACCCTTCGCTCTGAGGCGACAACTGAACTCTTTTGTCGGTGTCCCGGTCCAGTGTTTGGACCAAACTGAGCGAGTCAGTCAGGCTCACCCCTTGCTTTATAGGCAAGGGGTGTGTGTGTGTGTGTGTGCGTGCTTGCGTGCGTGCGTGCGTGCGTTAAACAATACCACTGGCTGTCCTTCGGCCAACACAAATGATTTATTGGCGAGAGTGACAGAGAGAGAGAGAGACGGAAATAAAGAGACAAGAGAAAGAGGTGGAGTGAAAGATGGTAGACGGAGATACAAGAACGACAGAGCAGGAAAGAATGGGGTTCGAAAGAGGAAGGGGACGGCAAAGGCAGTCAAGAGTGAGTGATGGGAAAATGAAAGTGAGGACGAAACAAGAAAAGAGGGGACAACATTTAGCCAAAGCTCTAGAGCAGGGGTCTTCCAACGTTTTCAGGCCAAGGACCCCTTAGCTGAGAGAGAGAAGAAGCAGGGACCCCCAGATTCCATATAGTTTTATCGTTTGACAGCTAAATGATCAGTGTATTTTGGATTCATGTACATTTGTGTTTTCAGATATTTAACCACTTGAACCGTCAATACTTAATAAACTCGACCTTTCACTCTTTCTGCTCTTTTCCCCCTCCACAAACCTCTTTGCCGAAAATAGACGATCTACAAGATCACAACGCCTCGCAGCGCGAGGCGTTGTGAGCTTGTAGATCTGCCATCTGCGAGGCGTTGTGATCTTTAATGTAGATCTGCCATTTTTGGCTAAAGTTCTCAGAATATGGACGTAACGTAAATAAGGAGAAAAAAAGTTTCTATCACAAAGATTTGGAGGACCCCCTGTAGTAACTCTGAGGACCCCCTAGGGGTCCCGGACCCCCTGTTGAAGACCCCTGCTCTAGAGAAAACTGTGAAAAACATTTTCTTTCTTTATAGAATTCTCATCACGACAACAGACGGCCACCAAGAACTTGGTCCCTGTCCCAAAACGGAAAACAAACTCACAGAGATAAAAAAAAAAAAAAAGCCAAGCTAGAAATTGAAAAAGGCCATAAACTCACTGCCACCAGAGATCTGTATCTCCAGCGAACGGGGCAGTGGCAGCTCATGAGAAACTATACGGAGGTGCTGAGAGACCAAGTGTCCCGCGCTGAGTGATTCTGTCCAGTAATTCGCGGGGCAGCGGGCACCAACACCAGACTGGAGCAGTGGGACTACGAAGGAGAGGAACCTTTTCCATTTGCGTCCCACCTACGTCAATAGGAACTCGCTCGTCAACAATAAATTAAGCAGGGTGGCTGAGCAAGAGCATGGTGGATTTCTTTGCACAAGGTAGGGCATTCACGAATAGTGATTTTTAGTGTACAAAAGTTCACACCGGACAGCAACCCCACCCCCTGGCCCATCAGCTCCACCCCTCACCTGCTCCACTCAATCACACACCTGCTCCCATTCACCTAATCAGTCCTGCCTATATATACTACCCCAGCACTCAAGTCATTTAGTTTCTCCTTGGCAGCAGTAGAGGCAACAGCAGCAGCAGAAGAGACAGAGCTCTGGCCTGGAGACACAAACCCCTTGTTATGCGTTAATGACGTGAGTTTGCTTGGAGCTTGTTTATTGGTTCTTGTTTACCTTGATATGATGCATATAGTCGTGATGCCCAGTGCCTATTGGTTTAAATATAACGTTGAATTGTTTGGCAAATATGTTGTTGAATGATATCTTGTTTATTAATGTTTGATCATATTGTTAAATGTAATGAATGTAATATTGAATCGTATAATAATTATGTATGTATTCTTTGTATTTATAGAAATAAACCATAACATATATGGAAATCCCCTCTCCTCTTCACTTCCTAACCGAAGTCCCATGGCGAAGCTAGAACACCTAACCGGCCCCAAACCCTAACCCTTTTCTAAATTTAGTATTCCAATTATTCGATCTCAAAGTATTCGAACAGTCGAATATTTGACAGGACTGGCAAAACTGTCAAATATTAAGTAAGCAAGAGGAGAACATTGTGAAAATAGCCGATCTACATGCTCACAACGCCTCGCTTTGCGAGGCGTTGTGAGCATGTAGATCTGCTATTTTCACAATATTTATCTGCGGAACCGAGTCACATTAAATGTAATACCTACAATTCCAGGGTCCATGCCCTAACCCTAACCCTAACCCTAACCCTAACCTTAACCTCATTGAGGGAACATAGGGTTGAGGGAACATAGGCATGACCCCCAATTGCAAGTGCTTGTCAGGGTGGGGGTCCCCAGTTCATATATGTTTATTTTGGGGGTCACGGGCTAAAAAGGTTTGAGAACCCCTGGTATAGAGCATTAACAAATTCATCCACCAGGGGTATTGACAACTCATTCTTATGACTTCCTATCTAGCCAAGCTTTATAAACCATATTTTTTTTTTAAAGCGAAAACAAAACAAAAAATTAAAATAAGCGGATATTCGACTTCGGTGAACAACGTCGAATAGTAACTTTGATATTCGAACATTTGAATATTTGGTGAATGCCCTAGAACTCTCAGCAAGACATCTTTGGGCCAGTAAATGCACTGTTTAAAAGGAGAAAGAGGTAAACGTTGGGAGAATCCATTTTCCTGCCCTTCTAATAACTGGGAGAATACTTTTCTTGCCCTTCTATCAACTGCGAGAACTTGGAACCGTCTGCGAATTAGAACACTGGGGAGAACAATGGTGTTTTGGCGACAGTAATTTGGAAGGTAATATTTTTAGACTCATTAAGACCTTTGGCCATGGGTTCGACATTCCACGTACGGTGTGGGGAGGGGTGAAAAGGACAAGCTGTGTTAAGAGGAGAGGTTCAACACTCAACTCTCACGTCTGATGTTTTACCAATTAATTGCGTGCAGGATAAAAGAGCAACTCAATAGGGCTGTCACAATTATTACATAAAAGTCTAATCGAAATGATTTGACATAATCGCAATTGTTTTGTCATAATCGTCATAATCGTTTCCATGTTGAAAAATGATCATATATTTTCAAACATTTAAAAGAATAGTGGAAATAGCAGATCTACAAGCTCACAACGCGTCGCGTTGTGAGATTGTAGATCGGCTATTTCCACTATCAATGTTCTTTTTTTAACTCATTCACTGCCGATCAACTTTTATCAACTTTTTTATAAAAAGTAATTTTTTAGATATTTTTTGTGGAAAAAAACGTGTTTCGCACGAAACACCTATTTATTAAGTATACTATAAAGTTGTCAAATATGTCAGTAATTTCTTTGTATATTTAGGTTACGTGTCATATCTGCCATTCAAAGCCTATACAAGCCAAACAGAAATGTAATTGTCAACGACAAAAACACAATTAAATCGTTAAGAGACAATTAATCGTCATGTAAAATGTCGTCATCGTGACAGCCCCACAACTCAAACCTTTTAAAAAAATCACTGCAATCATTTTCATACGGACAAAAACAGGCCTACTACAGTCCTGGAACTGATACGGACAATGAATTTGCCTGCAATCATAACTTCGCGAACAGCCCCAGTAGCTAATCACACTTGTGAGGTGTGAGGTGTAAAGTTTAGAGTGCATACTTGGCACAGGGCTGGGACAGTGGGCAGGGTTTGCTTTGACTGCAAGTGATGAAAGTATTATCCAAACAGTGAACGAGTGGAGGAGGAGATAAGATCTTTATCGTGGCCATATCCGGGATGACTGTGTTGACTGAAGCCAGGGCAGAAACTCTAGAAAGTATAGATCCAATCAGATTGGACATAGACACAGGAAGTGGTCATGGAGATAAACACATAGGCAGGGGCGTCACACCAAATTCTGGGCCCTGGGTACAAGGATTCACTGCGGGCCCCCCATGAATGTTAACTATTGAAAAAATAGCAGATATACAAGCTCACAGCTGCGAGCTTGTAGATCTGCCATTTTTGAAAAAATTTGAAAATGTGTGCAAGAAACCTGTTTCCATGTCAGTGGTGCTCAAACTTTTTCATGTCAAGGACCCCCAAGATGATATGTATTTGGTCACGGACCCCCATCTCAAAATATTTAGTTCCAGGGACACATTTTCACGACTTTTCAAAAATAGCAGATCTACAAGCTCGCAGCGCGGCACTCGGTGCCGCGCTGTGAGCTTGTATATCTGCTATTTTTCAATAGCTAAAGTTACTAGGGCCCCTCCACCTTGGGCCCTAGTTCTCAGTCCCACTCCCCCCCCCCCCCCCCTTGTGACGCCCCTGCACATAGGCCTTCATGTATCAAGGGAGCGTATACTGTACCACCCAGCTCATTTTGCGCCAAAAATATGAATTCTGACTTTATTCATCTATGATTAAACTGGTGCCTATTCATAATGAAGCATCTAGTCTCAGTCGCAGAAGTGGACACAGTCTGGCAGTAACGTCCATGTAACACAAGAGACAAATTGGGTTTGATTTGTAGGTCCACGTAAGAATGCAGAAGAATAGCAATCTGCCATTTTACTCGTGTGATTTATCGCAGATACATAGTTTCTCTGACACAGAAAACCACAAATGGCATGATATGACATTTCTTTCACCGCTAATATGCAAATAAACAATTTCAACATAATGAACCCAATGACTTCATGTAGGCATGTTTTCATATTTCACAAGCGAACGCTGTCACATGCACGCTCATGTAGGTGCGTTATGTGCCGTCCTGATTGCACAATTCTTTTAGGGAGTTCATGCTCATGGTGTGTCTTGCACGGCCCCCCCAAAAATACCAATATTTGAACTGGGGACCCCCCACTCTGACAAGCACTTGTAGGAGTTGAGGCATTACATGTTATTTGATCCACAGATAAATAGTGTGAAAATAGCAGATCAAAGTTTTATTTTTTAGATGGGGGTTGGCGACCCAAGATTTGGGGGGTCCTTGACAGGAAAAAGATACGTTTTCTGTTTGGATTTAGAAGGCAGTTGTAGAATCAGCCTCAGGTCTTAACCCATTTAGGCCTGAACACAATATGACGCAATATTTTATGCTTTAAATATAAAAAAAATAGCAGATATACAAGCTCACAGCGCGGCACCGAGTGCCGCGCTGCGAGCTTGTAGATCTGCTATTTTTGAAAAATCGTGAAAATTTGAATTTTGACCCGATTCTATAAGTGTCTTTTGAATCCTTCTAAGATTTTTTGAAAAACCCAATGTTTCTATGTCAGCAATCTGGCTATAGCCATCGTCAAAGAAAAGGTCATTTTCACTTCAACTGGAGCTCAGTTAGTCTGTTCTTTTGAGAGACTACTATGTCAGGGGTTCTCAAACCTTTTCATGTGAAAGACCCCTGTAAAAAAATATTCATATCTCAAAATATTATAGTTCCAAGGACCACCCAGAAGCAAAATCTGAGTTACAAATGTTCGCTCTAAAAATAAATATATTCAAAGATTTGCACACATTTTCACGACTTTTTTCAAAAATAGCAGATCTACAAGCTCGCAGCGCGGCACTCGGTGCCGCGCTGCGTCACGTCACAAGTGTGATGTGACGTGACGGACAGACGGATGGACGGACGGACGGACGGAGGGACAGCCGGTGGAGCATAGGTTCTGCTCAGTGCAACTACACTAATGAGATATGAGAACAGTAGACTTTCAAACTAAAGAAAAGGGGAAATGTGAAATGTAACCCCAACCTGGGAGAGTGATTTGAGTTGCATGCTACAGCTACTGTAGGTGTAGGTTTAAAGCAGTGGTTCTCAACCTTTTCAGGCCGCGACCACCAAAATAATCATATTTTAACTGGGGAGTGGGGACCCCCCCACCCTGACACTAAGCACTAAGAGTTGAGGCATTACATTTTGCAGAACACGGTTCGATTGTGAAAACAGCCGATCTACATGCTCACAACGCCTCGCAACGCGAGGCGTTGTGAGCATGTAGATCGGCTGTTTTCACAATCTCAGCCTCTAATATTTGACAATTTGACCAATGTATAATTTGTCATTTTAGAGGTATTAAAAGGTCCTTAAATTGTCACTTTAGACATGTACAGATACCCTCTATAGTATACACTTAAACTGTATGTTGGTTTGTTCACTGTTGAGTGACAGAACAATGTTTCACATTAAGTTGATCATCTGGGGACCCCCCCCCCCCCCCCCCCCCCCTCCCCCCCAAATAATTTGGGGACCCCTCTGGGAGTCCCGACCCACAGGTTGAGAACCCCTGGTTTAGAGAGGCGGTAACGGTGTACAGTGTAGTAGTAGTGGTAGTAGTAGTTCCTGGCGATTAGAGGCAGAGTGAATGGCCATATTCCCAGGGTTTTTGCAGCTTTGTGCGACTGGGAACAGTGACCCCACTGTAATCCTGGGCTGTTTACATTCCAGCAGATCAGTTCCTACTGGAACCCAGGGGGGTTGGGTGGGAGGGGGGGGGGGGGGGGGGGGGGGCAGGGGTTAAAAATGACTCTCACGCACCCTATCTAGCCCCCAAAACCAAAACAAGCCTGGCTGCCAATCCTTGCTCGGGTAAACGGCCACGGTGAACAGCTCGGGACTGGCTTGCTCCGTCATATCAATACCACGGGAGTCGTAATTCACCATCCAGGCATTGTTAATTTTCTCAGCAAATTTTGATTTAGTCTTAGTCTTTTGAAGTACACACCATTTTGTCTTAGTCTGTCTTAGTCTTCTGAAATTGTTTTTGTCTAGTCTATTCTTAGTCGACTAAATGTCAAAACATTTTAGTCTTAGTCTTTTGGGATTAGTCTTACACTTTTAGTCTTCGTCTTTTACGATTTTTTAGGCTAAATATAACCACATCATTCCGAACAAGTCATTGTCTTCTACTGCCTGTTACTTGGTCAAAATAAACCATACATAAAAGATGTATTTGCCTTTAATTTGTGTTAATTTTTACAGACTTAGACTTAGATTTAGGCTTAGTCTTAGTCTTTTGAATAAAACAAATAATAGTCTTATGCCTCATTCACACTACGAAAAGCCAAGCTAATGGTTTGCTTGGTAATTCAATGTATTCTCTATGCAAACCAGCTTTTAAAATTTCCAAGCTGGAAGAAAAGCTTGGAAATGTTTAAAGCTGGTTTGCATAGAGACTACATTGAATTACCGAGCAAACCATTAGCTTGGCTTTTCGTAGTGTGAATGAGGCATTAGAGTCTTCTGAAATTGTTTTAGTCTAGTCGACAAAATATCAAATTCTATAGTCTTTTAGTCTTAGTCTTAGACGACAAAATTAACACTGCATCCAGGCCTCCTTTTTGCCTCTCTGTCCCTTTCCTCAATCTTCCAAGTCCTTCTCTGTCTACATCTTTCCACACCGTTCTCCCATTGGTCCAGTCAACAACTACTGTTTTCATTTCAATCACTTCCAAGAAGCTTTCTTTTTTTTTGTCACAATAACACTTCGCAAAAACAGAAGAAACCAATCCATCAGCCGTGACTAAACTAGTTGTAAGCAAACACATGGAATGCAAACTATAAATAGGATTCATGCAGGAACATAATTGGGTTCATTGTGACTCAAAGCCCCAACTCTTGGGTATTAGTGCCTCGTTCTCATTCTGTTGTCCCAGGCCCAGGGGCGTCACAAGGGGGGGGGGGCAGTGGGACTGAGTTACTAGGGCCCAAGGTGGAGGGGCCTTAACTATTTTATACTTTAACCCATTTAGGCCTAGAATTAGAAGGATTCAAAAGACACTTATATAATCGGGTCAAAATTCTAATGTTCACGACTTTTCAAAAATAGCAGATCTACGAGCTCGCAGCGCGGCACTCGGTGCCGCGCTGTGAGCTTGTATATCTGCTATTTTTCAATAGTTAAAGCATAAAATAATGATACACAAAATGTGTACCCGTTCTAAATGGGTTAACTACTGAAAAATAGCAGATATACAAGCTCACAGCGCGGCACCACGCTGCAAACTTGTAGATCTGCTATTTTTTGAAAAATCACGAATCATGAATATTTCAAATCCTTCTAAGGTTTTTTGAAAAACCTATGTTTCCATGTCAGTGATGCTCAAACTTGCTTGTAGATCTGCTATTTTTGAAAAGTCGTGAAAATGTGTGCAAATCTTTTGAATATATTTGAAGCGAACATTTGTAACTCAAATTTTGCTTCTGGGGGGGTCCCTGGAACTAAACCTTTTGAGATGGGGGGTCCATGGCCAGATAGGCAAATAAATACCATCTTGGGGGTCCTTCACATGAAAAGGTTTGAGCACCAGTGACAGACATTTTTCGAAAAACCTCGGAAGGTTTTGAAATATTCAAAGACTTGCACACATTTTCACGATTTTTCAAAAAATAGCAGATCTACAAGCTCGCAGCGCGGCACTCGGTGCCGCGCTGCGAGCTTGTATATCTGCTGTTTTTCAAAAGTTAAAGCACAAAGTAATGACGCGTTCCCATTGTACCCAGGGCCCAGAATTTGGTGCGACGCCCCCCGGGTCCCAGGCCTCTCTCCAGCCCTCTCTCTCTCCCCTCCACTGTTTCCCATGCCTGGCTGTGGTAGACTGGAGTTGGCCTGCGAGCAGCCCTAATTGAAGGGGGAGTCAGCTTCCAGTTTGTCCCACCACAGTGCGCCCCCGAGGCAACAACACAGCAAAAACAGCCCCCCTCCCCAATCCACTAGAAAGGCCTCCCCGTTGCTGTACCGACTCCAACAGACAAAAGGCCTTCGAAAAACTGGTTTAAAAATAGCCCTCGATTTTATGTTTCGGAGAAGCAGAGAGTTAAGTCTGAGGGCGATCCCTGGCCGTGGTCATACTCGTGCAGTGTTGGGGGAAGTTAAAGTTACATGTAACTGAGTTACATTCATATTTCTGTAACTCGTCAAGTAACTGAGATTCCTTTTGGGTAATTTTTGGCTCAAGTTACAAGTTACAAGAAGTTACAAGCGAAGCTATAATTTTACATTTAAGATTGACGATCAAATGTCCTCAACGGATCATCATTTTCTTTTTTTAACGTTATTTTAGGAACACAGATGTTTACTAAAGAAAATGTCTAAAACTGAGAGGCATTTTTCTGCTGGCATGTGATTTTGTTTCATGTAGGCCTACACCAAATGTACGTTCTCAATTTACTCAAGTTACTTTTTCTATGTAACTTGAAACTTTATAAGTTACATTTCTCCAGGGGTATAACTTTAACTTGATCAAGTTACTGCCATGGTGAGTTACTTGTAACTGTACAAGTTACGCTTTCAAAGTAACTTCCCCAACACTGTACTCACGTATGAGAAATGTCATGGAGAGACCATCTACAATGTGTGGCTCAAGTTAAAAGAATGCATCCAAACTGAGGAAAATGGAATGATTTTGTTCTCAGAAGTATCTCAGCTTTTGGACGGCGCTATGGGCCAAGGGGTCCACTATTTGAAAATCCACAGTAAACACAGGAAATGAACTGTGCTTGGATGAAACGAGAATGACCTCAACGGTTGAAACATCAGAATGTCATGTTCTTACTGGAACAACAACAGATGTGAACAAGATAACACAAAGTTGTTCCGTTGCAGTAGACCACGGCAGTAAAGTGCAATTCAAAAGGTACATGGTACTGTGGATCAGGGGTCTTCAACGTTTTCAGGCCAAGGACCCCTTAGTTGAGAGAGAGAGATGATGAAGCAGGGACCCCCACAACCTTTCTGTAGATTGATTCATATAGTTTCATCGTTTGACAGCACAATCATCCGTGTATTTTGGATTGATGTCAATTTGTGTTTTCAGATATTTAACCACTTGAACCGTCAATACTTAATAAACTGGACCTTTCACTCTGTACCTAGTTTGCTCTTTTTTCCCCCTCTACACCAAAGCTCTTTGCCGAAAATAACCGATCTACAAGCTCACAACGCCTCGCAGCACGAGGCGTCGTGATCTAATTTTTTTTGGCTAAAGTTCTCAGAATATGGACGTTAAAAAAAAGGAGATTTCTTTTTCTATCACACAAAAGATTTGGAGGACCCCCTGTTGAAGAAACCTACTGTAGATCCAACGCATTTTAGGGATATACGATTTCACTTACTGCCTTACTCGTGTCATTTCCATGACAACATCATAACATACTTCCTTGCATGCCACGTCATGGCTAAAAAAGGGGCCAAGCCGATTTCCTTTTTGTGTACTGCAACTCGATATGCAGCACAGTCTCACCTGCAGCTATAACATACTTGTGAAATCGCATCGCTTTCTTGTTCTTTTTTTTTTTTTTTCTAAATCGGCAGACAAACAAAAAAAGCAGCAACACTACCTCCATCATTTAGCCTACACACACGGCCACATAATAACGTACACTGGAGCAGAGTGTCGGCTTACAAAGTACACTAACTGGGACCCAAGAAATCAATCACAATCACAGCAGTATCAAAACAGAAGCCACATGACACAGGCCCCAGCCAAGGAATATAGCTGCCGTCGCTGAGAAAAAAGAAACCCGATGTGGGCCAACATTCATAAACATTACGCTCTACAGTCTCAACAGTGGAAAAGAAGTGAAAAGCAACATTTCACTCTAGGACTATTAAAATCAATTGAGCCACGCTCGTCCTTCGCATAGATTCTTGACCTCAGCATATCTAAAGACTAGTGGGTGTAAAACGGCCGGTCCATTCCCAAACAAAGCCATTTCAGCGTACACACAGCAAACCCCTGAGTGTCAATTCAACACAAAGGGTGTCGCAGTGTAGCTCACATGATAAGGGGACGTCATTTTAAAGTGGGTGTTGCAACTGTGTTCCTGAACTAGTTTTGAGAGAGAGAGAGAGACAGAGACAGAGAGAGAGAGAGAGAGAGACAGAGAGAGACAGACAGAGAGAGAGAGAGAGAGAGAGAGAGAGAGACAGACAGAGAGAGAGAGAGTGTGAGAGACCGAGAGAGAGCAGGGGCGTCAATTGGGTATGGCAGGGGTATGCAGATGCCATAGCCTGGTTCCAGGGGGGACAATTAAAGTTACTTTTAAAGGTGATACACCATGCATTTAAAAAGTATTTTTTCCAAAAGGTTTGAGGCTAAATTACCACTCCTGAATTGAGAGCCTCTCTCATTTTTGAATGGCTCTCAGAGCATTTCAGCTGCAGTACCACCTTTGGCCTGAACTGCGCCACCCCCCCTAAAATCTTTTAGAATTTTATTTATTTATTTATTTTTTTGAAAAAAAGAAATTTTGAGAAAAAAAACTTTTTTTTTTTTTTTTTTGTGATGACGTCACAATCGGCAGATGACGTCACAATCGGCAGCAAATCTGGATAGCCTGTTTTGAGAACCCGTGGGATACTTTTAACCTTCACCTTCTCAAAACCAGAGAAAGACACAACGGTCAGAAATGGGACTTTGTGAGGATAGAAGGTGCTAGCGGGACCCAAAAAAAGGTTTTAAAATAGGAAAAGTGAAATTTCATGGTGTATCACCTTTAAATATAAATCCATGAATGTCTCTTTGTCTATCTGCGCTGGTTATTATGTTGTCAAATTACAGTAAAATAACTACAAATGCGAAATGTAACAAAAATGGTCACTTTAACAAGGCATTATAATTATATTCTCCACACTTCTATCCCCATCTTGACAAAATGGAATATTCCCAGGTTCCGCAGGTCAGCCGCACAGGTGCAATGCATTATTGTTCATCGTGGCACGTTTACTAACATGCCACGTTTAGCTGCACTTGAACAACTGTTCCAGGCTGCCATATCCAGCCCAAGAAACCGTAGAAACCTGTGTAAAAAACGGCCAAAATTGGTTTTTTTCAGACATTGTGAAAATAGCAGATCTACATGCTCACAACGCCTCTGTGAGCATGTAGATCTGCTATTTTCACAACAGAACCGTGTTATACAAAATGTAATGCCTCTTATCCATGAGGACTCCCATCTTTGCCATACCCTAGCTTTTGCTGAACTGACGCCACTGAGAGAGAGAGAGAAACAACAGAGTGAGTGGGTGTGTGTTTTAGAGGGTCAGAACAGGGTCGAATGGGATCTAGGTGTTGCCGCTGCCATTTTGAACCACATAGCGAGGCGGTTATTAGAGAGCCTGTGTGGAGCCTTGTATCTCACTCTCATGTTATCCGTGTGGGGGGACGGAAGGAGTCCTCTTTACACCCACACACCTGCGTTCACCGCTCGGTGATAATGGACTTTGTGTATAAAAAGAGGGGGGGAGGTTGAGCTCGCCTTTCCGAGTTTTGTTCATAATAACACACCAAACTACCGGAGGTGGAAAAGGTACTCACATTTTGTACTTAAGTTAAAGTATCAATACTGCACTGTAAATGTACTATGTTACAAGTAAATGTCCAGAATTCAAAATGTACTTGAGTAAAAGTATGAAAGTATTGGCATCAAAATGTAATTAAAGTACCAAAAGTAAAAGTACTAAATGTTTGAAAATGGCAGATCTACAAGCTCACAACGCGTCGCATCCGTTGTGAGCTTGTAGATCGGCTATTTTCAAATAGTCAAATAGTCAAGGTATAAAATAGGGCTAAAGAGGGTTAATGTGTTTTTTATAATATTATAATTTACACCTGCAAAGTAATTACTACACTACGTTTATTTGAAAACTAAAGTTTTCAAATAAACGTAGTGGAGTAAAAGTACAATATTTGGATCCGAGATGTAGTGGAGTAGAAGTAAAAGTATTGGAAATTGGAAAAACTCAAGTACAAAATACCTCAAAGTTGTACTTAAGTAGGTCACTTAAGTCAATTTACTTAGTTACTTTACACCACTGCAAACTACCACAGGAGACAGCTGTACGCGCCACATACAGCAAAATGCTTTCCAAGGAAAAAAAAGTCAATTCGGTTGCTAAGTTATAGTGTCATCATCGCAACGTTTTCCTCAGCTAGGGCTGTCACGATATGACATTTTACATGGCGATTAATTGTCACTCAAATAATTGCGATTAACGATTTAATTGTGTTTTTGTCGTTGATAATTACATTTCTGTCTGGCTTTTAGGCTTTGAAGTTGCATATGGTAGATATGACACATAACCTAAATATACAAATACATTACTGACATATTTGACAACTTTCTACTTAAAAAATAACATTGATAGTGGAAATAGCCGATCTACAAGCACACAACACGTCGCGATGCGACGCGTTGTGAGCTTGTAGATCTGCCATTTCCACAATGTTTTACTTAAAGGAGCTATAGTCAACTTTTTCATTGTAGGGCCGACACTTTGTTTACATCCTAGTCTATAGACTAGAATGTAAACAAAGTGTCGGTCTGACAATGGCCAAAATGATTATTTTATCATTATTTTACGCTTTTTGTGGAAATTTTTTAATAGAAACACATATATGAAGCTTATTTTTTTATAAAATATTTTCGAAACATTATTTTTATTTTAGCATCCGTTTTTCAAGAAAAAGTTGACTATAGCTCCTTTAAAAAAATATATATATGAAACATTTTCAACATTCTGACGATTATGAAAAATAATCGCGATTATGTAAATTAATCGCGATTCGACGATTATGTAATGTGACAGCCCTACAAACTACCACAGGAGACAGCTGTACGCGCCGCATACAGCAAAATGCTTTCCAAGGAAAAAAGTCAATTCAGTTGCTAAGTTATAGTGTCATCATCATCGCAACGTTTTCCTCGGCGATGCCAAGTCTGGTCTCTCCAACCCCCCCAGGAGGTGACCACACTACTAGTTCCTGTCTGGTCTCTCCAACCCCCCCAGGAGGTGACCACACTACTAGTTCCTGTCTGGTCTCTCCAACCCCCCAGGAGGTGACCACACTACTAGTTCCTGTCTGGTCTCTCCAACCCCCCCCAGGAGGTGACCACACTACTAGTTCCTGTCTGGTCTCTCCAACCCCCCCCAGGAGGTGACCACACTACTAGTTCCTGTCTGGTCTCTCCAACCCCCCCAGGAGGTGACCACACTACTAGTTCCTGTCTGGTCTCTCCAACCCCCCAGGAGGTGACCACACTACTAGTTCCTGTCTGGTCTCTCCAACCCCCCCAGGAGGTGACCACACTACTAGTTCCTGTCTGGTCTCTCCAACCCCCCAGGAGGTGACCACACTACTAGTTCCTGTCTGGTCTCTCCAACCCCCCCAGGAGGTGACCACACTACTAGTTCCTGTCTGGTCTCTCCAACCCCCCCAGGAGGTGACCACACTACTAGTTCCTGTCTGGTCTCTCCAACCCCCCCCAGGAGGTGACCACACTACTAGTTCCTGTCTGGTCTCTCCAACCCCCCCCAGGAGGTGACCACACTACTAGTTCCTGTCTGGTCTCTCCAACCCCCCCCAGGAGGTGACCACACTACTAGTTACTGTCTGGTCTCTCCAACCCCAGGAGGTGACCACACTACTAGTTCCTGTCTGGTCTCTCCAACCCCCCCAGGAGGTGACCACACTACTAGTTCCTGTCTGGTCTCTCCAACCCCCCCAGGAGGTGACCACACTACTAGTTCCTGTCTGGTCTCTCCAACCCCCCCAGGAGGTGACCACACTACTAGTTCCTGTCTGAACGCCCGAGGCTCCTCCAAGCACCCAACACCTGTTCCTGACAAACCCTCCGCAGTGAAGCGCTCCCAGTCCCAGGTGCAGGCACGTGCACACATAAGACATCAAAGGGGGGCTTGAGCCCCTGCCCTTTTATCCGCCTCTAAAAAGCGCCCTCTCTAAGACCATGAATGCAGTTTTTTTGCCATGGTGAATGAAATGCAAATGCCCCTCTTTCCAAGGCAGCATTCAAGAGAATTGCCTTGTCCAAACTCTCCTGAACTTGAATGCAGCATCTTAGGTTGAAAGAATACCTAAACATAGCGGTCCCATCCTCTTTTACAGTACACTTTAAGACAATATAAGACAGAATAAAGCCATAATAAGAAATAATGTGTTGGTAATTAGAGCTAATATATTTTATTATACAGAAACAAAGACAGAATAGTAGAAAGAGCAAATACATTCTCTGGCACCGGCACCAGCCGCGGAACTGCAGCGGCAGACACTGCCGCACGACCAGCAGTTCGACCAGCAGTCGCACTGCATCGCCGGCGATAGGACCAGCAGTCCCGCCAGTAGGACCGGCGGCCGCTGCACGGACCGGCAGGTCCCGTAGCGGTAAACTGCCCGTCCGTGCGGTGGTGGCTGCCGCGGCAGTTACCAGCGATGCCGGTCCTACCTACCGTTCCTTGCGGTGGCCGCCGGTCCTATCACCGGCGATGCAGCGCGACTGATGGTCGAACTGCCGGTCTTTCTGCTATTCTGTCTTTTTTTTTTATCTAATAAAATAATATTAGTTCTAATTACCAACACATTATTTCTTATTTTGGCTTTATTCTGTCTTATTCTGTCTTATTATGTCTTAAAGTGTACTGTAAAAGAGGATGGGACCAAAATAGCAGACCTCCAAGCTCGGAGCTTGGAGGCCTGCTATTTTCGATATTTTCACCAAAAGGCCCTTTTAGAAATTCCAGCCCCTGCCTCTCTAACATTCCCTGCACGTCCCTGCCCAGGTGTGTACAGTATATTCACTCACGCATGAATCCACGAGTGCACACACACACTCACAAACAGGACACGGGCGGACATGCGCACCAAACACACACAAACCTGTGGAGCTCAGCACAAAAAGAAAAGCACTCAAACTCTTTGACCTTTCGCTGTCATTCAATGCATTGCTGCCACTGTAGAATGGCTGGCCGCTGTTGACCATATGAATGCGCCTAGACAGCCTTGGCCCATACACCACTGAACTTTGCTTTCCAGAGCATTCGCTGAATAGAGTCGTGTAGCCCCGCGGCCAGGGGCATCACACCAAATTCTGGGCCCTGGGTACAAGGATTCACTGCGCGGGCCCCCCATGAATGTTAACTATTGAAAAATAGCAGATATACAAGCTCACAGCGCGGCACCGAGTGCCGCGCTGCGAGCTTGTAGATCTGCTATTTTTGTGAAATTGTGAAAATGTGTGCAAGAAACCCATGTTTCCATGTCAGTGATGCTCAAACTTTTTCATGTGAAGGACCCCCAAAATGATATGAATTTGGCCACGGACCCCCATCTCAAATTATTTAGTTCCAGGGACCCCCCAAGAAGCAACATTGGAGTTACAAATGTTCGCTTAAAAAATACATATTCAAAGATTTGCACATCGTTTTCACGACTTTTCAAAAATAGCAGATCTACAAGCTCGCAGCGCGGCACTAAAGTTACTAGGGCCCCTCCACCTTGGGCCCTAGCAACTCAGTCCCACTTTCCTACCCCTTGTGACACCCCTGCTCGCGGCCGAGAGAGAGAGAGAGAGAGAGAGAGAGAG
This sequence comes from Nannobrachium achirus, assembly GCF_963921795.1. Classification (NCBI taxonomy): domain Eukaryota; kingdom Metazoa; phylum Chordata; class Actinopteri; order Myctophiformes; family Myctophidae; genus Nannobrachium; species Nannobrachium achirus. Next base: position 55,209,417 of record NC_137825.1, read on the forward strand.
AGAGAGGGAGAGACAGCAAGAGCTCTAAACAAAAGGGAGAAAATGTCTCCATGTCACATGTAATGCTCGCCGTGGTTCAGCGTTGGTGGACAAAGAGACTAAATTGTGTTACCTTGACAACACAAGCCTGAAATAGCTTTCTGCTGGGTTCCTCTGGGGGGGAAAAAGCTTGTAGATACACCAGAAATCATTGACATGTACATTTCAGATTGAGTACATATTGGCTGCAACTATTTGATTATGTTCTTAGCAATTATTCTATCTGTACTTTTTACGTAAAATCGAGCAATATACGTTTTTGTTTCTAGTGTAAACGAATCAGTAATCAATGAAAGATAAGTACCAAAAATGTACTAAATCGATTAGTCTCATTACCCACTTTAGTGGGAGAAATATGTGAAAAAGGTGTTCACTTCCTGCAGAAAGCATGAAAATTTGCACCTAGGGGTATTTTTGTGCGCTGAATTAAAAAATTGACGGTCCCAAGCACTTTTCTCAAATTCACTTTTCTCTAATTCACTTACCATAGGGTTAGGGTTAGGAAAAAAAGACCCCCCAAAAATCTTCTTTAAGTAGTATGTGAGGGGTCTATCTAGGGGGTTTTCATGATTCTGAATCCATTCCAAGCATTTGTTTTGCACAAAAACATTCCTTGGGCAAGAAATGGACCCCACAAAACTATGGTTTAGTGATGAGTCATCACTTTTCACAGTTGTGTAGGGTCCATTTCTTGCCCAAGGAATGTTTTTCGTGCAAAACAAATGCTTGCAATGGATTCAGAATCATGACAACCCCCTAGATAGACCCCTCAAATGCTATTTAAAGAAGATTTTTTGGGGGGTCTTTTTTCCCTAGTATGGTAAGTGAATTAGAGCCACCAGATCCCATGGGAAAAGTGCTTGGGACCGTCAATTTTTGAATTCTGCGCACAAAAATACCCCTAGGTGCAAATTTACACGCTTTCTGCCGGAAGTGAACACATTAGCCTATTTTTGTTACATATTTCTTCCACTACTTTGTCGGTCATACAACTGGTGCCGTTTTCGAAAATCCATGATTTGCTTAAAATCGATTGTTTTTTCCACCTGTTGCACCCCTAGAATAAATACATCTGAAAAGCAAATGTAGGCTCAACTTATTAAAAAAATAATATTTAGGCGAAGACTAACTAACTAGGATCTATTAACACTTTGCTAGCCGAAATAGAATGGCTGTTGATAGATTAGCCGTGAAATTTCTATTATTGATGTATGATCTGAGACATAATATTATGTTTATAAACATGAGCCCGCCACTAGGGTTGGGGGCGGTAACCGCCGTACCGCCGTACCGCGGTATACCGAGGCCTACCGCGGTGTCAGGGTCCTTACCGCGGTCAAAATAGTCTATTTTTTATTGAAAACAAGCGAGTTTTAAAACGGGGGAGAGGCGAGGACCGCATGCGCTCCATGCCGCTCTGCTCTGGGCCGCGTACCACAGGTTTGGAACGTCTATGGTTTGGAAGCCACATACGTCACTCGAGTCTACACAGACACAGCAGCAGCCTCGTAGTAGGGAGCACGGAGAAGCGTATTTCTCTGACTGTAATCCACACAACACAAGTATGTTAATACATACCTTGTGTTGTGGCAGTAGTACCTTGTTGCATTTTGTTTTTTATTCATACGGATTACAGGCGGAGCGCGGACCGCGTGGACTAAAAGCGAAAACGAAACTATCTTTTACTTTTCCCACTGCGTCGCGCCGACTCGCCCGTTGTGCCCCGTCGCCGATTTTATAACCTTTTCTGTCAAGTCTTGTCACTAAAACCTGTATATATCAGCACTCAATCGCTGCGATTTCAGACGTGCACGTGAGTTTAATCACTGTACACGATCTGATTACCCGTCTCCGTCTCTCTTCTGGTTTGTTCACACAGCAGTCTGTGTCTTAAAAGCCCAAGTAGCTACCGTTACTATGGTAACCCTTACCCGACACTGGCCGACAGTGCAGATCTAAAAGCTCAGAACGCCTCGCGGATGCGACGTGTTGTGAGCTTGTAGATCTGCTCCTTTCAAAGCCAAACCTGCTGTGCTGTACGGGGAAGTATAACTCGGGCAGTCAGGCTGTGGAGAGGCGACTTTTGGGAAGACGATTGCAATATTTTGGCTTATCGCCAAACCTTTTATTAATAGATACGGGGGTGCGGTAATTACCGCAATACCGACGGTAAATGGGAAGACGGTAATCGCGGTAACAAAATGTCGATACCGCCCCACGCCTACCCGCCACCCCTCTTTCTTGGACGGCGCCGTTGTTTTTTCTTTTTTTTTTCAATCCCCAGGTCGTTAGCTCACCGTGATTATCTGGATCTCCATTGGGATAGAGTGGCAGTTTTGGCCGAGGCATCTTCTCCCCGTGCGTTTCGCGTGCGCATTCCGTGCGCATATAATCCAAGCATATAATCCAAGAATGACTGAACAGTCGATGTGACCATTTTGGCTAGCTTAGCACTCCAGCTATGCTAATGTTGTCGTCTAAACAGTAAACGGACAGCTGCTGGGAAGCCTCTGGAAGGAATGGACCTGACGTCACTTCTGCTTCATGTCAGACGAGCCATGCGCTATTGATGGACGAGTGGTGACTAGGGAAGGTTAGACGATCTCCGATTTTAGGATAAAAATCATTTATTTAATCAGTTTTTAATGACCCAGTACGGTAAAAGACGGCGTGGCTGAGACTCCTTGCTCAGATGTCCGGTATATTCCGGTTTTAATATTAAGGGGCTCCCCGTGGCTTGCAAAGTGTTAAGAATCCATTCAACTTTTAACTCACCTAAACTCAATTCATAAATATTAATCTGACCATCATCCAATTATTTTGTTGACACAAAAGGTTGTACACGCTGGCATATCAGCCATGATATGCCAGTTATAAGACAATAATCATTTGAGTGAATTGATATCACATTCTGCAGGTGACAATTATCGAAACGCTATAAACAAGTTCATGAAACATGTTTGGATTTGTTATTTATATATACACATTTAGCCTATAATGGCACGTCCAAAATAGACGGCAGGTTTATAGTGGCTTAAAAGGTGCGATCATAATATCTAGCGAAATAACGAGTAACATCTTTGCACAAATTATGCAGCCCCATAATAGCGGTGGCTTTTTTCATTCTATGTGTACACTAGGGGTGGGCGATATGGAAAAATACAATATCACAATATTTTCTCAAGCTGTATCACGATACACGATTTTAATCACAATTCTTTTTCATCATGATGGTTATTTGACAAAAACTAGACTCTCTGGGTTCCTTTTGGGAGGTCTAAATTGAACTTTACAAGTATGTAACTCTGACAGCATACAAATGAAACCAAATGGATCCTTATGGGTCCATTTGGTTTCATTTGTATACTGTCAGAGTTAAGTGGAGACCTTGACATTTTAAAGTTTGAGAACTACTGATTTAGACCAAAATGCAGGTTTAAATTGAATTCTGCAATGAATCTCTGTATTAACGATTAAACAGGATTTTTTTACAAGGCTCCCTCAATTGTATCACGATATATACGATCTCTCTGAAAAGGCATATCGTGGAGACATTGTATCGTCTCCACGATAATTATCACCATATCGCCCAGCCCTAGTGTACACCATCAGTGGGCAACCCCAAAAGACGGCTCTGAAGGACCATGATCTCTCCCAGGCCCTTACTCCCCACCCCCCTCCCCCAGAGTCATGCCACATCCTGCAGGTTGGGAACCACAGGCCATCTGGGTCTGGTTAGAACCAAGACACCAGAGCCATAAAACTAGAGCCGGGAGGAAAACACAGGGCCACCTTCTCATCTCATAAACCCAACCCAGAGATCTCTGGTTGGCTTGGTGTCTCTGATGTGGGCTGGTGGAAGCCCTCGCTATCCTCCATACGTCACCCCAGATTTGACAATCTTCAGTTTTAAGGCCAGATCTTTTGTTGCAAGACCGTGCTTATAACAACGTTTTGTGATGTTTGTTTACTTGAATTAAAACGGTGATACTGTAATGCATCATGCCGTTCAGGACACAAGTCTCATGACTGACAGTTACTATTATTACTAAGAAACAAAACAAGAGGCCAACCGGGTGCTCAATGGAGATAAAAAGAAATCGTAGAAAGTGCGCGATGTGACGTGTTGTGAGCTTGTAGATCGGCTATTTCCACTATCAATGTTCTTTTTTAAGTATAACATTGCCAAATATGTCAGTAATGTCTTTGTATATTTAGGGTATGTGTCATGATTGCCATGTGCAACTTCAAAGCCTACAAGCCAAACAGAAATGGAATTGTCAACGACAAATACACAATTAAATCGTTAATTGTAATTACAGTATTTGATTGACGATTAATCGTCATGTAAAATGTCATAATTGCGACAGCCCTATATGGACATGCAATTCCTTATGGTGAAAGAAATGCAAATGCCCTCTTTCCATGCCATATCTGAAGGCAGCATTCAAGAGAATTCCCTTGTCCAAACTCTCCTGAACTTGAATGCAGCATCTTATGTTGAAAGAACAAGTATTGCCCTCTCTATGTAGAAATCCATGCTTAGTTCAGTGTGGTATCAAGCACCGAAAATAGCCGACCTCCAAGTTCACAACGCGTCACGCTGCAACGCGTTGTGTGAGCTTGGAGGTCTGCCATTTTCGGTATTTTCACCAAAAGTGCCCTTTTAGAAATTTCAGCCCCTGCCTCTCTAACATTCTCTGCACGTCCCTGCAGCTGGCTGAATCGTTGTGTGATAGTAGCTCAGCCCTGCAGTTGTCACCACCAGCTGATCAGCTGAGTTTGATATTTAGAGCTCGAGGTCAAGATGACCCCAGTGACACTTAAGAAACCTGCCTTTTTCTAATTAGCAATTTAGTGACAATAGTCACATCTATACAATAAAGTGCAGAGAAACACAGTGCACCTCCAACAACAAAATATGTTATCGCAAAAACTGAAGCCAAACGATATCATTGTAAATGGGGTGCAAGTGATTTTATATACGAACACAAACATGTATGTATATGCTGTATAATGTTATTTTTCTTTGTGCTAAATTTCTATATTCTGATGAATCAAAAAAAAATGATCTGAACAAATTGTAACACTATAAAATTATAGCGGATAAATGGGTTTTCTCCCCTGATTGGGTGACATTGGTGACAGAACGGAAAATGGATTTTCCGTTTATTAACTCATTCGTAGTTTACGGCCGTAAAGCCTGTTAATTTCTCTATGTCTTTCACTGCCGGCTTCTCCTAGTCCTACCTGTTAACGTGGGCGCTCGTCCAGTTCCCATCGTGCGTGATCGGACACGCATCGTGTGTTCGCGTATTCCATCAGCTTCTCAAATCCGTTGAAACTTTTTCAATTGATCAATAAGTTCTCCATCTGTAAGCCGCGGAGTGCAGACAGAAAGTTAACGGGCCAAAATAGAGGACGGACTTCCACTTCCAGTTCAGGGACTCCAATGTTAAAGTTGTCCGCTCAATAATGTGTCCGTGTAGAAACCGATCACGGAGCATTAGTTCCGGCCTATTTTAGTTCGGTTCGATAAAAAAATGTTTTTTAATTCATTTTTATTACATTTACGGGTTCTACGGGCATGGCAGAGAAGGGGTACAAAGGGGTATTTTGATGGCAGAGTTAAGAGAGATAGGGGAGAGATTACTGAACCAACATCCTATATTACTATTAGAATACCATTTATAGATTTTATTTTTACAGACCATCACGTATACCGTCTTCAAAGCCATAGAAGTGATCTGGCAGGTGTAGCCTATTGACTAAGCTCTTCACACTGAGCACTATCACTATAAAAGTATAGTTTTAAAAATTGTTCTAAGTCAAGTGGATAGCAGTGTTCACACTGACTATAATAATCACAATACAATCATGAGCGATATAGATATCTTTATAGTTATTGTGAACGGTGGGAATGCCGCTTAACATAAGACCCTACTGGATTTACTCTGACCATTTTCCAAAACAAGCTGTGATCTTTGGGGAAAGCCACTTGACTGGATTCATTTCATTTAAATGAAATAGGTCTACTCTCCAAGCTTATTTTGTCAGCTATGTTATCGTTGGACTTCAATGTCAGTACTTGATTTGACATGTCTTCCAAAAATAGTCTCCGTACAAAAGATGTTCATGAATGAAATGCAAACATCCATTACTTATTAACCATGTAATGACTGTTTAGCCAACACAGACTCGATTATGTATTCGAGTACCTTCAATAAGGTTTTAATCGTATGACATTGGAGGAAAACAAATTGAAGTAAAGCAATTAATGGGGACAATGATTTGTGTAAGTACGTAAAATATATGACCAAAGGCGTGAATAAATTGACATGTACTGCAATGACACCGATATGGTCCTGTTCCACTGTTCTCAGACTGCAGCATAGCAGTGGTATTTAATAAAGGTATACTATACACCAGGGTTCCCCAATAGGCGGCCCGCGGGCCATTTGCGGCCCGCGGGGGGCTACTGTCAGGCCCCCACCAACCCCAGTAATAATGGTGGTATAAGAGCAGAAACAACACTAGTTTATTGTTGTTGTCGGGTGGAAACCTTGTATCTCCAAATGTATACGTTCTTTCGCAAAGTAAAGCCCTGCAGATCTACAAGCAGATCTACAAGCACAAGCAAGATCTACAAGCACACAACGCCTCGCAGTGCGAGGCGTTGTGTGCTTGTAGATCAGCTGTTTTCACTAGTTTAAATCATTTTTAAAATGATAAATGCAAAACGAACGGTTTTGGACATACAAGATTTTCACACGACAACGACGATATCTGAAGTGTCACTGGAGTTGCGGGAATGCCACCGTCACCCCCTGCAATGTTGTGGCCCTCGGCTGGGTACCCTAGACATGATTCGGCCCTTGGGGAAAACTAATTGGGGAACCCTGCTATTAGTAAGGGGATTTTATAAGATATTTGACCAATCTGCGAAGTAAATCGTTACCAAGAAATTTCTTCACCAATGTGTTTCTAAAGATGTGTAATAATATGTACTAAAAGGTTGAAATTCAACTCCCGGGGGAAACCTCATAAAAAAACTGATTTGTGTTTGTGTCCCATTAATTTACTATACAGGAAAAAAATACAAAAAATAAATCTGCTTTAAGTAACATGTGAGGGGTCAAACTAGGGGTTTTTCATGATGCTGAATCCATTGCAAGCATTCGTTTTGCACGAAAAACATTCCTTGGGCTAAAATCGGACCCACAAAACGATGGTTTAGTGATGAATCATCACTTTTCACCGTTTTTTGGGGGCCATTTGTAGCCCATGGAATGTTTTTCGTGCAAAACAAATGCTTGCAATGGATTCAGCATCATGAAAAACCCCTAGTTTGACCCCTCACATGTTACTTAAAGCAGATCTATTTTTTGTATTTTTTTCCTGTATAGTTAATTAATGGGACACAAACACAAATCAGTTTTTTATGAGGTTTCCCCCGGGAGTTGAATTTCAACCTTTTAGTACATATTATTACACACCTTTAGAAACACATTGGTGAAGAAATTTCTTGGTAACGATTTACTTCGCAGATTTTCTTATGTTCCCCTTACTATATACACTATAGAAACATAAAGGGTAGTATGTATGTAGGCTGTCTGACAATGAAAATGTTAATTTCTTTACCGAGGACCTGAGGCAGATATACCTGTGTATACGGGGCCGCGCATCAAACGTATTCAGCAAACGTGTACAACTGTTTATTCAATATAGCAAACAATTATTCAAGTGTGCTTGGTGTGACAATTGAGAGTCTATATTTAGGGCCTCTTGATATTTCCATCTGCAGACCTTTAATGACCCACCCTCCATCTCTTTGATCCTCCTTTCAGAAAAGGAGATGAAAAGATGACGAGTGACAAGGATGGGAGGAGGACGTTTCCTTCGGCTCTTAACCCATTCAGGCCTAGAATTATTGAATGCTTTAACCAGTGAAAAATAGCAGACATACAAGCTCACAGCGCGGCACTGCTATTTTTGAAAAAGTCGTGAAAATGTGTGCAAATCTTTGAACATATGTATTTTCAAAGTGAAGGTTTGTAACTCAAATTTTGCTTCTGGGTGGTACCTGGAACTAAATATTTTGAGATGGGGGTCCGTGGCCAAATATATAATTTTGAGGGTCCTTCACATGAAAAGGTTTGAGAACCACTGACATAGTAGTCTCTTCAAGAACAGACTAACTGAGCGCCAGTTAAGTGAAAAGGAACTTTTCTTTGACGATGGCCAGCCAGATTGCTGACATAGAAACATAGGTTTTTCAAAAAATCTTAGAAGGATTCAAAAGACACTTATAGAATCGGGTCAAAATTCTAATTTTCATGATTTTTTTTAAAATAGCAGATCTACAAGCTCGCAGCGCGGCACTCGGTGCCGCGCTGTGAGCTTGTATATCTGCTATTTTTCAATAGTTAAAGCATAAAATAATGATACACAATAATGTGTACCCGTTCTAAATGGGTTTTAATGCACAGGCTCCGTTATACGCCTACCGACCTCCTTCCACTACGCAGGCTGTGTCCCTTTCTCTGCCTCTCCCTCTCTCATTTAACTCATCTAGTGCCTTTCGCGTGATGTCACGCGATAAGTACTAGAGTACGTATAGTGCCGAATGCGTGATGTCGCGCGAAAAGTAATATATTACTGTAACGGCGAGTAAAAATACCTAGTACAATGGCCGACGCTCCGGAGACGAAATCCGCGCTGATTTGTCATCATCACGGCTCCACGAGCACACAATAGTCATCCCATAACATTGAGGTGGACGGCCGATCTCATCTTTAATGTCCATTATCTCAAAACAACACTTTAGAAGCGAAGATGGAGGCAGATGCTCGCTTATAAAACACATGTATAAACGCTCCTATGCAATCCAGCATGGCACCACGTAAACAATGTCGGTTCCGTCGCAGGATCCGATGACGTCAGACCGGAAGTACTTCCGGTCTAGACTTCTGGCCTTCAAAATAAGACAATGGCCGTTAATGGGGCCGGGAGGGGGCACTCTGGACCCCCTAATCCGTTAATGTCCTGGGCTCTGGATGAGTTAAGAAGGGGGGGGAAAAGACATGTGGCTGAGTCAAACATTTAGGAACATAGAACTGGGGTATGGATGCCTATGAATATCCACGATAAATCTCCCTCTGCTCTTGGTTGCTCTGTGTGAACAACAGTACCCTACTTAGCCCGTATGTGGCAGTTTTTTTTGCAGAATAAATATCTCCTAGTTGTCCTTGATGAGTGACTTTACACACACGCACGCACGCACACACTATATGCACACACAGACACACACACGCGCACACACACTACAAGTGTTCTTTCATCCTTTCGATGCGTTCCCACTTTCACTTCAAAAACATTCCAAGTTTAGACAAAGGAGCTCTTCTACTCCAACATGTTAGATAACACTGGTCTGGGTCACTCCATATTCTGTCTGCCCACACACTGACACACACATTATCAAACACACACATTATCAAACACACCACACAGAGCTTCAAATGAATGTTCAAATGTTCAGGGGCCAGTGCCGAACTAAAGCATGTTGGCCAAACAAAAACTAAAAGGCATGTACTACGTAGGTTATACAAACATAAGACACAACAAACATCCGTCATGTGGTGACTTGGATTTGCGTGGCATTAAGTGGTTTTTCCAGTTTTTCCTTTGCGGGGGGGGGGGGGGGGGGATTCACCATGGGGCTCTTGCACAAGGCCCGTTTTAGCACCTTAGGCAAACAGCCCTGCACACCTGACTCGCAGTATCAACAACCTGGGTTGTCACTTACATGTCTTTGACGCTGTTGTGCTAGTTGACTGGCTTAGTATTTAACACGTTAGCAAAATGCTAAGCCAGGGTTCCCCAATTAGTTTTCCCCAAGGGCCGAATTATGTCTAGGGTACCAAGCCGAGGGCCACAACATTTCAGGGGGCGACCGTGGCGTTCCCACTACTCCAGCGACAGTTTTTGTCGTTGTCGGGTGAAAATCTTGTATGTCCAAAACCGTTCGTTTTGAATTTATAATTTTAAAAATGATTTAAACTAGTGAAAACAGCCGATCTACAAGCACACAATGCCTCGCACCTGCTGTTTTCACTACTTTTGTACGACGGCCTTGCATGATTTGCGAAAGAACGTGCAAATTTGGAGATACGAGATTTCCACCCGACGGCGAGATTTCCACCCAACAACGACGATATACTAGTGTTGTTGCTGCTCTTATACCACCATTATTACTGGGGTTGGTGTGGGCCAGACAGTAGCCCCCCGCGGGCCGCAAATGGCCCGCGGGCCGCCTGTTGGGGAACCCTGTGCTAAGCTAACAACAGGGCAGCGCTGTTGACAGTGTGACGACAGCCGTGTCCTTGTGGCACCGGCCCAATGCGGCCCATCGTGCACAGGAATTCCTCCGAAGAATGGAAGAACGCCAACAATTCAATTGCGTAAAAGGAGAAATGCAGAAGGCATGTCAAAATCCGACTGCACAACACAAAGTAAAAGACAGAACGTCTCTGATGTTTAAATCTGCTAATGAGCTCTCAGAAAGATGCCGCTCACTTGCTTTGATCAAAAATGTTCAGTTTGTGCTTCACTGAGAGTTACTCTTCTCAAAAACAGAAATTAACTTGCCAGTGAAGTCAAAATGGCTGCTGAATCTACAGTGGGGCACATTATACTAAAGCCGTCCATCATCAATCTAAAGAGGCAATCGATTATTCCTGATAGGCCTGAATATAGGCTACTGTACATTGCATGTCCGTGTAGCCACAAGGATCCGTACAAAGGGGATTCTGAACATACTACAGTTTGGTGTTGCAACAAAGACACGTTCGTTCAAGAGCAACATGGGGCATGGGCTGTCATAATCGAATGCCCTTTCAGACAACTGAAGGACATGTGCCATGGTAAGAGGCTGTCGTGGTTAACTTAGGGTGACCACACGTCCCAGTTTGGCCGGGACTGTCCCGTTTTCAAGCTGCGTGTCCTGGTGTCCCAACAAATATCTCTAAAACACTAATATGTCCCGGTTTTCAACATTCACTACACAATGCAACCCTGCAGTGTGTATGTGCTCGTGCACGAACGTTAGAGAATGGACACGCGCGTGCGCGGTAACGTGCGCATTGCTTTGAGGGTCCCGGTTTTAGGCAACAGTGGTTTGCTGAATATATGTCCCCCTAGGTTAACTCCATCTTGGGTATCTGGGGTGGCACAGGGGTAAAGTCACTGCCCAACACTGGAGATTAGCATTTAGATATCTTCGTGGGCATCTGGCTTGGCCGGGCGCTCCAACTATCAAAAATTGGGAATTGCCACAATCAATATCTAATTTTTTAAATATTCCAGTTATCCTCTGACATCTTATGCTAAGAATTCCTTCAGCGAGGCTTTGACAAGTCTCTTTTATTTGGGTTTGTATTCTGTTTTGCTTGTACCCTCTACATAGAAAGGGCAGAACAGGGGGATGCACCGGTGACATTCAACCTGCCAGGCTCTCTACCCCCACAGGCAATGACGTCATGCAGACCTTGACGGATCCCCGTGCCTACACTACCCAGGGGGGCAACAGGTAGGCATCTTTGACTCACCATCTCATCCAAAGCATAGCGGAGTAAGCCATGCTCATACAGGACGAAGAACCTCCTCTGCCATTTCTGCAAAGAAAAAGAGGAAACTTCAGTTAGACATCACACAAATCACTTCACTTTTAACACACACACACACACACACACACACACACACACACACACACACACACACACACACACACACACACACACACACACACACACACACACACACACACACACACACACACACACACACACACACACACACACACACGTTATAAAACATGTTTTGTAGAGGATTGTTGACATTGCCCATTTTTGTTTAATTATTCATTTGTATTACTAGTATTTCAGATCATTATTTTATCGTTATTGAGAACCACACTGATTAGAACCTTTAAATAAAATACTAATGCCACTACAAACCGTTCAGTATGTGTGACAAACACGTACAATTTACTGTATATGACGCGACTCAATTTATCAGCAAAACCAGTAAGACTCGCTAATCGGGAGAAAAGCGACCGTCATGTCGAATACACAAACTTTAGAAGGCAATAGAAGGCAATTGTAGCCAATCAGGAGGGAATATGGGAAATCCATGCTGATGACATGACTTAAGAGATACTGTGTACCGCATTGCGTGATTTTAGGGCAAAATAGTGTTTGGGTTTTGCTAAAATCGGCCTTAAGGCCTCTCCATACTTCGACCGAAACCGCTGTTTTCGGTCAAAAGGTCCTTTTCTACCATAAAATGATATCCCTCGGGAACTTCTGAAAAGCATTTGACCGAACGAGAGTTCGGAAATTTGCACGTCGGAAAACACAACTCACCGAACATTTCGGTCGAAGTATGGAGAGGCCTTTATGGTGGCGCCAGCAAATTAAGTAAATTGTTGGAAAATACGATATGATGGTTTTGCATTTTGCAACCATTGGGTGTTTCAACCCAAGACATTAACCCAATCACAACACTCACTCACACTTATACATGGCAACTGGCACACTTTCATAATGAGCAAGACCTTGAGGCAAGTTGGACAATATTCATTTATTTATTTCAAACATATTAACCCATTTAGGCCTAGAAATTATTGACTGCTTTAACCAGTGAAAAATAGCAGATATACAAGCTCACAGCGCGAGCTTGTAGATCTGCTATTTTTGAAAAATCTAGATTTTTCTTTGCAAGTCTTTGAATATATCTACGTAAAAGCAAACATTTTGTAACTCAAATATTTGCTTCTGGGGGGTCCCTGGAACAACATATTTTGAGATGGGGGTCCGTGGCCAAATATCTGTAATTTTGAGGGTCCTTGACATGAAAAAGTTTGAGAGCCACTGATTTAGAGGAAGGATTTAGAAGTCGGGTCAAAGATCGGGTCAAAGATATTCAAAGACTTGCACACTTTTTCACGATTTTTCAAAAATAGCAGATCTACAAGCTCGCAGCGCGGCACTCGGTGCCGCGCTGTGAGCTTGTATATCTGCTATTTTTCTAAAGTTAAAGCATACAATAATGGTTAAAGTGGTTACAATCTAACACGACTCGGGTGCGTTCCAGGTATTTGAGAGTTAATCTATAAAGCGCTGCATTATTATATCCACCTTCATTATTATGAAGGTAATCTGAAACGCAACAAAACAGGGAGTGCGCCATTTTTCAACCGACGATGGGTTCCCAGACTGTTATGAAGGTGGATCAATCATTGATCTACTCATACAGAAAACCCTTCACATTTGAATGAGGGGACAAACAAAGGAGGAGAAGCCTATCGGAGGCAGTGAAAGCCTAGACTTAAGCAAACCACCCTGATAGGCAGAATGACAAGCTTGTGTCTCCAACCCTGAACTGATACTTAGTAGAGATGCACGATCATGAAATTACCGATATGTATTACACTAGAAGTTTGCGGCCCGAGTTCAGGCCGCTGCGCGGCCCTCACCGCCATGTTGCGGCAGTGTGGTGTGTGTAATGGCGAAATATGTTTTTTTTGAGAAAAAATAGTTTTTTGAGAAAAAATAGTTTTTTGAGAAAAAAAATAGTTTTTTGAGAAAAAAAATAGTTTTTTGAGAAAAAAAAAGTTTTTGAGAAAAAAAAAATTGAGGAAAAAAAAAATTATTATATTATAATGCAATATATATCTTATCGGAATCGGTATCGACAGATATGACACTGAAAATATCTAAATGCAATATTTTTATTTAAAAAAAAAACAAGTTGAAAAGCTTTCCCAGAAATTGAATCTTCAGCCTTCATCATCACAAAGGTCTTTTTCAGCTTCACATTCAAATGTGAATATTATAAAACATAATATGGGCTAAACCGATCAGTTATTTTGATATTGGTTCGATGATGCATTTTTATGGCTGATATTGCCGATACCGATACACTGTACCGACACTTAGCATACATAAGAGCAAAGGAAACCACAGAGATCCAAATCCGGGTTTCCCACATGGGAAACCAAACAGCTACCGCTCATGCAAAGGGGAATCCCCATCCCCCCCTCCTAAGCCAAGGCCAAGGGAGAACTAACCACTTGAACCTAGAATTGTTAAGGCAACCTGTTGAGCTACTCTTGACGCTTTCAAATGAGAGTCCTAAAAGCTAACCACATGGAAAACCAAACATCTACCACTACCAGACAAATGAAGATAACAGGCTTCTGGTCTTCATTCAGTGCTATACTCTCACCTGCATAGCAAATTATATTATGCAAAATTATATTATGCAACAAGTAATTTAACTTCAGCCCTTATTCTTCGTTGTGAATACAAATAGCGAAGATAGCTGATCTACAAGCTCATATTAGGGCATTCGCGAATAGCGATTTTTAGTATTCGAATTATTCGACCTCAAAGTATTCGAATAGTCGAATATTCGACAGGACTGGCCAAACTGTCAAATATGAAGTACATAGATCGTGAAAATAGCCGATCTAAGTTGTGAGCATGTAGATCTGCTATTTTCACAATATTTATTGGAACCGAGTCACATTAAATGTAATACCTACAATTCCAAGTGCTTGTCAGGGTGGGGGTCCCCAGTTAAAATATGTTTATTTTGGGGGCCACGGCCTAAAAAGGTTTGAGAACTCCTGATATAGAGCATTAAATAATTCATCTACCAGGGACATTGACAACTCATTCTTATGACTTCCTATCTAGCCAAGCTTTATAAACTATACAGTATATTTTTTAAAGAGAAAAAAAAAAGGGAATATTCGACTTCGGTGAACAACATCGAATAGTGACTTTTATATTCGAATATTCGAATATTTGGTGAATGCCCTAGCTCACGTTGTGAGGTTGTAGTTCTGCTTTGAAAATGTCTGGCTATAAATGACATGCCCATTATACAGTACAGCAGTGATGCCAGGATAAATTTGATGTGGTTAAAAGGAAAGATATAGTATGGTGCTTATCTAGAGGCTATCTTTTGTTGTGAATAATTTCTTGTTGGGTAACCTTTCTCAAGGATAGGATTACATTCTACTACACACTTGCACATATGATACGTGGATGTGCATTCATTGATCTCCTTTCTCGCTAGCCATATCGCGATTCCATCAGCCTCCTCCTTCCCTAAAGTACCGTTTTGTCTAAGTGTCGTGTTTCTTGGCTCGATTTCATAGCGAGTTCCACGCACAAAAAGTGAGGAAGTACTTTGTGAGCCATCTAGGGGAGTCTGAATACGCACTTGGCAATAGGTTAGCTCAAGTTAACCCATTTAGGCCTAGAATTACAGAATGCTTTAACCAGTGAAAAATAGCAGATATACAAGCTCACATACAAAGAAATTACTGACATATTTGACAATTTTATACTTTAACATTGAGAGTGGAAATAGACGATCTGCTATTTCCACTACTTTTTGAAAGTGTTTGTAACTATATTAACATTTCTCAACATGTAAACGATTATGATGATTATGCAAAACACTTGTGATTACCTCAAATAATTGCGATTAGACGATTATGTAATAATTGTGCCCTACTAACCACACCAAGGTAAATCCAAGACAACATGTCTGATTTATTCATTCTTGCATTGATTCTTTTAACTTGTACAAACACAACATAATATCTAATAATAATAAAAATACATAAAATAAAAAACATAAAAATCATAAATAATATTTAATAATCTAGATTTTTGGAAAATGAGAATCGATTCTGAATCGTACCATGTTAGAAACGCGATTCGAGTTCGAATTGATTTTTTTCTGCAGCCCTAGCTATAACCAACTCGCAATGCTAGTCTCTGCAACACAATAAAGTCCTTATGTGTACATTTTTATACTCTCAGTATCAACACTAAAAACACTCAAGATTTTTCTGTTAATGCTTTCCTTGAACTGAACAGAACCTTAAACCTGTTAGACCAAAGAGGCTGGCACAACAGCGACAGCCATCCCGTCCTGCCAATTACCTCCTTCCAGCACTCCAAAGACACATAAAAACAACTCCACACTTTCTCATGACTCATCATCACCTCATTTCTCTCCGTCACTGGCTCGTCTGTCCGGTCCGATCCCTTAATTTCAGTTGAGGGAACCTTCTCAATGTTACAGATGTGCTTACCTCAGCATCATGCACAGTCATGCACAACTGCTGGTTAACTTCCCTGCGTTGAGAGGGGGCGAACGCGACTACAAGCAGTTAACCACTTGAGCCCTATATACTTTGTCGTATGACACATAGGCGATCTACAAGCTTCGACAATTACGGAAGCTACGAGCTTGTGGATTTAAGCTAGGGCTGTCACAATTATTACATAATCGTCTAATCGTGATTATTTGAAATTATCGCAATTATTTTGTCATAATCGTCATAATCGTGAATGTTGAAAAATTTTCGAAATAGTGGAAATAGCAGATCTACAAGCTCACAACGCGTCGCATCGCGACGCGTTGTGAGCTTGTAGATCGGCTATTTCCACTATCAAAGTTATTTTTTAAGTAGTAAGTTGTCAAATATGTCAGTAATTTCTTTGTATATTTAGGTTACAACTTCAAAGCCTAAAAGCCAAACAGAAATGTAATTGTCAACGACAAAAACACAATTAAATCGTTAATCGCCAATTATTTGAGTGACAAATAATCGTCATGTAAAATGTCATAATCGTGACAGCCCTAATTTAAGCGACATCAATGTGAGCTTATTGGGGGGAGGGTGGCAGCATAGAGCAGGGTTTCCCATAGGGAGCCGTGATGCCACTCCCGGGGTGACGCAGAATAATTTTATAACATTTGCAATATCACTAAGTTCACTTGAACCTAGGGCTGTCATGATATGACATTTTACATGACGATTAATTGTCACTCAAATAATTGGCGATTAACGATTTAATTGTGTATTTGTCGTTGACAATTACATTTCTGTTTGGCTTTTAGGCTTTGAAGTTGCATATGGTAGATATGACACATAACCTAAATATACAAATACATTACTGACATATTTGACAACTTGACTACTTAAAAAATAACATTGATAGTGGAAATAGCCGATCTACAAGCTCACAACGCGTCGCGGCGCGTTGTGAGCTTGTAGATCTGCTATTTCCACTATTTCTGACATTTTTCAACATTCACAATTATGACGATTATGACAAAATAATTGCGATAATGTAAAATAATCATGATTAGACGATTATGTAATAATTGTGACAGCCCTACTTGAACCCTCTATGCTTACTGCTTAGTAAAACAGACTTGCACTGTACTTTTTCCATCTACCCCAACTCCCTTCACCAAAAACAGCAGATCTACAAGCTTGTAGATCAGCTATTTTTGTGAACCTTCCCCCCAGAAATGGGGATGCTGGGGGTTCAAGTGGTTAAAAGTTATTTTCAGTCAGTTCTGATGGAAACGGATATTTCACCGTGACATACGCCTATCTTAGGGAGAAAGACTTTCATATTTACGTAGTGTAATTATATGATATAAGATTCTGAAAAGGGCCCCTTATCTATTTGTTTGTTTGTAATCCGCGTATCTCGAGAACCGTTCGTCCCACCGGCTTCAGATTCGGCACGCGCGTTCCCCGCCGCCGCGCGGAGTGCAGTGCCAGGCCTCGACCCGACCCGACTCGCGGTTTTCCGAAACCGGCGCGAAACGTTCGGAATCTCCTTATGCGGAGCTGATTGTTGACATCAGGCTGTTCCGGAGGAAATCGGCGCAAGCGCTGAGTCATTGTGACATCACTTCATAAAAGGCTCTGACATCACGTACGCCACATGAGTCAACACAAAATCTCTGTGAATGTGTATGTATGTATGTAATCCGCGTATCTCGAGAACCCTTCTTCCCACCGGCACGCGCGTTCTCCAGATATGGGCATAAAGTCTGACATCAGAGTTTTCCGCAACCGGTACTGTGTGTGCAGAGATCTTCATATATGGGCATAAGTGGACAAAGACAAACAGATGGTCAAAACGGGTCCTATGACAACAGGTATATTGGGGTTTGCATTAAAGGGTGGGGCATTCATGGGGTTTTTGCATTAAAGGGTGGGGCATTCATTCCCTATTTCAAATTCGGCACGTGCGTTCCCCACCGCAGCAGGTAGTGCAGTGCTCGGCCTCAACCCGACCCGACCCACGATTGTTTGAAAAAGCGACAGAAATCTCATATATGGGCATAAAATGGACGCAGATAAACAGATATCTCCATATATGGCATATATGGGCATACAATGGATGCAGAATCACAAAGATCTCCATATACGGGCATAAAAGGGACACAGACAGACAGATACAGAGATCTCCATATATGGGCATAAAATGGATGCAGATAGACAGATATATCTCCATATATGGGCATATATGGGCATAAAATGGACCCAGAACTATAACTGCAGTGATCTCCATATATGGACATAAAATGGACACCGACAGACAGATACAGATATCTCCATATATGGGCAAAAATGGACACAGGCAGACAAATGGTCAAAACGGGTCCTATGAAAACAGGTATAATGGGGTTTGCATTAAAGGGCGGGGCATTCATTCCCTATTTACATTGTTCCGAGTTGGCCAGGTCGCCGACTAGACGCTGGGCCGCCCGAAGGGCGGCCCAGCTTCTAGTGTTTTAAATAGGGGAAACATGTCTTTTTGATTTTCTTTTTTTTTCTTTTTTCCTTTGGTTCTTTCTCCCAAACCTAAAGTATTCTAGATATAAATATTAATTTAAATAATAGCAGCTTTTTCTCTGTTTCAATGAAATGACAACAATTACATAACAAAGTCTCCTCTTTTTTTCTTTTTCAGTTTCTTTTTTGTAAAGTTCCTGTTTTACAGTTTTTTGTGTTTTTTTTTTTCTTTGCTCTATGTGGTGGTGAAAAAAAAAAAAAAAAAAAAGAAAATACATAAAAATGTGTCAAAATGTCCCTGGGAAAAAAAAGGACATAACATGTTAAAATGTCTGAAGAAAGTTTATGATGTGCATGTTTTGACACAATAAAGTATTAAAAAAAAAAAAAAAAAAAATCTGAAAAGATGACAGCGTAATTCAGGGGTGCCGTGGATGAAAACGTTGTCTTTCTCGAGAGGAACACAGCTGTTCATCTCTGCGAACCATCTCGCAATGAGGACGGGGGAATCAGACTTCCAAGTTACTGAAATACATTTCCTAGCAACTCCAAGTGCCACATCTATAAACTTTATTTTGTATTTTCTTTGCACTGATGCTGGTGAAATTGCCCAATAGGCAAAGTTCAGGGTCTAGCTGTGGTCAGAATTACCACAGCTACACACAATCTATAACACACGCTGTAAGAAAAAGACAGAGAACATCTTAAAGGACAGCAGTCATCCCGCCCATTCCCTGTTCTATCTCCTCCCATCCAAAAAAAACGTTACCAGAGCATCTCATCGCACACCACTCGTTTCAGTAATAGTTTTTATGCTCAAGCAATCAGGTTGCTTAACGAAGAGATGAAAGCGAGACGTAGGTAGTCATGTGCACTGTACGCAGTTGGGACCATCTATAATTGTAGCCAGTGTGTCACAGATATCACACCAGAATGTTTTAACTTCAACACATTGCCATGTACAATCTAAAAAGGAGCCTTCTTCTGTGCCACATCTAAAACATAAGTCTGATATCTTAGATTTTGTATCTATGCTTTTGAGGTGTATAATAAAGTTGGCAGAGAAGATTATAGTGGGTCAATCTGTATCTGGAATTAATTGTAGCAGAGAGGCTATCACTACACAGATCAGACCACAAAGATTCATCAATATTAATATTTAAATCCGACTCCCACCTTTCCCGAGATGTGTGTATACCTACTCTTGGGCATAGACTCATCAACAAAAGGTACATATTAGTAGGGCTGTCACAATTATTACGTAATCGTCTAATCGTGATTATTTGACATTATCGCAATTATTTTGTCATAATCGTCATAATCGTGAATGTTGAAAAATGTCCGAAATAGTTGAAATAGCAGATCTACAAGCTCACAACGCGTCGCAATGCGACGCGTTGTGAGCTTGTAGATCGGCTATTTCCACTATCAAAGTTATTTTTTAAGTAGTAAGTTGTCAAATATGTCAGTAATTTATTTGTGTATTTAGGTTATGTCATATCTGCTATGTGCAAATTCAAAGCCTAAAAGCCAAACAGAAATGTAATTATGAACGACAAAAACACAATTAAATCGTTAATCAATTATTTGAGTGACAATTAATCGTCATGTAAAATGTCATATCGTGACAGCCCTACATATTAGAAATGAATCTATATGAACATTGATCACTATGTAACAAATTCTCCACATGTATCTGACTATTGACAGTAGTAGGGCCTGAAGACGACAGGGATGCACTCCCCCCCACCCCATATGGAAGCCATCAGCGGGACGATGGGAACGGGGACTTTTCCGCACTCTTCCCAAATGTCCTCCTCCCTACTTCATCTTCCGGGACTCTCCTGTCACCATATCGTATGGGAACCGTGATGGAGCATGCAACGGAACAGTAGGAGGCTTCCATCAAACTGCCGCCCCCTCCACCATCCCCAGGGGAGCAAGTGTTGTGATGTCAAGTCAACATTATGCTCATTACTGCATGAGAAAGTACTGGTCAGGGGATTTTTGATTTTTTCGGAGACACAGAGAGAGAGAGAGAGAGAGAGAGAGAGAGAGAGAGAGAGAGAGAGAGAGAGAGAGAGAGAGAGAGAGAGAGAGAGAGCTGAATCCCCCACAGGAAGCTGCCCACTCTGTGACAGAGATTCGGAAGCCGCATGCAATCGGGTCTACTGTTTGGGGATGGGACGATATGAAGATTTCATATCACGATTATTGTGACAAAAGAAATCGCGATTTACGATATTAAAAATAAAAATCTGTTATCTTGGGGCGGAACATTTACCAAAAAATAGCAGATCTACAAGCTCACAACGCGCCGCGTTGCGACGCGTTGTGAGCTTGTAGATCGGCTATTTTTTTAAGCGGTGAAAGCCGCCTCCAAGGAGTGGCTTTGTCTGTCCTGTACGTACACGTACAGTATGTCCCATAGGCTTCCAAGGAGTCCCGTGTCCGTGTCATGTCCCGTGCATGCAGTATTGAGGATTGGTCAAGCTTCACGTGACAATTTGGCCCTCCAGACAAAATCATTCATTCATTAAGAATTCATAAAAATATAGAACTAAAACACATAGAAAGTATAGATCTAGAACACAAAATGTATAGATCTAGAACACAGATTTCATAGCTCTAGAACACATAGAATAAAAATTCACCGCTTCACTTCGAACCGAGGTTTGATTTTTTTGGCAAAGACATTTGATAAAGAGTGGAAAAAGACTATCAAGTGCGTATATTATAAGTACCTTTTACCAATTATAGAGGGTTTAAGTGGTACCGGATATGCAGCTCTGCAAATAAAAGGTGAATTGATCCCAGTGCATGACGGAGGACAATTATCACGATAAATTAAATCTCCACAATACGATTATCGTGAGAGTTTTTTATCACAATAAACGATAATGTCGCGTATCGTCCCATCCCTGCTACTGTTGGGGGTGTAATTCTGGCACAAACACTATGGAAAGACTGCACAGTATAACAAGCACACTCTTCAACAGTAGTGCTGCTTCATTCTCAAACCAGAGAAAAGGACAGAATAGGCCAATTTAAGTTTTGTTTTCATAAAATCCTATTCTGGAGCCAGTGTTTGCCACATAGGACGCAATGATGAGTGCAATGGCAAATGCTAAGAAATACAGGCCACTGTTTGTCCCAGGTCTGGGAAAGGAAAACGAGGCACAGCATTTTAGTAGGAGTCAAGGCATCGGATTCTGGCCAAATAAAACAGATTCTTTAAAAGAACACATCATAAACGGCATTTAGCTCAGCCACAAATTCCTTCGCTAAAGGGAGAGGGTTCAAGAGATTAAGCGGGGCTCATGTTTCACTGTCATTTCATCTCAAATCCACCAAAGAAGGAGAACACACTTACCCGGGATCTGTGCAAAGGATTGTCAAAGTTTGTTCCCTCGGGTGCAAGTAGCAGCCATCCTCCATATATAGGTTTTGCCTGGTGGACAGAAAAGAATAATTACAGGAGGCTGAAAGACATACTGTAAAGTAATGTATCACTGAGTGCAAAACATCCCCTAAATGGGTTAAAGATACAATCACCAAGTCAGTATAATAGTGTCTTACTGTGAAAACAACTATCTCATGTCTGATATCAGATAACATGGGATAGTGACGCAACGCTATTATACTAGGACGCCGTTTAGCTGAGCTCAGCTTCAGGCGAGTGTGCATGTTGGGCCAACTTGCTAGCTGCTTGGAGTCAGCTGCGTGGCTGAGCTACAGTCTACAGCTGGCTGCATTCCAGAGCACCATGCTGCCATGGAAAAAAGGAAAGGGTCACACGTGATTTCTCTCTCTGATCCCCTTGGTGGGTGGGTTGGTGTGTAAAGGGAATGGGAAAAGAGAGGAGGAAGAAAAGCACGGGACGAGAGAGGTAAGGGAGGTAAGTTGTAGTGAGGGCCTAAAATGTGTCTGACTCAGGATTTTGTGAACCCATTGTATTGAGAATTACGAGTTGACTAAAGGGCCATTTGGTGGTACTTTAACAACCTACGCCGTATAAACCTCATCTATGACAAATAGTCTGGACGATCTACAAGCTCACATATCGCACCACAACACTTTGCAAGCTTGTGTTGGTTGTGGGCTCGCCTTTCAGGCCTTTCAGGTGAGCAAACAATGTTATCCTCATTATTTATATAATATAGTGAGTTCCGCCGCATATTTGTGCCGCAGACAGTACAAAGGCAGGTCCCTTAGCCAATGAGGCGCAATTGGTGGAAATCTGGGAGTGGTGTTAGCTGGAGTATTGGTTGAGCTTCACATGACAGTTAGCATGTTGCAGAATATAGTCATGTTGGCATGTTGGACTATAGTCCCGGGGAAACTTTTGTATTGTGGGTTCGCCTGAAAGGCGAGAACACTATGTTATGTTCATTATTTATAGAGTGAGTTCCGTCGCGTGAGTTCCGTCGCAGACAGTACAAAAGGCAGGGCCCTTAGCCAATGAGATGCGATTGAGGTGTGGAAAATCTGGGAGTGGTGTTAGCTGGAGTATTGGTTGAGCTTCACATGACAGTTAGCATGCTGTAGAATATAGTCACGAGCGAGCCCACACTGTTTCGGAGGAACAGTATCTCTAGTTATATTTGAAATACAAAAATAATATAAGGTCACATTTAAAAAAATGCAATAAATGTTTGGTGGGGAAAAGAACAACATTTTGAATGTTCTCTCCCCAAATACTGCAGGGTTTTAAAGGAACAATAAATACGGTGACAATGACACCAAATAGGCAGCTTGCTATAAAGACTTGTTGAGCCATGGCTGGATCTGAAGGGCTTGTTTTGTTGTGTGTATAACTGCTGCTGGGTACAGCAGTACAAATTTTGCTAAGCGTGCTTAAGGTGAATAAATCTCACCCAGACACCCACACATAAACATTGTCAAATCCAAACAACTTTCATGATTCTATTTCAGTCCTAAAGGGCACTTGACGACAGGGTTAAAAGCTTTGACATTCTCACCAGCCTGAGTGAAGAGTCTCTCCCTCTACCAGTGCTTTTGATTGAGGTCAATCAGCTACAGAGGTCATGTTCTAATCCAACATAAACCCACTTTCACAGAGATTACATGGTTCCCAGATGATCGCCTTGACAGAAGATGACCGCACAAAGGGATTTTGCCATAAAAAAAAAGTGTGTTTCTGCTAGGGCATTCACCAAATATTCGAATATTCGAATATCAAAGTCACAATTCGACGTTGTTCACCGAAGTCGAATATTCGCTTCTTTTTTTTTTGTTTGTTTGTTTCCTCTTTAAAAAATATATAGTTTATAAAGCTTGGCTAGATAGGAAGTCATAAGAATGAGTTGTCAATGCCCCTGGTAGATGAATTTGTTAATGCTTTATATTTGTTAAACCTGACCCCCAAAATAAACATATTTGAACTAGGGACCCCCACCCTGACAAGCACTTGGAATTGTAGGTATTACATTTAATGTGACTCGGTTCCGCAGATAAATATTGTGAAAATAGCAGATTTACATGCATGTAGATCAGCTATTTTCACAATGTTCGCCTCTTGCTTACTTAATATTTGACAGTTCGGCCAGTCGTGTCGTATATTCGACTATTCGAATACTTTGAGGTCGAATAATTCGAATACTAAAAAAATCACTATTCGTGAATGCCCTAGTTCCCAGATGATCGCCTTGACAGAAGACGACCGCACAAAAGGATTTTGCCATAAAAAAGTGTGAAAAAAGTGTGTTTCTGCAAACCACAGATATGTTGCATCACAACATTTCAAGGCCAGCACACTAAATGGTGAGGCCACTTGCTGGGCTAGTGCCTAGCCTACCTCGGGGGGCACATCTCGGGGCTCACGCACGCTGCAGCCGACTCAGCGCAATTCGAGTTGCATAGTGAAAGCACAAAGCAGGCACATAACAGTAAATATAATTTTGTGTACTTTGAAATGTAAAAAGAAAGAAAAAAATCTCTGGGATTGAGTCTAAAAGTGTTCACATGCAACGTCTTGGGGGGGGGGGGGGGGGGGGGGAATAAAAGATGACCACCTTCTGTGTGTCTTGTGATGAAAACGTGCAGGGCCAATGTTTTCTTTGGTGACCAGACTGGGTCAAAGACACAAAGAAGAATAGAATTTGTATTGGACAGGAACCGTCACCCAACTCTAGGGGAACATCCTTTAACCAAAATGCTCTGAGACAACCTCTCCTTAAGTCTCAGAGCTGCTGTATATTAAATATTGATACAGAAACCATCTTGGCTCACAGCAGGGTTCCAAATGTGCCAGATTAAGGGATAGCGGCTGACAGATGGATTAGGCCCGAGTTATTTGATAATGCTACTTTACAGCGGAAAGGGCATAAGGGGTCTGGGAGGAGAGCAGGGGGGGAGGGGGGGCAGTCAGGGCGATACTGTCATGCTAGCTAGTTCCATACCCCTGGAAAACGAGCATTTAAAAAGACAAAGAGAAAGACTGGAGTTGCGGACAGACTGGGGAGGCACCTCTCCTCATATGGCCAGACCAGACCCATGCCGAGGTCTCCTGGGAGGGAGGGGTGGTGGTAGATGAGAAGGATCTAGGTCAGTTTTTTACCCTTCAATGGTTTAAATGCAGTCATTTGTGTTTGTGTTCTCTTTTTGCCCCCC
Source organism: Nannobrachium achirus (assembly GCF_963921795.1). Classification (NCBI taxonomy): domain Eukaryota; kingdom Metazoa; phylum Chordata; class Actinopteri; order Myctophiformes; family Myctophidae; genus Nannobrachium; species Nannobrachium achirus. Next base: position 55,234,774 of record NC_137825.1, read on the forward strand.
CCCCCCCCCCCCCCATCCCATTCCATCCCCTCCCCTCCTCATCACAGTGACTATGTAATAGTGCACGCAGAAATGTGGCCCCAGCAGTGATGTGTGGGTGGGGGGAGGGCAAAATAGTGGAGGAATGACAAAAGCTCTGGCTTCAAATATGTTCGGAATGGGATTTACAGAGCCACGGTATCCTGCGTGTAGCGGGCCCTCGCAATAACAAGCAACATGATTTCCCCCGTCAGGTTCGCCGTGGTGAGTGATAACCCGTCTTTGAGCGCAGTTCCTCGGGGGTAAAGTCTGATAACCTGTGGGTCAAGAATTCCGCCAGGCGATAAACTAAAACCTCCCCGTCCTTTTCCATTCATGCAGGGAGGCAGTTGGTCATGAAATACTAAATGTATCAAGCGCTCTGAAACCTCCTCCCACCTCCCTTGCTCAAGTCAAGATATATTATGTCACTCAGTCACTCCCCCAGTTAGCATAAGATTAATGTACAAGTGTGTGTGTGTGTGTGTGTGTGTGTGTGTGTGTGTGTGTGTGTGTGTGTGTGTGTGTGTGTGTGTGTGTGTGTGTGTGTGTGTGTGTGTGTGTGTGTGTGTGTGGGGCGTGAACAATGCACATTTATGGTTCAATCCCAAGGAGTAGCCTTGTTGTGAGTCAAGGTTATGACTAACCTGCCCTTTGGTTAACTTTGACGCCAGACAAGTTCATTTGGAGTTTGCATTGCACAACTTGGACATACAGCCACATAATGATCCCACATTGTGGACTATTTACATCTATAGGCCTACAGTATACAGTAGATCATGAGGAGCATCATCTACTGTAGGTAGACTTCAAAGAACATACACTGAAGCAAACCTCGTTCATACACCCTCCACCAAGACAACAAGACTTGTCTGACGAAAACATTGTCCAGGTCAGTCAGACAAGTCATTGAATAAAATGATGGACATTTGTAAAAAGGACCTCTCATTGAAAAGACACCTATTCACTCAGGCTTATGGCACTTAGTTTTGTTTAGTTACTTTGTATAGTTTGATTAGAGTTTTTGTAAAGCGCCTTGGGTTTATGAAAGGCGTTATATAAGTTATTATTATTATTCAAACAACATGCAAATTAACTACAGTACTGAAGGTCGGGGAAAGTAAAATAATGGCTAATCATCTAAGAATTTCGTTTCAAGATTCATCTCACATGTTTGACAGTATGACATGATGTGGGCCTGGTCTGGGTGGGAATTTGGGAAAGCATTAGGACATATCCGCCCTCGGGCTGCAGTAAGCAATTATGTCCAATTAACCCAACCTTTGTACTTCCACTATGCCAGACACATCAAGACTGTTTTGAACATCACATTCTCAAGGCTACACACGGCTAAAAGAACATGCATGACGTGTGCAGGAGATGCCACACTGTAAATAAAGATTATATTTACCTTATTTAAGTCTTCGTCGTTCAGCAAGTGGGATTCCCTGGGTTTGAAACAGTTCTGACATTTACTTTTGTTGAAGATATTGGCTTGGAATTTCCGACAAGGATTGTCTTTAGTGGACATGGTTATCTTCGTATAAAAAAAAGGTGCAGCTTGGTGAAAATAGGCTACAGCCACTCAAATTCCTTCGGAAACTACCCAGTTCCCCAATCCCAGTGATAAGATCATGAAGATATGACACAATAACTTCTCATGTGACCGAAAGAGATGGTCTTCATTTGGTACGTTATATCCACCTGTCTAGAATGTCAAACGTTTTGATGGCAATCTCACCACCACACCACACCAAAGTTAAACGTGAATATACGAGCCACTAAATATGAACTAAGTAACGTCGAGGACAGTCATGTTGTGAGAGGGGGTTCCTCCCACCCGCTCAGCTGATGTTTATGTTGCAACTTTTCCCACTGAATGATAGGTATGCCAGCCAGCCTCCCCCCCCCAAAAAAAGTTGTTCAATGACTTTATGTAAGCGCAGACGGGACGTGCGCTAGGCTCCGATCGGTGCAACGTCGTGTTCCTCGTTGACGCTTTCCAGGAAGATGTTGTGGACGATACGAGGCTTCACAGGTGACATTCCGGCCTCCATCGCAGCGGCATTACCCAGTAGTTACACTTTCACCTCTCTCTCTCTCTCCGTCTCTCTCTCGCTGTCTATTTCTCTCTCAGAGAAGTGGTACTGGATGATGCATCAATGCGATCCTTGCCACACACACACACACACGCTCCAGACCAACCGCTGCGGTCCAGCTTTTGAGAAGCGCCGTGCAGTCGGCGGTCACGCAGCGAGTTTATAGATCCATGGCGTTAAAGGTCCGACGCGATGGTGGTATACAGCAGCAGCAGCACAGCACAGCAGCAGCAAACTTGGACGCATTCTGTCGTTGATGTTTGTTCGTGAAGGGGCAAAAAAATCCTCTGGCAGGACAGCCAGTCAGTGCGGGGACGGGGCGGGACTTGAGGCGACTGGACGCGGTGAGTGACAGGCAGGACAGCCAGTCCTGCGGGTGGAATGGGATCGAAGCGGTGAGCGTCAGTGACGCGATCCAACCAGAAACGTGCAACAACGCCCACGAGTGGGGCCCCGTGTCCAATGGAAAAGCTCAGGCATGTTCTGTTTTCTACTCATTTTGGATCATGGTAGGTGGGCTTTAAAGCATATGATTCTTCTAGGCCCCCCCAACGAGCTCCCCTAGCTGCCCCCCCCCCCGGATAGCGGCTTATAGTTGTTTTAGTTGAGCAATTGATTGATTGATTGATTGATTGAAGACTTTATTAGAAGTTTGCATAGGAAAAGGTACAGTTTCATGACGGTACAGTTCACTGGTACAAGGTCTACTAAAAGGAGATCCATGAAAAGACTAAATAATAATAATAATAGGCCTAATAATAAAAATAATAATGCATTACAACTGAACAGCATCATTCACATATTATGACTGACACACTTATTGTCAACCGCTTGGACTTCAACAGTGGTGGAAAAAGTTACTCATTACTCAAAGTCACATTTTTACCTATAAGTAAAAGTATGCAAAATGTATAATATTCTAACAACCCCGCAAAAGAGCTGGCCATAACTTGCCCCTTTCAGTGAGCTAGCTCTGTTAGCGTTGCCTGTTGCCTGCCTGGTCTGACCAGTTGGGGGCCGGGGTTCGACTCCCGCTCGGGTCGCATGATCCCCCTCTGCCGAATGTCGATGCTCCGGCGGTAACTTGCTCCGCTAAGGGAGCTAGCTCTCTTTAGAGTTGCCGAATAGTAGATCGGCTATTTTTAAATGACCTAAATGAATATAGTCTATGTTTTGTAAAGTTTTCAAATAATTGCAGTGGAGTAAAAAGTACAATATTTGGTATAATATTTCAACAGTGGTGGAAAAGGTAGGCCTACTCATATACTCATTTTACCTATAAGTAAAAGTATGCAAAATTTATAATATTCTAACAACCCCGCAAAAGAGTTGGCCATAACTTGCCCCTTTGATTGAGCTAGCTCTGTTAGAGTTGCCTGTTGCCTGCCTGGTCTGACGAGTTGGGGGCCAGGGTTCGATTCCCGCTCGGGTCGCGTAATCCCTCTTTCCCTTTACATAATGCGATAGACCGGCGGTAACTTGCTCCGCTAAGGGAGCTAGCTCTCTTAAAGAGTTGCCGAATTGTAGATCGGCTATTTTTAAATGAATATATTGTCTATGTTTTGTAATAATTATCAAAATCTACAAAGTATAGTAGGACCTAACTAAAGTTTTCAAATAATTGCAGTGGAGTAAAAAGTACAATATTTGGGTCAAGTAGGCCTACAAATACCTCAAAAGTGTACTTAAATACAGTACTTAAGTTTACTTAACACAGTTAAGGCCCATTCCCACTGGGCCAGATAACAGATAAAAAAATCTCTTTCTCCAGATTAAAAAAAATCTCTTTCTCCATTCAAGTGGATGGTAAAATACAGATAAAAAGAATATCTGTCACAGATATTTTTTACTGTGACAGATAGGTAGATGCACCAGGCCCAGTGTCTCCATTTGATACCATTTATATTATATTATAACTCTATGGGCGGGACTTAAGCCGTCTGGACGTGGTGAGTGACAGGCAGGACAGCCAGTCCTGCGGGTGGAATGGGATCGAAGCGGTGAGCGTCAATGACGCGATCCAACCAGGAACGTGCAACAACGCCCACAAGTGGGGCAAAAGCTCAGGCATGTTCTGTTTTCTAGTCATTTTGGATCATGGTAGGTGGGCTTTAAAGCATATGATTCTTCTAGACCCCCCCAACGAGCTCCCCTAGCTGCCCCCCCCCCCCCCCCCCAGAATGGCCGGATAGCGGCTTATAGTTGTTTTAGTTGAGCAATTGATTGATTGATTGATTGAAGACTTTAGTAGAAGTTTGCATAGGAAAAGGTACAGTTTCATGACGGTACAGTTCACTGGTACAAGGTCTACTAAAAGGAGATCCATGAAAAGACTAAATAATAATAATAATAGGCCTAATAATAAAAATAATAATGCATTACAACTGAACAGCATCATTCACATATTATGACTGACACACTTATTGTCAACCGCTTGGACTTCAACAGTGGTGGAAAAAGTTACTCATTACTCAAATTCACATTTTTACCTATAAGTAAAAGTATGCAAAATGTATAATATTATAACAACCCCGATAAAGGGCTGGCCATAACGTGCCCCTTTCAGTGAGCTAGCTCTGTTAGCGTTGCCTGTTGCCTGCCTGGTCTGACGAGTTGGGGGCCGGGGTTCGACTCCCGCTCGGGTCGCGTCATCGCCATAGACTGCATCATCGCCGAACTACACGCGATAGACCGGCGGTAACTTGCTCCGCTAAGGGAGCTAGCTCTCTTAAAAGAGTTGCCGAATTGTAGATCGGCTATTTTTAAATGAATATATAGTCTATGTTTTGTAATAAGTATCAAAATCTACAAAGTATAGTAATTAGTAACTAAAGTTTTCAAATAATTGCAGTGGAGTAAAAAGTACAATATTTGGATCCGATTTGTAGTGGAGTAGAAGTATTGGATGGATAGGCCTACTGGAAATAGGTCAAGTATAAATACCTCAAAAGTGTAGACTACTTAAATACAGTGCTTAAGTAAATGTACTGAGGTACAGTTAAGGCCCATTCCCAGTTTCCACTGGGCCAGATAACAGATAAAAAAATCTCTTTCTCCAGATGAAAAAAAAATCTCTTTCTCCATTCAAGTAAGTAAGATACAGATAAAAAAATATATCTGTCACAGATATTTTTTCTGTGACAGATAGGTTGATGCACACAGCACCAGGCAGTGTCTCCATTTGATAGACTACCATTTATAAACCAACGTGTAATTAAAAGTGTTTGTTTAACTGTAAAGCTTCATTCCCACTGGACGCAATAAAGATAACAATATAACGATCCTATGTTGACGTTCTATGACGGCTTTATCGTTATGGTGTGGACGCTGCCATCCACTTAAATTGAAAATGACATTTCTTTATCGTTATTGCGCCCAGTGGGAAAGGGCCTTTAGACTTATAGGCATATAGACTACTCTATGCTTATAGGCCTACATTTGGACCCCATTCTGGTCCGCGGGCCTGAAGTTGAAACCCAGTGGTCTATATTATATTATAAGAAAGTTTATTGCAAGAGGAACTCATTAGTTTTATTAATATTAATATTTATCAGTAATGTTGTTGTCATGCAATACCGGTAGGATATGAGACACAGTGTGCAAATGGAACCAAGAAATGGCACCCCGCTGTATTAAGGGTCCATTTGGTTCCATTTGCAGTGTGCAAATGCAAACCACTTGCACACTGTCCTAGTTATAAGAGTTTACTGTTTAGTTAAAGGAACAAAACCCCGCGGGGACAGCCGCCATGGAGGTCATAATAAAATTACAAGGAACAGCATCATTCACAGTCACACATTGACTGATGACACACTTATTGTCAGCCGTTTGGACTTCAACAGTGGTGGAAAAGGTAGGCCAACTCATTACTCAAAGTCGCATTTTTAGCTCTAGGCTACCTATAAGTAGCTAAAAGTATGCAAAATGTATAATATTCTAACAACCCCGCAAAAGAGTTGGACATAAGTGAGCTAGCTCTGTTAGCGTTGCCTGTTGCCTGCCTGGTCTGACGAGTTGGGAGCCGGGGTTCGACTCCCGCTCGGGTCGCGTTACTCGCGTAAACCCCCCGACTTCGAGAGGGTTATGCACGCGATAGACTGGCGGCAACTTGCTCCGCTAAGGGAGCTAGCTCTCTTAGAGAGTTGCCGAATTGTAGATCGGCTATTTTTAAATGAATAGTCTATGTTTTGTAATAATTATCAAAATCTACAAAGTAGGCTATAGTAAAGTTTTCAAATAATTGCAGTGGGGTAAAAAGTAGGCCTACAATATTTGGATCCGCTTTGTATAGTGGAGTAGAAGTAAAAGTATTGGATATTGGAAATAGGTCAAGTAAAGTACAAATACCTCAAAAGTGCATTTGGTTCTACAGTAAACTCCAATTGTAACTATAGGAGTTTACTGTTTAATAGTTTATTTAGAAAAAAAGAAACAAAACCCAATATGGGGACAGCCGCCAATCCCGCCATGGAGGTCAATATTAATAAGTGTAATAATAATAATAAAAATTATAATTTAATGCAAACACACCTCTGGTCTGTTTAGCCATGAGCTGTATAGCCTGCTTATTCCATTCAATGTGAGCCATAGTCAACATTTCACTTTGATAGTCTTTATGCCATGGAAGTGGCAATCTAATTGCTAATTAGAGGGAAAAGTAATCATTTACACCAATGGACACATACACAACTGCCAAACCACTTAATTTAGTGTGCAGTCAGATGGATACAGTATAGGCCTAATGCTGGATCATTCCCATACAGTACTGCTATGACGTGACAAGCGCGTGGGAGACTCCAACTTTCCAAGCCATTTCCAGGGATAAAAGTTAATCATTGTCTCTCCAACATTTTATTTTGGGTATCTGTATCTCAAACATTACCAGTGCCCTCATCAACGAGGACATGAACCCTAAACTGTACAGACAGCTCGTCTGGTATTGGTCTCTATAACACAGTATTTCTCAACCACTGTGCCTGGGGACCTTTGGTGTGCCCCTGAGAAGGTTCAAGTGTGCCCCTTGAAACTGCTTGAAAAAGCCAGTATTGTATTTATAATTTTAAAAATGATTTAAACTAGTGAAAACAGCCGAGCTACAAGCACACAACGCCTCGCGGTGCGAGGCGTTGTGTGCTTGTAGATCTGCTGTTGTGCCACAGCCTTGTATGATGAAGCAGGGCTTTACTTTGCGAAGAAACAAACACATTTGAAACTTGGAGATACAAGGTTTCTTCCCGACAGTGACGATATTTACACCCCCGTATTATGTTGGTGTGCCCATGGATTCTTGGGACATGAAAAGTGTGCCTATATGCAGAAAAAAGGTTGAGAAACACTGCTCTAACACTGTTTCTTTTTTTCTTGCCTGCTGGTGCCTTGCATGGTTTCCTCTGCCACCGGTGTATGAATTGTGTGTGTGTGTGAATGTAATGCACATTGTAAAGCGCTTTGGATAAAAGTGCAATATAAATGCACCATTTACCATTTACCATTTTGCCTGGGTTTGCTTTCAACCTTGGTCTCAAGGAACTGGTTCGGGTCAATGATGGAGCTCTGTAAATATTTCTGGATTTAGAGCATCTTGGTGCATGAAAGATCAATGGTGCTTTGGCCTTTTGTGAAACACAGGGCTGAAAAGGTCAAGTCACAGTCCAACTAATACTGACAAGAGGAGGATGTACAAAAATACATAACAGCATTATACGGTTCAGTTATAGTGTTGATATAAAGTAAAGTTCAAGCTGTGAATGTTTGATGACATCCGTAACAGATGAGTAAAATATATCAGGTGGTGTACAGAGGTGAATCAAACTTATAACACGTGTAGCTATATTGTCACTGCTTATTCTGCCGTTTGTGTTGTTGGAGAGACTCAGGACAGGACAGTATGCTAAAAGAGGCGAATTCAACCCTGAAATGCCTACACTTTTGACATTTGAACTTGGTGACAGTGAACCTGGGATGCTTTTCATTTTGAGCCTCCACTGACGCTGGTCAGGGTCTCAGATGGTCATGTTAAAGATAGAACAAACAATTCCTCTCGTCTTGTAAGGTCGCTTGCGCCATCTGCTGGCGCCATCTGCTGGTCAGAATTATGCGGCATCTATCAGGGTTCAAAAGAATTCTACCTTTGTTAGAGCAACTCTTTGGGTTAGAAGTATGTCATCTGTTATAATTGTGGGCTCGCCTGGAAGGCGAGCACACGTATGTTATCTTCATTATTTATTTATAGCTATATGTGTATCTCCTCAAAACTTTGGCGCGCTTCATCTCTTAAACGCTTACACCTTTCAACACCATTCAAATTTTTATGTGTTCAGCTTACTGAGGACAAGTGTGCTTGTATTTTTGGTTTTGAAATGTTTTGTAGTATAAATATAAAAAAATAAAAATGTTTAACTTTAAGCACCCAATGCATTTCCAATGGGTCCCCAGAGTGGAGAGAAGGATAATAGACCCATGTTTATGTTAAGGCGCTGTGGCTGCAGTGTTCACACTTCAGATATGCTATCTATATCATTGCGTTCACACAGGTCTGCTCTCTGATTTGATCCAAATGTCTAAGCTGTGTGATGTATAAAACTATAGTTATAGTTAAAACTATAAATAAATGTCCCTCTCCACTCTACTGATTACACAGCTGTGATCAAGAATCAAGTCCGGGCGATGGGATGTAAATCCCATAGCCATATATCCTAGAGCCCGCAGGGACAGTCAGCCATATTAGTGGTTGTTGTTGGTTGTCAGGGAGATATCAAAACCAATGCATTTCCAAGTCAGATCCACAAACACAATAAAAGCCATGCTCCACTCCTCAGTCTGGAGTGGCCACATAGAAGAACGCCTTGGTTATAGACATAGTGGAGGACATATGTGATCTGGGATTGTTAGCCTACAGTATATGCACTCAATATACTCCACTACAGTTGGAGTCCATTTGACAGTTGCTGGTTCCCAAACACAGAATCAAAAATGTAGATCTAGAACACATATAATATGTACAGTACAGTAAGGTTCAGTAGAGTACAGTAAAAGTACAGTAAGGTTCAGTAGAGTACAGTAAAGTACAGTAAGGTACAGAAAGGTACAGTACAGAAAGGTACAGTAGAGTACAGTACAGTAAGGTACAGTAAAGTACAATACAGTACAGTAAGGTACAGTAGAGTACAGTAAAGTACAATAAAGTACAGTAAAGTAGAATAAAGTACAGTAAGGTACAGTGGAGTACAGTAAAGTACAGTAAAGTACAGTATAGTAAGGTACAGTAGAGTACAGTACAGTAAGGTACAGTACGGTACAGTAGAGTACAGTATAGTATAGTACAGTAAGGTACAGTACAGTACAGTAAGGTACAGTAGAGTACAGTACAGTAAGGTACAGTAGAGTACAGTACAGTAAGGTACAGTAGAGTACAGTAAAGTACAGTAAGTTACAGTAGAATACAGTAAAGTACAGTACAGTAGAGTACAGTAAAGTACAGTAAGTTACAGTACATTACAGTACAGTACAGTACAGTAAGGTGCAGTACAGTATAGTAAGGTACAGTACAATACTGTAAGGTACTGTACCTTACAGTACCTTAAAGTATCCTATTTGTTGGGTTGGAAGCGAGCCCACACTGTTTCGAAGGAACAGTATTTCTAGTGTTAACATGACATCAAGACATTTGAATCAATTCTGAAAATGAATTCAAGACACTTTGCACTGCAGTGTCCTTTTGTACATTGTTGTTGCCTGTGTGAGCTTGACCCTTTGTCAAACCCTCTATTGCGTTATGCTGCACAGCAGGGGTCAGCAACCTTTTTGAAATGAAGTGCTGTGTTTTTATTTTCTAGATAGTTTGTCTGTGCCATGTCAACATAAAGATTCAGACATATTTTGATTGGCAGTACATTGTTGTAACGATCATTAGACTGGAGCAATAAAAAAAACGACTTTTTCGTTAATGCCCTACATCATAGATGGGCAACTGGCGGCCCGGGGGCCACATGCGGCCCCCACCTTCACTTAATGCGGCCCTCAGGTTAATACCAGAATACTGATATATTATTGATTTCAGCTGTTACAATTCCAAACATGACCTGCTTTAATTCCCTCAGTCTATCCACCTGTTTCAGCAAAAAAAATACTGGAGCATTATCTGTAGGACACTTCCGGTTAACATCAGACATACAAGCTCACGTCGTGTTGCAGATGCAACCGCTGTGAGCTTGTAGATCACACTCGGCTGCGGCACCGGAAGCTCCCTAGAACTTCTGTGCAATGCATGATAGGATGTTGGATGGTTGTGGATATTAGTAGCTCAACGACTAGTATAGTAGTATTAAAATGTATTGTTTTATGTCCAATGTATTTCTTTTTAGGTTCATAAAGTTAACATGAGTATATAACTGAAATGAAATCAAAATGTTAAATTTCAGGATTCCAATTAAAAAAGAACAAAAAATTATTCAGGATTCCAATTCAAAAGAAGCAAAAATAGCCGATCCACAAGCTCAAAACGCATTGCAGCGCGATGCGTTTTGAGCTTGTAAATCGGCTATTTTTGCTTCTTTTGTATGAGATACTAGAATGACAAAGTAGGACGTAGCAATATGCAATGTGGCCCCCTGGAGTGAAGGTGGAAATATAGTGGCCCTCACCATCATCAAAGTTGCCCACCCCTGCCCTACATCATACCATGGGATAGGCCTACTTTTTTGTAAATTCAGTGCTGTGCATTCTTACATTTTGCACGAATTACAAATGACCACTTTCAATGTACATTAGGAAAATACCTGGCAGTATTAACCGTGAAAATACGGGGGAAATGCAGAATATAAATAAAGAACCATCTGATGGCCCACATTTTGACCTCTTAGGATCAACTAAGTATGCCCCCCACAAACAATAGTATGTACAACATGTACAGTCGCTGCATAATTTTGCCACAACTTCTTTGTTCTTTGGGGATCTAGTTCATGTATCCAGTTACCTTGCAATGCATCACTGAGAGAGTTAAGTGCATACAATTCCACTGGGTGGACCATATTAAACAATGCTTGAACTGAAAACACTGATAAAAATCAAAGACCAAGCAATCTCACGTGACCATGGGCGTCACACCAAATTCTGGGCCCTGGGTACAAGGATTCACTGCGGGGCCCCTGTGCTTTAACTATTGAAAAATAGCAGATATACAAGCTCACAGCGCGGCACCGAGTGCCGCGCTGCGAGCTTGTAGATCTGCTATTTTTGAAAAATCATGAAAATCTTTGAATATTTCAAATCCTTCTAGAGGTTTTTTTGAAAAACCTATGTTTCTATGTCAGTGGAGCTCAAACCTTTTCATGTGAAGGACCCCCAAAATGGTATGTATTTGGCCACGGAACCCCATCTCAAAATATTGAGTTCCAGGGACCCCACAGAAGCAAAATTTGAGTTACAAATGTTCGCTTAAAAAATACATATATTCAAAGATTTGCACACATTTTCACGACTTTTCAAAAATAGCAGATCTACAAGCTCGCAGCGCGGCACTCGGTGCCGCGCTGTGAGCTTGTAGATCTGCTATTTTTCAATAGCTAAAGTATAAAATAATTTAAGGCCCCTCCACCACCTTGGGCCCTAGTAACTCAGTCCCACTTTCCTACCCCTTGTGACGCCCCTGCATGTGCACTGTGCACATGGGGTGATCACTGCCTGCCTCCTGTGAATTGTTTTATTTTTATTTTTGTTTATTTTCTTTTTATTTCGTTCATATTCATGTTCAGCCAGAGATTAGGGCAGGCCATTTTTAACTACTTTGCTAGTGGATGCCTTTCACATCTTAACTGTATAAAATCCCTAAATGAAAAAAGCATATTAAATATTAAATCTAAACATATTGCCATTGATTATTCCCAGAGATGTGAAATGAAAGCAGTCAGACATAAATTCTCAGATTATTACTTTTATTTTTTTTACAAAATTGTTACATTATTTTAAAGGGACATAACGTAAAATAGAAAAAGCAGTGGAACAGCCTTTGTGTATATACAAAAGTTTAATTATCTCAATCCTGAGATCCCTGAAATCACTTTCAATCATGTCCGTGCTTATAAACTATCAGTATAGGCCCACGCACAGCATAATGCATACTTACCATTTAGTAAACCCCATTTTATTATCTTTTAAATATGTTTTAAAAATGGTTGAACTTGAAATGTGTTGAAATCCTTTGAAAAATGAATTAATTTGACTGTGCTGTATATCAACTATAGCGCTACTGGAAGTTACAGTATATGTCCCAGTAAAAAGGGTGTGTCCATTGTTAAGGCAACAGAGAATTCATTCTTTGTATCAGGTGCACACAAAACACACATTAAACAGAGGGTAACAACTAAACATAATATGTTTTAAATGGGGATAAATAATAAATTAAAAACAGGCATCTAGAAGAGCTTGGCCTTCCTCTTCATGTCATTCCGCTTCCAAAGTGGAAGCTGGTCAAAGTCGTGAATCTCGACGCCAAAGATGTTAAAGAACACATCCGGGGCCAGGTGCCGCTGTGGAGAGAGATTCATGATTGAATAGTAATATTAAAGTAGTACAGCATTGTCCGCACTAGGTGTGTGTAGGCCTGTCACAATTATTACACATTGTCCAATCGCAATTATTTGACATAATCGCAATTATTTGACATAACCGTCATAATCGTTTCCATATTGAAAAATGTTCTTATATTGTCTAACGTTTTCAAAAATAGTGGAAATAGCCGATCTGCAAGCCAACAATGCGTCGCGATGCGACACGCTGTGAGCTTGTAAGATCGGTCATTTTCACGATCAATGTTCTTTTTTAAGTAAAAAAATATTTTTTATATTTCAGTTATGTGTCATATCTGCCATGTGCAACTTCGAGGCATACAAGCCAAACATAAATGTAATATTCAACGACAAAAACACAATTAAATCCTTGCAAAATGTCATAATCTTGACAGCCCTAGGTGTGAGTAGGAATAAACACCTGCCAATTGACATTATTACTTTATGTGTTGATGTTCATAAAACCCGAGTCAAAACTCTAATTACTTGACCTTCATATTTTAAAAATAAATAAAGTGCGTTCTTGGGTTGCCAACACAGAACCACCTGAGCCGGGGTCTATACTTGGTCCCCTCCTTTTTTCCAAAACCAAACCTCTTCAGTGAAAATAGCCGATCTACAAGCTCACATCATGTGGCGTTGCAATCTGTCGCGAGCTTGTAGATCTGCTACTTTTGCAGAATGTCTGCCAAAGAATAGCTAGGGTTCATGTGGTACAAAAGGTACAGCGTATGATGAAATGTGCCAAGCAGTGGGAATACGTATCGTTGTTGTCAGGTGAAAACCTTGCATGTCCAAAACCATTCGTTTTGCATTTATCATTTTAAAAATGATTCAAACTAGTGAAAACAGCCGATCTACAAGCACACAACGCCTCGCACCACAAGGCGTTGTGTGCTTGTAGATCTGCTGTTATTCACTACTTTAGTGTGACTGCCTTGTATGATGTAGCAGGGCTTGGCTTTGCGGAAAAATGTACACATTTGAAACTTGGAGATACGAGGTTTCTGCCCGACAGTGACGATATGTATAATAATGTCACATAAACAGTGTATTACCTCAAGCCTTGTTCTGTCAATATCCTTGGGAAGCTTAACACGCCCTCTGTTGGTGACAGTGAGCATTTCAAATGGATAGACCTGGGTAAGGGAAAGACTAGGTTGAGAATCTTATGCAAGGCATTTGCAAGACATGCATGTCTCCTTAAGACATGAATGTTCTCAAAATGCTACGAGGTAACGTTTTGTTTGCACACCGGACACAATGAGAAAAGATAAGGAGGGCAATTGGAAAGCATGCGTATAGTGTACATGGTCATGTGCACAGTCATCTTTAAGGTTTTGTATAAGATATTGGGGGGTGACTATTCTTTGAAATTACAATAAATTGCAATTATTATTGGCCTTGGTTTTATACAATGTAACATTCAATGACCACCTCCAGGGGAGTTCCCTTTCAGTCATGTCACTCGATTCACACAATGGTGGTGTGAGAAATGTGCATTTACAGACACCGTTGTGGGTCGTTTCCCAAGGGTTGTAGTGTTTGTGTTGAAAAAGACAGAATGGTTTACGGCCATTCGTTTCACCCAAAGTCACCCAAAGACAGGCTACCTCATGGTGCCTGTCATGCCATGTAGATACGGTTAGGGCCGTCACAATTATTACATAATCGTCTAATCGTGATTATTTGACATTATCGCAAATTATTTTGTCTTAATCGTCATAATCGTGAATGTTGAAAAATGTCCGAAATAGTGGAAATAGCAGATCTACAAGCTCACAACGCGTCGCATCGCGACGCGTTGTGAGCTTGTAGATCGGCTATTTCCACTATCAAAGTTATTTTTTAAGTAGTAAGTTGTCAAATATGTCAGTAATTTCTCATTTAGGTTATGTGTCATATCTACCATGTACAACTTCAAAGCCTAAAAGCCAAACAGAAATGTAATCATCAACGACAAAAACACAATTAAATCGTTTATCGCCAATTATTTGAGTGACAATTAATCGTCATGTAAAATGTCATATCGTGACAGCCCTAGATACGGTGTGTCGGGGAAGATGAAGGCCTTTTTTTGGCTTGGCCACAGTGTCAAAGTGGTGAAGCAGCTGCCTCCTCCACAAGTGAGAGCACTTGCTGTACGAGGTGGGATCTTTTTACTGCTTGCTGGACATGTTCCAAGCCAAGGCAGACAGCACAGATGGCACATGTTGTAGTCAGCGAGGAGCTGCAACACACATCCTCCTCATAATATGATTGTAATAGACTTCTACTAAAAAGGGAAAGGCACATTTCCCTATACCAACACAGCACATTCTTTCGGCCAAGGAACGTGGGAAATGGCAATGATAATCTTTTTTTTCCCCCTGTGTAATTGTTATTGTGTTATGTGTATAGCTAAATAAGTGTTGAAGCCTCAGGAACTGATTTTCGAAACCATCCCTTAGTGAGCAACAAACTATGGTTAGTCATGTGAGTTTCTTTTAGTACACTAAAATCCCATTGACATGCATTGAAGGATCCGATTGTAAAAAAGAAAGAAAAAAGAAAAAAAGGGGAAAAAATAACAATAAAATAATAATATACCGGTAGGGCAAATTGAAACACTTTTAATCATTTGTTTATTATTGAAATTGAAAGACAGGCCAAGATTTGTAATCAATTAGCATTTTTTTAAGTAGCCTATTTGTAGGCTAAACAACATTTCACATGACTGCATGTGCAATTTGTATTCAATTCTCAACCTCGCAGAAATCTGAAATGTCTTGAAAGTGATGCAAAAAAGTGGGTAAAGAACAGCATGGACAATACTTGCTTTTGGTTCCAACATATTAGGCATAGACACTCCTCTGTCCATTCGTGTTAATGGTTGGCCATCGCGGAGGAACTACAAAAATGGAGCGAGAATGGAGCAAACACATGTAATGGGAAATCCACATTGGATTAATGTCCAAGTAGGATTAATTGAAGCTACTGTAAGCAGCTAAAAGCCTAATGGCTACATCAAGCAAAGCATACAGTATCTACAGCCTCTCACGCAGTACAAGACAAACTGTAGTATCCTTGTATAGAGTGATATCTGGTGTGTGATGAATGTTTTTATTTTTATTATTATTATTTTTTTTAGTGGTGCTAGCCGCTCCAATACGTGACTTGTGTGTATGTCCACGTGCAGGGGCGTCACAAGGGGGGGGAAAGTGGGACTGAGTTACTAGGGCCCAATAAGTTTAGCCATTGAAAAAAGCAGATATGGTGCCGCGCTGCGAGCTTGTAGATCTGCTATTTTGGCCAAATACATATCATTTTGTTTTTGTTTTTTTCAAAAAAAAAAAAAAAACTTTAAAGACTTGCACAAATGTTCACGATTAAAAAAAAAATAGCAGATCTACAAGCTCGCAGCGCGGCACTCGGTGCCGCCCTGTGAGCTTGTATATCTGGTATTTTTCAATATAGCACAAAATAACGCATTGAATCCTTGTACCCAGGGCCCAGAATTTGGTGCAACACCCCTGTCCATGTGTATATGTACATCCCTATCCGTGAAGCAAAATGTTAATCAAGAAGTTGTGGGTGGCATACAGACAAAGCAAGATGTAGGAGCGGTTAGCACCGCTCAAAAACAGTTTAGGTTTGTCTGATTAATGTTAAGCAGCAGTAATTACCCATAGAAATAACTCATCTCAGTACTAGACAGATGGTTGATTGCATAAATGGTTGGGACCATTAAGAATGTCATAATGCTAAATGCTGCATGAATGTGTTACATTTCTGATGCTAGCACAGACACTGATGGTTAAATCAATCCATTAAAAATACTGTAAAGCCAACAGGAATTGGCAGCAGGACACAGCATTCAGGATTGCTCTAAGAGCATACTTTCCTGCACATACCTTAAAATCTGAAAGAGAAGAGAGGTAGAGAAACCCAAGCATTAAGTAAATATGGTATTAGTCATTAAAATGATAAAAGTGCTTAAATCGCATCTAACGTAATGGGACAGGCCTGCATACCCTTTCCTCCGCCACTCAAGTCCCCATGACTGTTGTACTGGGTGAAATTGGTTGATTGTGGCTGTTAGAAAGACAGATAAAAAAGGTAATTGGACAGTACAGGTAGTTAGGGATGTGATAAGCGACGTACTGCATGCAAATCCACTGTAATATCCAGGTGCAGGACAACAGATCAATACATCTCTTACACTGGTGAGAAAAGATGACTGTATTGTTTCACTTCACTATGGTACATTATGGACGGTACCTCTTTATTATTGTCGTCTTCACCAACTTCACGTGTTTCTTGGGGGTATTATGTTTATAGTTTGAAGTGAGTACACAATTTTGCCTAAACAGTACAACCAATTATTTCCTGCTTTATTCCTGAAAGTCGGAGCATATTAGCAGTATGTAGGCTTTATTTTCTTCACGTATAGGAACTGGAAAACCACTACTCCAGCTCCTTGAAAACAGTGTTGTAAAAAGTACTCACATTTTATACTTAAGTAAAAGTATCAATACAGCAATATAGAACTACTCCATTACAAGTAAAAGTCCTGAATTAAAAATGTACTTGAGTAAAAGTATGAAAGTATTGGCATCAAAATGTACTTAAAGTGCCAAAAGTAAAAGTACAAAATGTTTGAAAATAGCAGATCTACAAGCTCACAACGCGTCGCATCGCGACGCGTTGTGAGTTTGTAGATCGGCTATTTTCAAATAGCCAAGGGATAAAATAAGGCTAAAGTGGTTAATATATGTTTTTTTTTTATATTATAATGTATAACTGCAAAGTAACTAGTAGCTAAGGTTTTCAAAAAATGTAGCGAAGTAAAAGTACAATATTTGGATCCGAGATGTAGTGGAGTAGAAGTAAAAGTATTAGAAATTGGAAGTACTCAAGTAAAGTACAGATACCTCAAAATTGTACTTAAGTACAGTACTTAAGTAAAAGTACTTAGTTACTTTACACCACTGCTTGAAAACCAGTGGAACTTGTGTAAAAAATTATTCAGGATCAGAACTCTGTGACATCTCAATTCAATTATGACAATTGACAGGAATTCTGTGTACTCAGTTCAAGCTGTGATAATTCACCCTTTGTCAAGTCCCGCCTGTTGTCCCGCCCCTCTTCGCCCCCATTGGTTACTGTGTCTTGGTGGGACTTTCTCTCCATCCACTACCATTGAAATTCAGTTGCTTCGTATTGTTATTCTATGAATTCAATTCTCATTTTAAACTTGATTTCAGTAAAAAGGAGCCTCTCAGGTGCAGTATAGTGACTGGGCATATCTTTAAATGTTTTTATTTCTCCAAAAATTAAGTTTTAGCAATTTCAACATGAACCAGGGCGGGATAAGGCAGAAAGAGCCTGCTGGTTGGTCAGTCAGGGACCAATCAGGAGGCTGACAAAGGGTCAATTGACTCTTTGAGTTTAGAATATAGTAAGATTAGTAAGAATAATAATAATAATGACAGCGCTCTTACCCGACGGAGACCATTATGACCGTACCCAGGCAAAGAAGATGTTTTGGACGTGAAGGTATTTTGATCTATGGTATAAGTTAATCAGTTCAGCAATAGGTTCTGCTACCATGAGCCACGTTAATTACTGTCAAACAAAAGCATTGTGACTGGCTTAGTTGCAATCCATTCGATTCTATGATAGTATTACCATTTTTGGAGATGGGGTATGATGAAGTACTGGTGTAATGTTCTCTGTTCATCGCTTTCTCCATCTCCTCCTTCAGAATGAGTTTGCCCAGACCAGACTGTATCTGTAAAACACAGATACGTTGCATATAAGAATGTGCAATATTAAATGAAACACTTTGTTTGAGGAATAACATAGTTCCGGTTTATTTATTGAGTATCAGCAGGCGTGTCAACCATTTTGCTGGTTACGTTCAGTGAGTCTTCATGTTTTTATTTGT
Organism: Nannobrachium achirus; assembly: GCF_963921795.1. Classification (NCBI taxonomy): domain Eukaryota; kingdom Metazoa; phylum Chordata; class Actinopteri; order Myctophiformes; family Myctophidae; genus Nannobrachium; species Nannobrachium achirus. The sequence continues at coordinate 55,253,385 of NC_137825.1, forward strand.
CATAGGGATTGTGATCTTCTTGCGAGAGTTGTAGAGGCCCTCATTGCGCGCTATAGAGAGAGATCTCTCTCTATAGCGCTGCTGCTACTCAAAGATTTGCCATTTCAGATCATGACAAGTTACAAGCCAGTGGGCCAATTACATGAGTTATATTTCGTCGTTGTCGGGTGGAAACCTTGTATGTCCAAAACCATTTTAAAAATGATTTAAACTAGTGAAAACAGCCGATCTACAAGCACACAAGGCGTTGTGTGCTTGTAGATCGGCTGTTTTCACTACTTTTGTGCGACAGCCTTGTATGATGAAGCAGGGAGGGCTTTGTTGCTTTGCGAAAAAATGTACACATTTGAAACTTGGAGATACAAGGTTTCTGCCCGACCGGCCGGGAATGAACCGGCCGTTCGGGAGTTGTCCCGCTTTTCCCAATGGCCAGCACGTCCCTGTCGACTTGCCTTCTTGAGATGTTCTTCTTGCATTTGTCTGCGTTTCTGGTGTTCATCTTCCTCTGGTGGTGACTGACTTCGCCCCTTTGATCCTAACAAACAGAAATGATTCTCTAATTATTAAGTTATAATATATTAAGTTATTCCATATAGGAGTTTCAAAGGACAATTTCATTCCAATTCTCAGGTTTCAGTGTCATTCAGCTCCCACAGTTAAGTGTCCAAAAGTTATTGTTTGTTGTTGACTAACAGCAATGTGAGTTCCTTATTCTCAGTTTTGTCAGAAAAGACTTATAGCTAATATAAGTAAAGTGGTTTGTGTTCTGTTTCTTTTCATGCTCCCTGGAAGATGGAACTATGTGAGTGATTCAATGACAAAATATTTCAGAATCTACAAGACACATCCCACATTTAACCCCACAGATTTTGGTGACCTCAGGTCCTGTCTCTGCCTGAAAGCCAATCAGAGGCAGGTCTAGTGCAGGTCTAAGGGTGGGTCTTTCCTGAATTAACCCATTTAGAACGGGTACACATTATTGTGTATCATTATTGAATGCTTTAACTATTGAAAAATAGCAGATATACAAGCTCACAGCGCGGCACCGAGTGCTGCGCTGCGAGCTTGTAGATCTGCTATTTTTGAAAAATCGTGAAAATTAGAATTTTGACCCGATTCTATAAGTGTCTTTTGAATCCTTCTAAGGATTTTTGAAAAACCTATGTTTCTGTGTCAGCAATCTGGCTATAGCCATCGTCAAAGAAAAGGTCCTTTTCACTAGAACTGGAGCTCAGTGTCTGTGGTTCTCAAACCTTTTCATGTGAAGGACCCCCAAAATGAGATTTATTTGGCCACGGACCCGCATCTCAAAATATTTAGTTCCAGGGACCCCCCAGAAGCAAAACTTGAGTTACAAACGTTCGCTTTGAAAATACATATATTCAAAGATTTGCACAAATTCTCAGGACTTTTTTCAAAAATAGCAGATCTACAAGCTTGTATATCTGCTATTTTTCATTAGCTAAAGCATTCAATAATTCTAGGCCTAAAGGTGTAGAACAGGAATAACGCAGTGGAGAACCCAGTGGAAGGGTTTTACCTCCTAAGGCATGAAAGGAGGGAGGGCAAGGCCAGGAGTCGGTCTCAATCTTTGGCGTGGTGTCTGGGCTCGGAGCGTAGGCGGCAGGGAACTTAGCCGACTTGATGATGTCGTCAGCAGACTTGCTTTGGACGGGCATGGTGGCCGAGTCTGGATTAAAACAAGTGATTTAACATTGATTTAACGGTGACTGAATGGCTGTCACCCCATCAGAAACTTCTTTAGAGATACGTTCTATCAAAAAATCAAACCTCGGTTCGAAGTGAAGCGGTGAACTTTTATTCTATGTGTTCTAGAGTTATGAACTCTGTGATATACATTCTTTATATTCTGAATGAATTAATGATTTTATCTGGAGGGCTGAATTGTCATGTGAAGCTTGACCAATCCTCAAAGTATCCAATCATCAGACCGGGACGGACACTACACACATACGTACGGACGGATGGACGGACCGGACGGACGGACGGACGGACGGACGGACGGACGGACGGACAGGACAGGACAGGACAGGACAGGACAGGACAGGACAGGACAGATAAAACCTGTTCATTCTGGACTGATATGACCATATATGGACATGGGACACACATTTTGTTTTTGAAAAACCCTATTCATTCTGGACTGATATTCTGGACGTACGGGACAGATAAAACCTGTTCATTCTGGACTGGAATGACCATATATGGACATGAGGTGACAGACATTTTGTTTTTGATAAAACCTGTTCATTCTGGACTGGGATGACCATATATGGACATGAAACACACATTTTGTTTTTGAAAAAACCTGTTCATTCTGGACTGAAATGACCATATATGGGCGTGGGACACACAAAGCCACTCATTGGAAGCGGCTTTCACCGCTTCAAAAACATTTCACAACAACAAAGAAATTATAAACACATGTTTTTTGTTATTTATTTATTTTGAAGCGGTGAAAGCCGCTTCCAAGGTGTGGCTTTGTCTGTCCCATGTCTGTCCCGTACATGTCCCGTGCATGCAGAATTGAGGATTGGTCAAGCTTCACATGGCAATTTGGCCCTCCAGACAAAATCATTCATTCAGAATTCATGAAAATATAGAACTAAAGCACATAGAAAGTATAGATCTAGAAGATAGAATGTATCCACAAGTTTCCGCGGGAGTTTACTGGAGACTATCAGGACCAAACTTCCGGGCAGACATACAAGCTCACGTCGCGTCGCAGATGCAACCCGTTGTGAGCTTGTAGATGGGCTATTTTTGGCAAAGAGGTTTGGTGTAGAAGGGAAAAAGAGAAGTACAGAGTGAAAGGTCAAGTTTATTAATTATTGACGGTTCAAGTGGTTAAATAACTGAAAAAACAAATTGACATGAATCCAAAATACACCGATGATTGTGCTGTCAAACAATGAAACTATATGGAATCTATGAACAGGTTGTGGGGGTCCCTGCTTCATCTCTCTCTCAGCTGAAAACCCCGGATTTTTAAATCAATGTAGTGAATGTAATAAATAGACAGGTCCACTAGAATATACAGCACAAGCAGCATTCCCCTAATGTAAAAAAAGAGAGGAAAAAACCAAATGCTGACATTGATGTGACTCCCTCTCAGTGAGTTGAGAATGGAAACACTGCCCTCGTGTGGATTCTTTCATATCACACTGTAACACTGTTACTGAACAAACACGCTATGGGAACGATTGATTCCTGTCACAATAGAGAGCCGTTTAACACTGTTACTGAACAAGCACTCTATAGCAATGATTACTGTGACAACGTGGGGCAGTTTAACCCTGTTAAATAGTGAACACAGATACTGATTCCTACCTGCAGCAGCAGTGCAACATGCATGCTGCTTCTCCAACACAGACTGGTGCACTGCACTTCCTGGTGTGTCAGGTGAGTGACTGGGGGAGAATTCCTTGGGTAGAGCGACATCTGTTGATGGGGACCTACTGATTGGTTTTATTTCACCAGACTCTAGCTGGCTCCAGGGGGTTGGGGGGGGCCGCGGCCGCTTTGCGGCCGCTGCCAGAGCACGCAGTCCGGCTTGAGTGCCCTCCGAGACCTCGGTGTCTGAGTCTGGAGCTCTGTGAAAAAAAAAAAAAAAGAAAAAAAGCCAGCTGCTGAGCGGGCGTGCGTGCGTGCGTGCTTGCGTGCGTTCAGTGCAATGTGAATGCATGTGACCAATTGATAGGAAGATAGATAGAGTAATAAACATGAACTAAAAGGAGATCCCAGTAATGTTTTTGGCTTATTTCCACAGGGAAGTCATTCATGAATGAACGAATTATTGATATAGGACTGTCATAGGTACAGTGTCATTGACAGTACAGTTCACTGGTACAAGGTCAACTAAAAGGTGATCCTAGAAAAGACTAAGTCAGGGGGAAACAATTTAAAAAATGAAACAATAAAAACAGCCGATCTACAAGGCTGCATGTGGGCTTGTGGATCAGCTGTTTTGGGTAAATGTGGGTTATTTATCTAATGCAGTATTGATCCCTTTATCGAGTGATTGATTGAAGACAGTACAGTACAGTTCACTGGTACAAGCTCAACTAAAAGGAGCTTTATTTATTCTCTGTCTCCACACCAGGCCCAACTGCGCCGCCACTGACTGATAAATTGCGACTGTCAGGTCGCAGTTACTATCGAAACCTCGACCAGCTGTCTGTCTGTCCGTCACACTTTTGCCCTGCTCATATCTCTGCAACCGCTGCCCCGCTGCCCCGCCCCCTGCATTGGCTGGGCTCACTGGTACAAGGTCAACTAAAAGGAGCTTTATTTATTTCATTAATTATTATTATATAAGGCCCCTATCGAGACTGACTATTTATTTATTTATTTATTTATTTCCCTCCCCGACTATGTTTCCTTCCATCCATCCATCCATCCATCTTCAACCGCTTATCCGGAATCGGGTCTCCGCCCCCCCCCCCCGGGCGTCTGCCTATCGGCTAAATAAATAAATAAATGAATAAATAACGTGCTTCCTTCCTTCCTTCCTTCCTTCCTTCCTTCCTTCCTTCCTTAAATAAATAATTCATTAAATAGCGTGCTTGCTTCCTTGCTTCCTTGCTTCCTTTCTTCATTTCTTCCTTCAATAAATAAATAAATAAATAAATATATAAATAAATATATAAATAGCGTACATCTTTCTTTCTTTCTTTCTTTCTTTCTTTCTTTCTTTCTTTCTTTCTTTCTTTCTTTCTTTCTTTCTTTCTTTCTTTCTTTCTTTCTTTCTTTCTTCCTTCCTTCCTTCCTTCCTTCCTTCAATAAATAAATAAATAAATAAATAAATAAATAAATAAATAAATAATCTCATTTACATATTGTTATGTAAATGAGGCTACATTAATTATGCAAATAATTATTATGTAAATGAGGCTGCATTAATTATGCAAATGAGGTTGGGGGCGTGGTTTGCATTAATTATGTAAATGAGACTGCACAACATGCATTCGACGTGCGCGTCTTGTTGCTAATTAGCCTAATTATGCAAATGTGTTGGGGGCGTGGTCTGCCGTAATTATGCAAATGAGGTTGGGGGCGTGGTCTGCATTAATTATGTAAATGAGACTGCACAACATGCATTCCACGCGCGCGTCTTGTTGCTTATTGCACGCGAATGCAGGGGGCGGAGCTAATTAGCCTAATTATTCAAATTGGGGGCGGTGCATGGTTTGGAAATGCGTGTGGGCGTGGTCCGCATAAATTATGCTAATGAGGCTGTTAAGTGGCGTTTCCCAGCGCGTAAAAAATGCAGGCGGCCGTATGTAAATGAAGGGGAGGAGCTTAGTCAACATATGCAAATTGGGGGCGGGGCGTGGTTTGGAAATGCGTGTGGGCGTGGTGCGCATACATTATGCTCGCATACATTATGCTAATGAGGGCGTTAAGGTTGGTTTCCCAGCGCGTAAAAAAAGCAGACGACCGTATGTAAATGAAGGGGAGGAGCTTAGTCGACTTAAAAAAATTGGGGGCGGTGCGTGGTTTGGAAATGCGTGTGGGTGTGGTCCGCATAAATTATGCTAATGAGGCTGTTAAGTGGCGTTTCCCAGCGCGTGAAAAATGCAGGCGGCCGTATGTAAATGAAGGGGAGGAGCTTAGTCGACATATGCAAATTGGGGGCGGGGCGTGGTTTGGAAGTGCGTGTGGGCGTGGTGCGCATACATTATGCTCGCATACATTATGCTAATGAGGGCGTTAAGGTTGGTTTCCCAGCGCGTAAAAAAAGCAGACGACCGTATGTAAATGAAGGGGAGGAGCTTAGTCGACTTAAAAAAATTGGGGGCGGTGCGTGGTTTGGAAATGCGTGTGGGTGTGGTCCGCATAAATTATGCTAATGAGGCTGTTAAGTGGCGTTTCCCAGCGCGTAAAAAATGCAGACGGCCGTATGTAAATGAAGGGGAGGAGCTTAGTCGACATATGCAAATTGGGGGCGGGGCGTGGTTTGGAAATGCGTGTGGGCGTGGTTCGCATACATTATGCTCGCATACATTATGCTAATGAGGGCGTTAAGGTAGGTTTCCTAGCACGTAAAAAAAAGCAGACGGCCGTATGTAAATGAAGGGGAGGAGCTTAGTCGATTTAAAAAAATTGGGGGCGGTGCATGGTTTGGAAATGCGTGTGGGCGTGGTCCGCATAAATTATGCTAATGAGGCTGTTAAGTGGCGTTTCCCAGCGCGTGAAAAATGCAGGCGGCCGTATGTAAATGAAGGGGAGGAGCTTAGTCGACATATGCAAATTGGGGGCGGGGCGTGGTTTGGAAGTGCGTGTGGGCGTGGTGCGCATACATTATGCTCGCATACATTATGCTAATGAGGGCGTTAAGGTTGGTTTCCCAGCGCGTAAAAAAAGCAGACGACCGTATGTAAATGAAGGGGAGGAGCTTAGTCGACTTAAAAAAATTGGGGGCGGTGCGTGGTTTGGAAATGCGTGTGGGTGTGGTCCGCATAAATTATGCTAATGAGGCTGTTAAGTGGCGTTTCCCAGCGCGTAAAAAATGCAGGCGGCCGTATGTAAATGAAGGGGAGGAGCTTAGTCAACATATGCAAATTGGGGGCGGGGCGTGGTTTGGAAATGCGTGTGGGTGTGGTCCTCATAAATTATGCTAATGAGGCTGTTAAGTGGCGTTTCCCAGCGCGTGAAAAATGCAGGCGGCCGTATGTAAATGAAGGGGAGGAGCTTAGTCGACATATGCAAATTGGGGGCGGGGCGTGGTTTGGAAGTGCGTGTGGGCGTGGTGCGCATACATTATGCTCGCATACATTATGCTAATGAGGGCGTTAAGGTTGGTTTCCCAGCGCGTAAAAAAAGCAGACGACCGTATGTAAATGAAGGGGAGGAGCTTAGTCGACTTAAAAAAATTGGGGGCGGTGCGTGGTTTGGAAATGCGTGTGGGTGTGGTCCGCATAAATTATGCTAATGAGGCTGTTAAGTGGCGTTTCCCAGCGCGTGAAAAATGCAGGCGGCCGTATGTAAATGAAGGGGAGGATCTTAGTCAACATATGCAAATTGGGGGCGGGGCGTGGTTTGGAAAAGCGTGTATATATTGCGAGCATATATTATGCTCGCATACATTATGCTAATGAGGGCGTTAAGGTAGGTTTCCCAGCACGTAAAAAAAGCAGACGACCGTATGTAAATGAAGGGGAGGAGCTTAGTCGACTTAAAAAAATTGGGGGCGGTGCATGGTTTGGAAATGTATGCGAGCGAGGGCGGTGCATCTCGCTCTCGGAGCACTTTGTGCCGCGCCGTACACTTGTAGGTGTGCTATTTTTTTTAAACCGTGAACATTTGTTATGGCAACATTTTATAACGTATCGCTTGCTTTTGGACATTCAGAAATACAGATCTACAAGCTCATAGCCAGAGATGGGAAGCAACGAAGTACAAATACTTTGTTACTGTAACGAAGTACATTTTTCAGTACTTTGTACTTTACTGAGTAATTATTTTTCTGGGTACTTTTTACTTTTATCCGTTACATTTTAAGACAAGTATCTGTATTTTTACTCCGCTACATTTTCAAAACAGGCTCGCTACTTTGGTTTTATGTTAATGTTGCGCCGATGCGTGGCAGATCAAACAAAAATGATTAAAGCGCTTGATCATCATTCATAGAGGCTGCGGTGGTGACCCTCTGCTGCTGGCCAGAGTGAGAGTCACTGTGTCAAGTAGGAAAGCACCGGTCTATTTACTTTATTTATTTGTAACTAGACTACCAAATAAAACTAATCATATATCCTACATAATAGCCTAATACCCCACGCTCTTATTTTGAAATCCACGGTTTTCACAGGAAGAGGAAGGAAGGTGGTTTAATTCTACCATCATGCTGTAAACCATTCATCTCGTCACAGTTTTCAAACATGTCAACAATTAATTCACGTGGATTATAACTACTATGGATTATAAACACAAGACTTTGGCCATGCTGCTCTTTTAACCTCCGAAGTTTAGGTGAGTCAGTGCCATTGCTTTTTATCTCATGCTGGATTATGGATAAAGTTCTGTATGGAAAAAGTTAAACGTTCTGCAGACTCTGCACAACTGTAGCTTCGGTCATCTTTGCCTCGCAAAAGCCTTTAGCGTGTCTCTGTGTGTGTGTGTGTGTGTGTGTGTGTGTGTGTGTGTGTGTGTGTGTGTGTGTGTGTGTGTGTGTGTGTGTGTGTGTGTGTGTGTGTGTGTGTGTGTGTGTGTGTGAGAGAGAGAGAGAGAGAGAGAGAGAGAGAGCGCGCGCGCGTGCGTGCCCTCATGCGCGTGCATGCATGCGTTTGTTTGAATTGATTGATTGAATACTTGATTAGCAGTTCGCAACTTCGCATAGCAAACGCACAACTGTATGATTATCATCCATACAGTCTGTATGGCTTGTTTACATTGGGGTCCTCTGACAGACATGCAAAACATCTTAAAGTATAACAGTCAGAAATCTGTCTGTCTGTGGATGTGAGATGTATTATAATTATAACTGAACAATGAAAACGACATTCTTATTAGGAAACCTTATCTGTATTTTAACATCAGTCATAATGGTGTAGGCCTACTTGGTGGTCAATTAGCACTTAAAAAATGGGTTACAAAATTGTGGGATATACATATATTTTTTTTATAATAATAATAATAATAAAAATAATAATTTAATGCAAACACACCTCTGGTCTGTTTAGCCATGAGCTGTATAGCCTGCTTATTCCAAGTAGAAATTCAATGTGAGCCATAGTCAACATTTCTCTTTGATAGTCTTTATGCCATGGAAGTGGCAATCTAATTGCTAATTAGAGGGAAAAGTAATCATTTACACCAATGGACATACACAACTGCCAAACCACTTAATTTAGTGTGCAGTCAGATGGATACAGTATAGGCCTAATGCTGGATCATTCCCATACAGTACTGCTATGACGTGACAAGCGCGTGGGAGACTCCAACTCTCCAAGCCATTTCCAGGGATAAAAGTTAATCATTGTCTCTCCAACATTTTATTATGGGTATCTGTATCTCAAACATTACCAGTGCCCTCATCAACGAGGACATGAACCCTAAACTGTACAGACAGCTTGTCTGCTATTGGTCTCTCTAACACAGTATTTCTCAACCACTGTGCCTGGGGACCTTTGGTGTGCCCCTGAGAAGGTTCAAGTGTGCCCCTTGAAACTGCTTGAAAAAGCCAGTATTGTATTTATAATTTTAAAAATGATTTAAACTAGTGAAAACAGCCGAGCTACAAGCACACAACGTAGATCTGCTGTTTTCACTACTGTTGTGCGACAGCCTTGTATGATGAAGCAGGGCTTTACTTTGCGAAGAAACAAACACATTTGAAACTTGGAGATACAAGGTTTCTTCCCGACAGTGACGATATTTACACCCCCGTATTATGTTGGTGTGCCCATGGATTCTTGGGACATGAAAAGTGTGCCCATGCAGAAAAAAGGTTGAGAAACACTGCTCTAACACTGTCTCTTTTTTTCTTGCCTGGTGCCTTGCATGGTTTCCTCTGCCACCGGTGTATGAATGTGTGTGTGTGAATGGGTGAATGTAATGCACATTGTAAATCGCTTTGGATAAAAGCGCAATATAAATGCACCATTTACCATTTTGCCTGGGTTTGCTTTCAACCTTGGTCTCAAGGAACTGGTTCGGGTCAATGATGGAGCTCTGTAAATATTTCTGGATTTAGAGCATCTTGGTGCATGAAAGATCAATGGTGCTTTGGCCTCTTGTGAAACACAGGGCTGAAAAGGTCAAGTCACAGTCCAACTAATACTGACAAGAGGAGGATGTACAAAAAAACATAACAGCATTATACGGTTCAGTTATATTGTTGATAGAAAGTAAGGTTCAAGCTGTGAATGTTTGATGACATCCGTAACAGATGAGTAAAATATATCAGGTGGTGTACAGAAGTGAATCAAACTTAAAACACGTGTAGCTATATTGTCACTGCTTATTCTATGCCGTTTGTGTTGTTGGAGAGACTCAGGACAGGACAGTATGCTAAAAGAGGCTACTTCAACCCTGAAATCACTACACTTTTGACATTTGAACTTGGTGACAGTGAACCTGGGATGCCTTTCATTTTGAGCCTCCACTGACGCTGGTCAGAGTCTCAGATGGTCATGTTAAAGATGGAACAAACAATTCCTCTCGTCTTGTAAGGTCGCTTGCGCCATCTGCTGGCGCCATCTGCTGGTCAGAATTATGCGGCATCTATCAGGGTTCAAAAGAATTCTACCTTTGTTAGAGCAACTCTTTGGGTTAGAAGTATGTCATCTGTTATAATGTTAACATGACATCAAGACATTTGAATCAATTCTGAAAATGAATTCAAGACACTTTGCACTGCAGTGTCCTTTTGTACATTGTTGTTGCCTGTGTGAGCTTGACCCTTTGTCAAACCCTCTATTGCGTTATGCTGCACAGCAGGGGTCAGCAACCTTTTTGAAATGAAGTGCTGTGTTTTTATTTTCTAGATAGTTAGTCTGTGCCATGTCAACATAAAGATTCAGACATATTTTGATTGGCAGTACATTGTTGTAACGATCATTAGACTGGAGCAATAAAAAAACGACTTTTTCGTTAATGCCCTACATCATAGATGGGCAACTGGCGGCCCGGGGGCCACATGCGGCCCCCACCTTCACTTAATGCGGCCCTCAGGTTAATACCAGAATACTGATATATTATTGATTTCAGCTGTTACAATTCCAAACATGACCTGCTTTAATTCCCTCAGTCTATCCACCTGTTTCAGCAAAAAAAATACTGGAGCATTATCTGTAGGACACTTCCGGTTAACATCAGACATACAAGCTCACGTCGTGTTGCAGATGCAACCGCTGTGAGCTTGTAGATCACACTCGGCTGCGGCACCGGAAGCTCCCTAGAACTTCTGTGCAATGCATGATAGGATGTTGGATGGTTGTGGATATTAGTAGCTCAACGACTAGTATAGTAGTATTAAAATGTATTGTTTTATGTCCAATGTATTTCTTTTTAGGTTCATAAAGTTAACATGAGTATATAACTGAAATGAAATCAAAATGTTAAATTTCAGGATTCCAATTAAAAAAGAACAAAAAATTATTCAGGATTCCAATTCAAAAGAAGCAAAAATAGCCGATCCACAAGCTCAAAACGCATTGCAGCGCGATGCGTTTTGAGCTTGTAAATCGGCTATTTTTGCTTCTTTTGTATGAGATACTAGAATGACAAAGTAGGACGTAGCAATATGCAATGTGGCCCCCTGGAGTGAAGGTGGAAATATAGTGGCCCTCACCATCATCAAAGTTGCCCACCCCTGCCCTACATCATACCATGGGATAGGCCTACTTTTTTGTAAATTCAGTGCTGTGTATTCTTACATTTTGCACGAATTACAAATGACCACTTTCAATGTACATTAGGAAAATACCTGGCAGTATTAACCGTGAAAATACGGGGGAAATGCAGAATATAAATAAAGAACCATCTGATGGCCCACATTTTGACCTCTTAGGATCAACTAAGTATGCCCCCCCACAAACAATAGTATGTACAACATGTACAGTCGCTGCATAATTTTGCCACAACTTCTTTGTTCTTTGGGGATCTAGTTCATGTATCCAGTTACCTTGCAATGCATCACTGAGAGAGTTAAGTGCATACAATTCCACTGGGTGGACCATATTAAACAATGCTTGAACTGAAAACACTGATAAAAATCAGCGCGGCACCGAGTGCCGCGCTGCGAGCTTGTAGATCTGCTATTTTTGAAAAATCATGAAAATCTTTGAATATTTCAAATCCTTCTAGAGGTTTTTTGAAAAACCTCTCAAAATATTGAGTTCCAGGGACCCCACAGAAGCAAAATTTGAGTTACAAATGTTCGCTTAACAAATACATATATTCAAAGATTTGCACACATTTTCACGACTTTTCAAAAATAGCAGATCTACAAGCCCTTGTGACGCCCCTGCATGTGCACTGTGCACATGGGGTGATCACTGCCTGCCTCCTGTGAATTGTTTTATTTTTATTTTTGTTTATTTTCTTTTTATTTCGTTCATATTCATGTTCAGCCAGAGATTAGGGCAGGCCATTTTTAACTACTTTGCTAGTGGATGCCTTTCACATCTTAACTGTATAAAATCCCTAAATGAAAAAAGCATATTAAATATTAAATCTAAACATATTGCCATTGATTATTCCCAGAGATGTGAAATGAAAGCAGTCAGACATAAATTCTCAGATTATTACTTTTATTTTTTTTACAAAATTGTTACATTATTTTAAAGGGACATAACGTAAAATAGAAAAAGCAGTGGAACAGCCTTTGTGTATATACAAAAGTTTAATTATCTCAATCCCGAGATCCCTGAAATCACTTTCAATCATGTCCGTGCTTATAAACTATCAGTATAGGCCCACGCACAGCATAATGCATACTTACCATTTAGTAAACCCCATTTTATTATCTTTTAAATATGTTTTAAAAATGGTTGAACTTGAAATGTGTTGAAATCCTTTGAAAAATGAATTAATTTGACTGTGCTGTATATCAACTATAGCGCTACTGGAAGTTACAGTATATGTCCCAGTAAAAAGGGTGTGTCCATTGTTAAGGCAACAGAGAATTCATTCTTTGTATCAGGTGCACACAAAATACACATTAAACAGAGGGTAACAACTCAACATAATGTTTTAAATGAGGATAAATAATAAATTAAAAACAGGCATCTAGAAGAGCTTGGCCTTCCTCTTCATGTCATTCCGCTTCCAAAGTGGAAGCTGGTCAAAGTCGTGAATCTCGATGCCAAAGATGTTAAAGAACACATCTGGGGCCAGGTGTCGCTGTGGAGAGAGATTCATGATTGAATAGTAATATTAAAGTAGTACAGCATTGTCCGCACTAGGTGTGCGTAGGCCTGTCGCAATTATTACACATTGTCCAATCGCAATTATTTGACGTAATCGCAATTATTTGACGTAATCGCAATTATTTGACATAATCGTCATAATCGTTGCCATATTGAAAAATGTTCTTATATTTTCTAACGTTTTCAAAAATAGTGGAAATAGCCGATCTGCAAGCCAACAATGCGTCGCGATGCGACACGTTGTGAGCTTGTAAGATCGGTTATTTTCACGATAAATGTTCTTTTTTAAGTAAAGTTTTTTTTTTACATTTCAGTTATGTGTCATATCTGCCATGTGCAACTTCGAGGCATACAAGCCAAACATAAATGTAACATTCAACGACAAAAACACAATTAAATCTTTGTAAAATGTCATAATCTTGACAGCCCTAGGTGTGAGTAGGAATAAACACCTGCCAATTGACATTATTACTTTATGTGTTGATGTTCATAAAACCCGAGTCAAAACTCTAATTACTTGACCTTCATATTTTAAAAATAAATAAAGTGCGTTCCTGGGTTGCCAACCCAGAACCACCTGAGCCGGGGTCTATACTTGGTCCCCTCCTTTTTTCCAAAACCAAACCTCTTCAGTGAAAATAGCCGATCTACAAGCTCACATCATGTGGCGTTGCAATCTGTGGTGAGCTTGTAGATCTGCTACTTTTGCAGAATGTCTGCCAAAGAATGGCTAGGGTTCATGTGGTACAAAGGGTACAGCGTATGATGAAATGTGCCAAGCAGTGGGAATACATATATCCTCGTTGTCAGGTGAAAACCTTGCATGTCCAAAACCATTCGTTTTGCATTTATCATTTTAAAAATGATTCAAACTAGTGAAAACAGCCGATCTACAAGCACACAACGCCTCGCACCACAAGGCGTTGTGTGCTTGTAGATCTGCTGTTTTCACTACTTTAGTGTGACTGCCTTGTATGATGTAGCAGGGCTTGGCTTTGCGAAAAAATGTACACATTTGAAACTTGGAGATACGAGGTTTCTGCCCGACAGTGACGATATGTATAATAATGTCACATAAACAGTGTATTACCTCAAGCCTTGTTCTGTCAACATCCTTGGGAAGCTTAACACGCCCTCTGTTGGTGACAGTGAGCATTTCAAATGGATAGACCTGGATAAGGGAAAGACTAGGTTGAGAATCTTATGCAAGGCATTTGCAAGACATGCATGTCTCCTTAAGACATGAATGTTCTCAAAATGCTACGAGGTAACGTTTTGTTTGCACACCGGACACAATGAGAAAAGATAAGGAGGGCAATTGGAAAGCATGCGTAAGTGTACATGGTCATGTGCACAGTCATCTTTAAGGTTTTGTATAAGATATTGGGGGGGTGACTATTCTTTGAAATTACAATAAATTGCAATTATTATTGGCCTTGGTTTTATACAAAGTAACATTCAATGACCACCTCCAGGGGAGTTCCCTTTCAGTCATGTCACTGGATTCACACAATGGTGGTGTGAGAAATGTGCATTTTACAGACACCGTTGTGGGTCGTTTCCCAAGGGTCGTAGTGTTTGTGTTGAAAAAGACAGAATGGTTTACGGCAATTCGTTTCACCCAAAGTCACCCAAAGACAGGCTGCCTCATCAGGGGCGTCACAAGGGGTAGGAAAGTGGGACTGAGTTACTGGGACCCCAAGGTGGAGGGGCCCTAAAAACTTTATCTATTGAAAAATAGCAGATATACAAGCTCACAGCGCGGCGCCGAGTGCCGCGCTGCGAGCTTGTAGATCTGCTATTTTTGAAAAGTTGTGAAAATGTGTGAAAATCTTTGAATATATGTATTTTTTAAGCGAACATTTCTAACTCAAATTTTGCTTCTGGGGGTCACTGGAACTAAATATTTTGAGATCGGGGTCCGTGGCCAATACATATCATCTTGGGGGTCCTTGACATAGGTTTCTTGCACACATTTTCAAGATTTTTCAAAAATAGCAGATATACAAGCTCGCAGCGCGGCACTCGGTGCCGCGCTGTGAGCTTGTATATCTGCTATTTTTCAATAGTTAACATTCATGGGGGGCCCGCAGTGAATCCTTGTACCCAGGGCTGGTCATGCCATGTAGATACGGTGTGTCGGGGAAGATGAAGGCCTTTTTGGCTTGGCCACACAGTGTCAAAGTGGTGAAGCAGCTGCCTCCTCCACAAGTGAGAGCACTTGCTGTACGAGGTGGGATCGGTTTACTGCTTGCTGGACATGTTCCAAACCAAGGCAGACAGCACAGATGGCACATGTTGTAGTCAGCGAGGAGCTGCAACACACATCCTCCTCATAATATGATTGTAATAGACTTCTACTAAAAAGGGAAAGGCACATTTGCCTATACCAACACAGCACATGTACATTCTTTCGGCCAAGGAACGTGGGAAATGGCAATGATAATCTTTTTTTTTCCCCTGTGTTATTGTTATTGTGTATAGCTAAATAAGTGTTGAAGCCTCAGGAACTGATTTTCAAAACCATCCCTTAGTGAGCAACAAACTATGGTTAGTCATGTGAGTTTCTTTTAGTACGCTAAAATCCCATTGACATGCATTGAAGGATCCGATTGTAAAAAAGAAAGAAAAAAGAAAGAAAGGGGAAAAAAATAACAATAAAATAATAATATACCGGTAGGGCAAATTGAAACACTTTTGATCATTTGTTTATTATTGAAATTGAAAGACAGGCCAAGATTTGTAATCAATTAGCATTTTTTTAAGTAGCCTATTTTGTAGGCTAAACAACATTTCACATGACTGCATGTGCAATTTGTATTCAATACTCAACCTCGCAGAAATCTGAAATGTCTTGAAAGTGATGCAAAAAAGTGGGTAAAGAACAGCATGGACAATACTTGCTTTTGGTTCCAACATATTAGGCATAGACACTCCTCTGTCCATTCGTGTTAATGGTTGGCCATCGCGGAGGAACTACAAAAATGGAGCGAGAATGGAGCAAACACATGTAATGGGAAATCCACATTGGATTAATGTCCAAGTAGGATTAATTGAAGCTACTGTAAGCAGCTAAAAGCCTAATGGCTACATCAAGCAAAGCATACAGTATCTACAGCCTCTCACGCAGTACAAGACAAACTGTAGTATCCTTGTATAGAGTGATATCTGGTGTGTGATGAATGTTTTTATTTTTATTATTATTATTTTTTTTAGTGGTGCTAGCCGCTCCAATACGTGACTTGTGTGTATGTCCACGTGCAGGGGCGTCACAAGGGGGGGGAAAGTGGGACTGAGTTACTAGGGCCCAATAAGTTTAGCCATTGAAAAAAGCAGATATGGTGCCGCGCTGCGAGCTTGTAGATCTGCTATTTTGGCCAAATACATATCATTTTGTTTTTGTTTTTTTCAAAAAAAAAAAAAAAACTTTAAAGACTTGCACAAATGTTCACGATTAAAAAAAAAATAGCAGATCTACAAGCTCGCAGCGCGGCACTCGGTGCCGCCCTGTGAGCTTGTATATCTGGTATTTTTCAATATAGCACAAAATAACGCATTGAATCCTTGTACCCAGGGCCCAGAATTTGGTGCAACACCCCTGTCCATGTGTATATGTACATCCCTATCCGTGAAGCAAAATGTTAATCAAGAAGTTGTGGGTGGCATACAGACAAAGCAAGATGTAGGAGCGGTTAGCACCGCTCAAAAACAGTTTAGGTTTGTCTGATTAATGTTAAGCAGCAGTAATTACCCATAGAAATAACTCATCTCAGTACTAGACAGATGGTTGATTGCATAAATGGTTGGGACCATTAAGAATGTCATAATGCTAAATGCTGCATGAATGTGTTACATTTCTGATGCTAGCACAGACACTGATGGTTAAATCAATCCATTAAAAATACTGTAAAGCCAACAGGAATTGGCAGCAGGACACAGCATTCAGGATTGCTCTAAGAGCATACTTTCCTGCACATACCTTAAAATCTGAAAGAGAAGAGAGGTAGAGAAACCCAAGCATTAAGTAAATATGGTATTAGTCATTAAAATGATAAAAGTGCTTAAATCGCATCTAACGTAATGGGACAGGCCTGCATACCCTTTCCTCCGCCACTCAAGTCCCCATGACTGTTGTACTGGGTGAAATTGGTTGATTGTGGCTGTTAGAAAGACAGATAAAAAAGGTAATTGGACAGTACAGGTAGTTAGGGATGTGATAAGCGACGTACTGCATGCAAATCCACTGTAATATCCAGGTGCAGGACAACAGATCAATACATCTCTTACACTGGTGAGAAAAGATGACTGTATTGTTTCACTTCACTATGGTACATTATGGACGGTACCTCTTTATTATTGTCGTCTTCACCAACTTCACGTGTTTCTTGGGGGTATTATGTTTATAGTTTGAAGTGAGTACACAATTTTGCCTAAACAGTACAACCAATTATTTCCTGCTTTATTCCTGAAAGTCAGAGCATATTAGCAGTATGTAGACTTTATTTTCTTCACGTATCCACAATTTTCCCCGGGGGTTTACTGGAGACTATCAGGACCAAACTTCCGGGTTTAACAGCAGACATACAAGCTCACGTCGCGTCGCAGATGCAACCCGTTGTGAGCTTGTAAATCGGCGGCGGAAGATCGGTTCAAACGTCTGCGCAATGCACTATGGGGCGTAGGAAAATCGTGGATAGGGACTGGAAAACCACTACACCAGCTCCTTGAAAACAGTGTTGTAAAAAGTACTCACATTTTATACTTAAGTAAAAGTATCAATACAGCAATATAGAACTACTCCATTAGGGTGCCCTCACACCAAAATACCTATGAGAGTGGAATCTGCGTTCCGCCAATGCATTTCAATGAGAGTGAAGCGGTTTCATGCCAGCAGAGGATTTCAGCAAAAAACGCTCCCTTCTCATTGAAATGCATTGGTAGAACGCGGATTCCACTCTCATAGGTATTTTGGTGTGAGGGCACCCTTACAAGTAAAAGTCCTGAATTTAAAATGTACTTGAGTAAAAGTATGAAAGTATTGGCATCAAAATGTACTTAAAGTGCCAAAAGTAAAAGTACAAAATGTTTGAAAATTGCCGATCTAAAAGCTCACAACGCATCGTGACGCGTTGTGAGCTTGTAGATCGGCTATTTTCAAATAGCTAAGGGATAAAATAAGGCTAAAGTGGTTAATATATGTTTTTTTATATATTATAATGTATAACTGCAAAGTAACTAGTAGCTAAGGTTTTCAAAAAATGTAGCGAAGTAAAAGTACAATATTTGGATCCGAGATGTAGTGGAGTAGAAGTAAAAGTATTAGAAATTGGAAGTACTCAAGTAAAGTACAGATACCTCAAAATTGTACTTAAGTACAGTACTTAAGTAAAAGTACTTAGTTACTTTACACCACTGCTTGAAAACCAGTGGAACTTGTGTAAAAAATTATTCAGGATCAGAACTCTGTGACATCTCAATTCAATTATGACAATTGACAGGAATTCTGTGTACTCAGTTCAAGCTGTGATAATTCACCCTTTGTCAAGTCCCGCCTGTTGTCCCGCCCCTCTTCGCCCCCATTGGTTACTGTGTCTTGGTGGGACTTTCTCTCCATCCACTACCATTGAAATTCAGTTGCTTCGTATTGTTATTCTATGAATTCAATTCTCATTTTAAACTTGATTTCAGTAAAAAGGAGCCTCTCAGGTGCAGTATAGTGACTGGGCATATCTTTAAATGTTTTTATTTCTCAAAAAATTAAGTTTTAGCAATTTCAACATGAACCAGGGCGGGATAAGGCAGAAAGAGCCTGCTGGTTGGTCAGTCAGGGACCAATCAGGAGGCTGACAAAGGGTCAATTGACTCTTTGAGTTTAGAATAGTAAGATTAGTAATAATAATAATAATAATGACAGCGCTCTTACCCGACGGAGACCATTATGACCGTACCCAGGCAAAGAAGATGTTTTGGACGTGAAGGTATTTTGATCTATGGTATAAGTTAATCAGTTCAGCAATAGGTTCTGCTACCATGAGCCACTTTAATTACTGCCAAACAAAAGCATTGTAACTGGCTTAGTTGCAATCCATTCGATTCTATGATAGTATTACCATTTTTGGAGATGGGGTGTGAAGTACTGGTGTAATGTTCTCTGTTCATCGCTTTCTCCATCTCTTCCTTCAGAATGAGTTTGCCCAGACCAGACTGTATCTGTAAAACACAGATACATTGCATATAAGAATGTGCAATATTAAATGAAACACTTTGTTTGAGGAATAACATAGTTCCGGTTTATTTATTGAGTATCAGCAGGCGTGTCAACCATTTTGCTGGTTACGTTCAGTGAGTCTTCATGTTTTTATTTGTCATAGTGATTATGATCGACTTGCCTTCTTGAGATGTTCTTCTTGCATTTGTCTGCGTTTCTGGTGTTCATCTTCCTCTGGTGGTGACTGACTTCGCCCCTTTGATCCTAACAAACAAACAAACTTATGATATATTAAGTTATTCCATATAGGAGTTTCAAAGGACAATTTCATTCCAATTCTCAGGTTTCAGTGTCATATACATTCAGCTCCCACAGTTAAGCCCGTATCAGAGTATACGGTGGAGAGTCTGGAGACCTATCCACCGCAAATTTGAGGTGGAAAGCTTTCCGCCTCAAGTCAGAAAATAAGTGCAGGCCATCATAGTCACGGCCCACGGTGAAGTCCTTTACCCCGTCTAGACCGGTTCAGGTCGACCAATCAGTGAACGGGGTGTAGAGCCTGCCTGTCTGATAGTAAAAACAGAGAGATGTGTTGGGACTCACGGTGGAAAGCTCTCCACCGTGAGGAATGATGTAACGTTGTAGTTTCATGACTCAAAAAGACTCGAAAAGACTACACCGCGGTGTAAAGCCTTCCACCGCGGACCCGACTATGATACGGGCTTTAAGTGTCCAAAAGTTATTGTTTGTTGTTGACTAACAACAATGTGAGTTCTTTATTCTCAGTTTTGTCAGAAAAGACTTATAGCTAATATACTGTAAGTGGTTTGGTTTCTGTTTCTTTTCAGGCTCCCTGGAAGATGGAACTATGTGAGTGATTCAATGACAAAATATTTCAGAATCTACAAGACACATCTCACATTTAACCCCACAGATTTTGGTGACCTCAGGTCCTGTCTCTGCCTGAAAGCCAATCAGAGGCAGGTCTAGTGCAGGTCTAAGGGTGGGTCTTTCCTGAATTAACCCATTTAGAACGGGTACACATTATTGTGTATCATTGTCTCCACCAGCCGAAGGCATGGGGGAGAGTATGTTTTCCCCTCCGTCCGTCCGTGTGTCCGTGCGTGCGCCTGTCCGTCCGTCCGTCCGTGTGTGTGTGTGTCCTCGCAGTTTGTGTGCAGCTAATCTCAGTCGCCGTTGGCCCGGTCGCTGCCAAAGTAAGCACACACATTCCCTGGATGCCAATCTAGAACCTCTGCCCTAAATTTTTCAAATGGGCCTTTTCTAGCACCACCCAGTGGCCAATGTTCGCAAAACACATTTCTGTGCACTACTCTTACAGATTTTGTCCAAAAATCCTACAAATCGGTAGGCAGTATCTCGACAGTCATGTGATCGACACGGATCTGTCCGATTTTGCATATTCCATCCTGATTGGCTAAGATTGGCTTCCAAAGTTTGTAGGATTGAACAAAATGCCTCAAATCCCAAACGCTAAGTGCAATTATCATGAAATCGCGCACACGCGTTCCCACTAGGTCGAGGAAGAAATGCCACTTCACATTTTTTAAATCAGCCTCATGGTGGCGCTATAACAGGCCGATTTGTGGTTTTATCTATAACTCCACCGATCAGTTTCAAACTTTGTAAGCGCACTCCCTAGAGGCCAAGGAAAAGCCCTTTCCCTGCATTTTTCACATCAGCCTTTTATAGCGCCACCAGTAGGCCGACTTATGTAAAACACAATTTTTCCTATTATTCATTGAGATTTTATCCAAAAATCATGCAAATCGGTACACAGTATCTCTATAGTCATGTGATCAAGTCCGATCCGTCTGATATTTCATATTCCATCCTAATTGGCTAATATTGGCTTCCAAAGTTTGCGGGATTGCTCAGTTTTTGAACAAAATGCTTCAAATCAACGCAGCTTGCGATTACCGTGAAATTTGCCACACATGTTCCCACTATGTCAAGGAACAAATGCTACCCTTTTCATGTTGGCCTTTTATAGCGCCACCAGCAGGTAGACTTTAGTAAAACACATTTTTGGAACACAATGCCTCAAATCATGCATGCAGTGTCCGATTGCCATGAAAGGTCTAAGGTGAAGAACATATTCCAGCCTTTTTACATTGGCCTATTATTATACAGTAGCACCACCAGGACGCATGGCCTGGTGGAGACCTGTGCTCGGAAGAGCACTGCTTCTAGTTATTGAATGCTTTAACTATTGACAAATAGCAGATATACAAGCACTGCGAGCTTGTAGATCTGCTATTTTTAAAAAATCGTGAAAATTAGAATTTTGACCCGAAAGACACCCGATTGTCTTTTGAATCCTTCTAAGGATTTTTGAAGAACCTATGTTTCTATGTCAGCAATCTGGCCAGCCATCGTCAAAGAAAAGGTCCTTTTCACTAGAACTGGAGCTCAGTTAGTCTGTTCTTGAGAGACTACTATGTCTGTGGTTCTCAAACCTTTTCATGTGTATTTATTTATTTGGCCACGGACCCGCATCTCAAAATATTTAGTTCCAGGGACCCCCCGGAAGCAAAACTTGAGTTACAAACGTTCGCTTTGAAAATACATATATTCAAAGATTTGCACAAATTTTCACGACTTTTTTCAAAAATAGCAGATCTACAAGCTTGTATATCTGCTATTTTTCATTAGCTAAAGCATTCAATAATTCTAGGCCTAAAAAGGTGTATAACAGGAATAACGCAGTCGAGAACCCAGTGGAAGGGTTTTACCTAAGGCATGAAAGGAGGGAGGGCAAGGCCAGGAGTCAGTCTCAATCTTTGGCGTGGTGTCTGGGCTCGGAGCGTAAGCGGCAGGGAACTTAGCCGACTTGATGATGTCGTCAGCAGACTTGCTTTGGACGGGCATGGTGGCTGAGTCTGGATTAAAACAAGTGATTTAACATTGATTTGACGGTGACTGAATGGCTGTCACCCCATCAGAAACTTCTTTATAGTAAGGGGATTTTATAAGATATTTGACCAATCTGCAAAGTAAATCGTTACCAAGAAATTTCTTCACCAATGTGTTTCTTAAGGTGTGTAATAATATGTACTAAAAGGTTGAAATTCAACTCCCGGGGGAAACCTCATAAAAAAACTGATTTGTGTTTGTGTCCCATTAATTTACTATACAGGAAAAAAATACAAAAATTTAATCTGCTTTAAGTAGCATGTGAGGGGTCAAACTAGGGGTTTTTCATGATGCTGAATCCATTGCAAGCATTTGTCTTGCACGAAAAACATTCCTTGGGCTAAAATCGGACCCACAAAACGATGGTTTAGTGATGAATCATCACTTTTCACTGTTTTGTGGGGGCCATTTGTCGCCCATGGAATGTTTTTCATACAAAACAAATGCTTGGAATGGATTCAGCATCATGAAAAAACCCTAGTTCAACCCCTCACATGTTACTTAAAGCAGATTTATTTTTTGTATTTTTTTCCTGTATAGTAAAGTTAATGGGACACAAACACAAATCATTTTTTTAATGAGCTTTCCCCCGGGAGTTGAATTTCAACCTTTTTTAGTACATATTATTACACACCTTTAGAAACACATTGGTGAAGACATTTCTTGGTAACGATTTACTTCGCAGATTTTCTTATATTCCCCTTACTATTAGAGATACATTCTATCAAAAAAACATTTCACAACAACAAAGAAATTATAAACACATGTTTTTTGTTATTTATTTATTTTGAAGCGGTGAAAGCCGCTTCCAAGGTGTGGCTTTGTCTGTCCCATGTCTGTCCCGTACATGTCCCGTGCATGCAGAATTGAGGATTGGTCAAGCTTCACATGGCAATTTGGCCCTCCAGACAAAATCATTCATTCATTCAGAATTCATGAAAATATAGAACTAAAGCACATAGAAAGTATAGATCTAGAAGATAGAATGTCTAG
Organism: Nannobrachium achirus; assembly: GCF_963921795.1. Taxonomy (NCBI): domain Eukaryota; kingdom Metazoa; phylum Chordata; class Actinopteri; order Myctophiformes; family Myctophidae; genus Nannobrachium; species Nannobrachium achirus. The sequence goes on from NC_137825.1 coordinate 55,276,416, forward strand.
ATCTAGAACACAGATTTCATAGCTCTAGAACACAGAATAAGAATTCACCGCTTCACTTCGAACCGAGGTTCGATTTTTTTTATTCATTTTGTGCTTGCACCGAGGGGCATGAGTTGGCTTTCTATGGTGTTGGAAGTGTTTCCCCAACCATTCTTCAATATTCAGAAATGTCTGCTTGAAAAAAAAACAGAGGACATACCATATTGTTTGTATATTGGAGGTTTCCTATACATGTGCATGCCTTGGTCTGCGGATAAAAACAGAAAGGTAAAGTCAACAGTGCTTGCCTTGCACTATGATGTCATCATAATAGATAGCCTGCGCCATGGAAAACAATGATACCCAGAACAGCATGGGAGAACATGTTTTGATTTGTAACCAAAAATCAACAAAGATTAAGATAATGTCTTCTTGTCAACAGTAGTAGTGACATTATCAGATTGATACCATGCTTCAAGGGAGTAGGAGAAAGGGGGGGAGAAGGTAGACAAACATAACTGTAAGGTTGAGATAGGGGGGGCCATGACAAGAGAGGCACAGGAAGAGAGAGAGGGGGATGAAAACATAGAATGGAAAACAGTAGAGCAAGGTTCCCCAATTAGTCTTCTCCAAGGGCCGAATCATGTCTAGGGTACCAAGCCGAGGGCCACAACATTGCAGGGGGCGACGGTGGCGTTCCCGCTACTCCAGCGACAGTTCAGATATCGTCGTTGTCGGGTGAAAATCTTGTATGTCCAAAACAGTTAGTTTTGCATTTATCATTTTAAAAATTATTTTAAAGCTATACTGTGTAAGTTGCTCAACTAGTGGTCAGTAGCGGTATTGCTTTTTTTGGCCGTTTTTCGGCCGGAGTCGTCGCGGACCACCGCCGCGGACCACCGGAGCGGCGCCAGCAAACCACCGCGACCGATAGTAATCCGTGGAGGGGTAGAACGCATGGTAGAACGTAATTTTCTGGCCAGGATTTGTGGATTAAGAGGTTAAAATCCTTCACCATGGTAAACACTGTAGCCAAGCGGAGGCCCTTCCTGGAGACCAGAGCAGATAAGCTGTGATTGGCCGGTAGTGTACCATGTGTGCATGATCGGCGATGTGATTGGGCAACGTATACACAACGTATACAGATGATGCAGATTACGTCATTTTGGCGCGAAATCCCGCCCCTGTCACTGCTAAGAAGAAAACATATAAAGAGAAGGCTTCAGAAGCTGAAAATAACGGAGTGGGTGTTCTAAAACTTTAGCGATTTAACAGTTAGGACAATTTTAAGATTTGTTTTATAAAAAAAGTTACATGGTACAACTTTAACTAGTGAAAACAGCCGATCTACAAGCACACAACGCCTCGCACCGCGAGGCGTTGTGTGCTTGTAGATCTGCTGTTTTCACTACTTTTGTGCGACAGCCTTGTATGATTTGCGAAAGAACGTACACATTTGGAGATACGAGATTTCCACCCGACAACGACGATATACTAGTGTTGTTGCTGCTCTTATACCACCATTATTACTGGGGTTGGTGGGGGCCAGACAGTAGCCCCCCGTGGGCCGCAAATGGCCCGCGGGCCGCCTATTGGGGAACCCTGCAGTAGAGGTTAAACTAAAAAACAGGAAGAGGAGAGTGGTATATTGTTGCATGACATGTCACTGCCCTTCAACAGAAGAATGCCAAAATGGGAGTAGAGGGCAGTTCAATCAAACGAAAACGAAATAAAATGTAAATCATAATAAATCAGTTCTCACTGAAAGCATTGAAACCTTGAATACGGGGATGTTAGTTAATATAAAAGATACGAAGAAGGAAGGTGTAGGAAGGATGTGAAAGAACATCTTGAGAAAGTATAGGTTAAAGTATAGGAAGAGAGCAGATATGTATTCTAAATGTTGGCCACTAGATGGCCCTGTGCCTCAAAACAAGAACATTATTCTGCCTCACTACTTCTGAATGTAATGTATTCCCATTACCTACTGTAGCACCTTTACATATCACACTGCCATTCTAAGGACACAATCATCTAAGGGCAATTATTTGTCGTCATAGTACCCTGGCACTGAGTGACTCTGGCTAATTGTTTACATATAATCTTATTGCGACCGTAGGTCACAGTTTAGTATGTGAATGGTCACAGCTTGTCCATATCTCTGTCTGTCTGTCTGTCACGCCTGACACTGTGGTTCTATGGGTTTGTCGCTCTGACATCATGCTCTGACATCACTGTGATGTCAGGGGAACCACTCTTAACAGAATGGGTTTGCCGCTCTGATATCACGCTCTGGCTTCACTGTGATGTCACACTAACAGAATCCCTCTTATGCCCATATATGGAGTTCCCTAGCTGATGTCATCAATATTAAGCCCATCACATGTTATATAGCCCATATCTAACAGGACTTCATATGGGAATGTCCATGTATGGAGGCCACATTGGCCACATACTGTACCACACTAACGGCTGGTTCTACAGAAAGTGATCTCCATGTATGGGCATAAAAGGGTATGATGTCAGATGTCATAGACATCATCGGACTTTCACATAACGAATAAGTGAGTAAGCATGTTTGGGCTCTCACAGCATATCTCCATATGCAGTACATAGATCTCCATATATGGGTACCAGGGGTCTCCATATATGGGTACTGTAACTGGTCCCATAGGCCCTGAGGTGTCTTACTAGTACATATATATACTCTAAGCCAGGGGTCTTCAACAGGGGGTCCGGGACCCCTAGGGGGTCCTCAGAGTTACTACTGGGGGTCCTCCAAATCTTCCAATCGTTTGTATATTAACAACTTGAACCCTAGTGTCCATATTCTGAGAACCGTAGCCAAAAATAGCTGATCGACAAGCTCACAACGCCTCGCGCTGCGAGGCGTTGTGAGCTTGTAGATCGGCTATTTTTGGCAAAGAGGTTTGGTGTAGAAGGGAAAAAGAGAAGTACAGAGTGAAAGGTCAAGTTTATTAATTATTGACGGTTCAAGTGGTTAAATAACTGAAAAAACAAATTGACATGAATCCAAAATACACCGATGATTGTGCTGTCAAACAATGAAACTATATGGAATCTATGAAAAGGTTGTGGGGGTCCCTGCTTCATCTCTCTCTCAACTAAGGGGTCCTTGGCCTGAAAACGTTGAAGACCCCTGCTCTAAGCTTTTTCTACAGGTGCTGCTCATTGCATATCACTGTACAATGTAGGCATTTAGGGAACAACTCTGGTACGAGTCACCAGAGGAGGCGACGACGAGGGGAAGACAGACGTGTGCACGGGGAGGTGGGGGGCTTACCGTCCATGTGAGAGAGGAAGTGCTGGTTACAGGGGGAAGTGAGGCAGGTGTCATTACAGCCAGGAAGCAAAGAGGGACAGAGCGTCATACCTGCCAACCAGTTCCAAAAGAGTGGAGCGAGATTAACGAAGGCAAGGAAAAGGAAGGACAGAGGCGGGAGGTTTAGTCAGGACGGGAGCAGTTGAGAAGCATCGGCGATTCGATGTCATCGAGAAAGGGACAGCAAGCTTGAATAGATGTTGAATAGACTTATAGAAGCCAGTAGGGCATTCACGAATAGTGATTTTTAGTATTTGAATTATTCGACCTCAAAGTATTCGAATAGTGGAATATTCGACAGGACTGGCCAAACTGTCAAATATTAAGTAAGCAAGAGGCGAACATTGTGAAAATAGCCGATCTACATAGATCTGCTATTTTCACAATATTTATCTGCGGAACCGAGTCACATTAAATGTAATACCTTCAATTACAAGTGCTTATCAGGGTGGGGGTCCCCAGTTCAAATATGTTTATTTTGGGGGTCAGGGCCTAAAAAGGTTTGAGAACCCCTGGTATAGAGCATTAACAAATTCCTCCACCAGGGGCATTGAGAACACATTTTTATGACTTCCTATCTTACCAAGCTTTATAAACTATATATTTTTTAAAGAGAAAAAATTAAAAAAGCGAATATTCGACTTTGGTGAACAACGTCGAATAGTGACTTTGATATTTGAATATTTGAATATTTGGTGAATGCCCTAGAAGCCAGAAGTAGTCACGCTCTTTGATACCCCGCCCCAACCAGGACTGTTTTCATTCGGTTTTGTCTGTCTGTCTGTTTGCAGCTTTGTGGGGAAACAGCTGCAAAAAGGTGGGCAATGGTCCCTCGATTACCTTATTACATGTTGGGGCCAATTGGGTCATGTTCATGGTCAAAGGTCACGATTTAAGTTTCCAGCCATAACTGTGTCACAAACAGGGTTGTTAAGTAACGGATTACATGTAACGGGATTACGTAATCAGATTACAAAAAACAGGTAACTTGTAAAGTCTCAGGATACATTTTAAAATGTGTAATCTGGATTACAGTAACGGATCTGAGTGATGGGGGTTACACGCTGGATTCCATTCTCCCCTTGCCCTCATCCATTTTACAAATAAGTTATAACACCAAACAATAAAATAATCAAGTCGAATCAGCGTAAAGTACTGCCACTTCGCTTAAGTAAAATTCTGTTGTCCTTTTCCTAATTTCATACGCTCAATATTCTTGTCTAGTTATCAATGGTAAAACTTGTTTTATTTAATTAAAGAGAGTTTTACTAAAAAGTAATCCAAAAGTAACTGAAAGTAACTGGTAGTTACTTTTTAAATTGTGATAATCAGATTACGTTACTGACTACATTTTCTTTCCAAGTAACTTGTAACTGTAGGGGATTCCTTTTTAAAAGTAACCCTAACAACCCTACTCACAAATTGCCCAATTCTTTCTAGTTTGGAGCAATAATCCTGCCATTGAAGATCGGTAGTGTTCAAAGACTTGGGGTCAAGGTTGTCCGTCAGAATTGCTGTATAATATATTTTTCACCTCTGTGGTAAAGTATTGGTCGGATACCTGAAAATAGCAGATCTACAAACTCGCAACACGCATCGCGACGCGTTGTGAGCTTGTACCGTAGATTGCTATTTTCAAAAGCTCTTGAAAAACATGTTTGGAGTATCTTTGAAACATTTTAAATAGGCCTACACAAATCTTGCATGGAGGTCCCTGGCACAAACTATTGTCCGATGGGGGTCCGAGGACAAATACATAATACATTTGGGGATCCTTAACATGAAAATATTTGAGAGCCACTGGTTTAAAAACGACATTAGGAAGCAAGCCCAAATAAGCAACAGTACTTTAGAAACAAGCCCAAAAGGGGAAAAGCCCAAAGAGAAAAGCCCAAAAAGAATACTAAACAATAGGATTTAATGGTGATGTTAATGTGAAAAAAGAACAGGAAAAACGAATTATAACAATTTTTTTTTTAAATGATTTAAAAAATGTTGCCAAAAAGCAACGCTGGGCCTTGCAGGGTTAAAGAAAAACAAGGTCGCTTTAAATAAGCAGACATGGCAACTCTGTATGTGAGCACTGTGAAAACCCTGAGGAATGCTACTTAGCTTTCTAAGGCTGGACTCACATATATGCGTGAAACATCTTCTCCGTATCGTCTGAGAATGGCCACTGGGTGCGCCGTACTAATGCATTGTCAATGGAAGGTTGTTTGTTTTTTTGTCGTTGCCGTGTCTCTAGCTCAACCACAGCCTGTCTTTTGGCCAAGAGACACGGCAACGACAAAACACCAAACAACCTTCCATTGACAATGCATTAGTACGGCGCCCCCAGTGGCCATTCTCAGACGATACGGAGAAGATGTTTCACGCAAATGTCTGTACGGCGCCTTATAAACCTTGGCATCGTGCAGCCTCATCCTTCTCAACACTGTGAGACATGACATGAAGGAGTTCCTCCGGGGAGGTATTCTCACCTGGCCGGTGGAAGTGTTGTGGTGAGCGTGACACTGTGGGGGTGTAACCATGACGATTGTGCATCGTGGAAGATCCAAACGATCCCTGGGTTTTGGATCTGGACATGATGATCCTCTTCAGATCATAGCTCTCCTTAGAAGAATACAAAACGCGTGTGTGCAAATCGTATTAATATAAATCATTTCCATATTGAGGGTATCATGGCATAAGTAGTCCTCTTTTACAGAGGTAAACTAGAAGATTTTACCTAATCAATATAATGCCAAAAGAAATATATATTAAGAAATTAATAAAACGTACCTCTGTTGATGGAGTAAGTGTTGATGTCCTTGGTGACTGAAACAAAAAAACAGAATTTACGCATCTGTGTCATTTTAGATTTTAGCGTTGGCTATTCAAAATGAGCAGATATACAAGCTCACAGCGCGCCACTTCGTGCCACGCAGCGAGCTTGTACATCTGCTATTTTTAACATTTTTGAAAAAAATCTTGAAAGTGCGAAAACTACAGATTCAGAAGGTATTTGTAGAATCGGCCTCAGGTCTAAATGGGATATATATGCAAAAACAACATGTGACATAAATATACAGTCGTTTTCGGGTGGAAACCTCGTATCTCCAAGTTTCAAATTTGTATGTTCTTTCTCAAAGTAAAGCTCTGCTTCATCATACAAGGCCGTCGCACAAAAGTAGTGAAAACAGCAGATCTACAAGCACACAACGCCTCGCACCGGCTGTTTTCACTAGTTTGAATCATTTTTAAAGGAGCTATAGTCAACTTTTTCATTGTAGGGCCGACACTTTGTTTACATCCTAGTCTATATACTAGAATATAAACAAAGTGACGGTCTGACAATGTCCAAAATGATTATTTTATCATTATTTTACACTTTTTGTGGTCATTTTTGAATAGAAACACATATATGAAGCTTATTTTTTTATAGAATATTTTCGAAACATTATCTTTATTTTAGCATCCGTTTTTCAAGAAAAAGTTGACTATAGCTCCTTTAAAATGATAAATGCAAAATGAACGGTTTTGGACAAGGTTTTCACCTGACAATGACGATATATGAGAATCAAAATCAGTTGTTTTGACTTGATGTTACCTCTACAGGGCTGTGCCCTCCCAGTCCGTTTTCCTTGTTGGCCAATGCAGACGAGTCCTTGTTCTTAGACTCGTAGGACATCAAATCAGGGCGCTCTATGTCGTATATAGCCTTGACTCTGGGAATGGCTGCTAAGTCCTTGTAATCAATAACTTCGCTGTCTACTTTTGCCTGTGCAGGCGAGAGAGGGAAAGACACAAGAGATGGGAATACAAATACAATGACGGGCAAAGATTAGAGAAAGGTGAGGAGTTAAGGGTCACTCATATTATATTACATTAATCATGTTATTGTGAAGTGCAGGATTCAATTAACACATTTTCGCCATAGACTGAATGAAATGAATTTAAGTGCATGGCTTTATCGGATCACATCCTAGTCGGAGTGTCTGTAATGTAAAGTGTATTTTAAAGTGAATTATCATTATATTCAAATTGATGCAGGAAGCTAATCTGCATTGTCATTCAATATGTAATTTAGTTTTCATTGGTGCATAATAAGGAATAAAACACCTGGGTGTCCGGGTAGCTCGGTATTTTTCTTGGTTTGGTCCCAGGCATTGCAAACTCAGCATATGAATAGCTCGACTCAGGTAACTTAAAGTTATACCATGTAACTTTTTTTATAAAACAAATCTAAAAATTGTCCTAACTGTTAAATCGCTAAAGTTTTAGAACACCCACTCTGTTATTTTCAGCTTCTGAAGCCTTCTCTTTATATGTTTTCTATGAGCCGTGAGGGGGGGAGAATTTCGCGGCAAAATGACGTAATCTGCATCATCTGTATACGTTGTGTATACATTGGCCAATCACATCGCAGATCATACACACATGATACACTACCGGCCAATTACAGTGCATCTTGCGTCTTTTCAGGAAATAGCTTGCTTCAACAGCTTTGTTTACGCTGGTCTAGAAGTCTAGCATGTAGCTCCCCAACCGCTGCTCGTAGAGGGACACGGGAGACCTAATTGAAAGCGTGCGGTGGTCTGACGGCCCGGTCCGCGGCGAAAAACGGCCGAAAAAAGCAGACGCGACCGCGGTTTGCTATACTGCTACAGACCACTAGTTGAGCAACTTACACAGTATAGCTTTAAGTTTGTTTAGTTAGTTTCCACTGTGGTAAGTAGCCTACTGGGAGCTGATGGTAGGTGTTGTGCTCCACCTTGGCAATCCATCTCCCGCATGCCCATTGAAAAGGTGATAAGACACCATCGTTCTCGGCTGATACCGACAACAAGCCACCGATTTACTCTCTTACTTACTATGCAAGAGATACACTTTCTGAGCAGATACTTCAACTGATATACGCTATATAAAAAATAACTGTGGGTATTGACAAAACTATAATTCCTCATTCAGTCAATGTAATATGTTGACTTTAAAAGCATTTGAAGAGCCAGTCAAATGTTCTTCGCCATATATTATTTTTACAGTTCAATGTCAAATGTTGCCTGGATAACCATTTGTGCCACAAATGAATGGAAGGAAGGAAGGAAGGAAGGAAGGAAGGAAGGAAGGAAGGAAGGAAGGAAGGAAGGAAGGAAGGAAGGAAGGAAGGAAGGAAGGAAAGAAAGAAAGAAAGAAAGAAAGAAAGAAAGAAAGAAAGAAAGACTACAATTAAATGAATGGTGGAATGAATATATAAATAAATAAATCATTTCTTGTTTAACCACTTAAACAACAAATAACCACTTGAATTACTTAAAGAAATGTTGATTTTCAGCTAGAATGACATGCCCAAAACTGGAATGCCATGGTAAAAGTGGTTAATTGTGTTTTAGTTTTTTGTATCTATTAATTTAATTTAATTGTGGCACAAATGGTCCACCATAATATGGCGCTCCCCAGGGTAATGAAATAATTGAAATGAAAATCAAATCAAGCCGCATGGTGAATTGTACTGACATGGAAGACATTAAACAACCCATTTAGGCCTAGAATTATTGAAAGCTTTAACAAGTGAAAAATAGCAGATTTTTCTTCTTTGACGATGGCTGGCCAGATTGCTGACATAGAAACATAGGTTTTTTCAAAAAATCTTACGATTCAAAAGACACTTATAGAATCGGGTCAAAATTCAAATTTTCAAGATTTTTCAAAAATAGCAGATCTACAAGCTTGCAGCGCGGCACTCTGTGCCGCGCTGTGAGCTTGTATATCTGCTATTTTTCACTGGTTAAAACATTCAATAATTAAATGGGTTAATTAAATGGGTTAAAGAACTTACATATATAGAGTGACCAGGAAACCCTGAAATGCTTGAGCCTGGCCTGGAGTGCTCTGATGGACTTCTGGTAGACTGCAAGACAATGACTCATGTTAAGTAAGTAACTGTAGATTGTCCAGCCAAGTTGTGTTTCTTGCATCTATCCTGTGACAGCACAGCAGCATATTTCTTTATTTCATTACATTGCTGTGTATTTGCTGAACATGTTGCCCACGTAGCTACTGTACTAGACACCTTTTGGTGAGAAAGGTACAACTTTAGTTTAATTCGGGTTTGGCAATTCAGAGGTCAGGAGAACAAGTGATTTCTGCATCTGCGCTAGTCTGGATCTGATGGAGTGTGCTGTTACCTTACACCTACCTACCCCCATGTTCTCACTCAGGGACGTGCTGGCCATTGGGAAAAGCTCCCGAACGGACGGTTCATTCCCGGCCGGTCCAGGCTGGCCATTAGGAAAAGAAAAAAAAATCCACTTTGGGGGCTGGGTGGCCAACAAAGTAAATCGTCACTGTCCGGCAGAAACCTTGTATCTCCAAGTTTCAAATGTGTAAATTTTTTCGCAAAGCAAAGCCCTGCTTCATCATACAAGGCCATCGCACAAAAGTAGTGAAAACAGCAGATCTACAAGCACAAACCGCCTCGCGGTGCGAGCCGTTGTGTGCTTGTAGATCACACAACTACAATTACATGAGTTATATTTCGTCTGAAATATAACTCATGTAATTGGCCCACTAGCTTGTCACTTTGTCACAAATCTTTGAGTAGCAGCAGCGCTATAGAGAGAGATCTCTCTCTATAGCGCGCAATGAGGGCCTCTACAACTCTTTTTCCCGGGCTGAATCAGGGGCCCAGCACATCCCTGTTCTCACTGCGCTGAGCATATTGTGTATTTTTTATAATTTTCTTCTTGTAAATGCGACAAATGTTATTTTTGTTATGGTTGATATGTCTATAAATTGAGTGCCAAGGACCTCCAACGTAAAAAAAGACCGTAAAAGGCCTTATTTGGGATGTTTCTGTTGGGCAGGATGTTCAAACTGTACCTGTGCCGTGCTGCAACTTGAATGTGACTATTGTACATATCGTCGTTGTTGGGTGAAAACCTTGTATGTCCAAAACAGTTCGGTTTGCATTTATCATTTTAAACAATGATTTAAACTAGTGAAAACAGACGATCTACAAGCACACAACGCCTCGCACCGCGACTCCGCGAGGCGTTGTGTCCTTGTAGATCGGCTGTTTTCACTACTTTTGTGCGACGGCCTTGTATGATGAAGCAGGGCTTTACTTGCCGAAAAAACATTTACATTTGAAACTTGGAGATACGAGGTTTCTGCCCGACAGTGACGATATGATGTTGTTCATTGTGACCAATAAAATATTCAATCAATATTCAATCAAACAATACTCCCAGAGCATCTATCAGTTTCATCCTGTATCCTACACAGCTACACCGGCAAACAGAACACAATGAATCAACTTCTCGTAGGTTTTGAATGCTCGCGTTGTTACTGATTTACCATCTGCACCATTAACACTTTCAACTAGCCCAGGGGTCTTCAACAGGGGGTCCGGGACCCCTAGGGGGTCCTCAGAGTTACTACAGGGGGTCCTCCAAATCTTTGTGTGATAGAAACTTTTTTCTCCTTTTTTATATTAACCACTTGAACCCTAGCGTCCATATTCGGGAAATATCTGAAAACACAAATTAACATGAATCCAAAATACACTGATGATTGTGCCGTCAAACAATGAAACTATATGGTATCTATATGCTTCATTCTCTCGTTCTCTCGACTAAGGGGTCCTTGGCCTGAAAACGTTGAAGACCCCTGAACTAGCCTACCGGTATATCTTCTTCCTGTAAAGCTGGTTGCACACTGCTGCGTTTTTCGGGCCGAATATCGGAGTGAATTTCGGAGCGCGTGAATAAAAAAATCAACCTCATGTTATGTCAGTCACGTTTGCACACTGCCGCACGTTTCGTGCACCACTCGGTCCCTTGCTCTCTCTCTATCTCTCTCTCTCTCCTTGCCCTGAAAAACGCATTTCGCAACGAAAAACGCAGCAGTGTGCAACCAGCTTACGTCCTAAAAGAAAGTCAGGAGGAGGACTTGGCAATGCAAGACTATCATGCTAGGGACAGCCAAGTCCTGGTTTAAAGAAAGGACACAATCACATACAGCCTGTCATGCAGCACATTCCAGAGTTGAAATGTCGCGCTTGCTGTCAAAAGACTGTTGTCTACTGACATTTCCAATAATGATTGCTGAACTATGCTGAGGGCCTTCCTTTCACAGTTTGCCAGATGTGAATACAACTCCATGTACCACTAATTGAAAACAAACTGACTGATGATGATGATGATACAACTCAGAAATAGTCATCCTCTCAACAGAACAGTGTCAATCAAAAATCAAACCTCGGTTCGAAGTGAAGCGGTGAATTTTTATTCTATGTGTTCTAGAGCTATGAAATCTGTGTTCTAGATCTATACATTTTGTGTTCTAGATCTATACTTTCTATGTGTTTTAGTTCTATATTTTTATGAATTCTTAATGAATGACTGATTTTGTCTGGAGGGCCAAATTGTCATGTGAAGCTTGACCAATCCTCAATACTGCATGCACGGGACATGACACGGAGGCCTATGGGACAGACTGTACGGGACAGACAAAGCCACTCCTTGGAAGCCGCTTTCACCGCTTCAAAAACAAGAAACACAGACATGAAACAAACACAATGTGGTTTCTACAAAACCACAGCGTGACCAGCAATGATGCCGTGATGGTGAGCCAGACAGGTGTTTACACAGTAAAATGTGCTGTGCATTACTGTGTAGGAAGGAACAACGCCAAACATAGCACTTTTAACCATGCAACAGGGCTATGTTTTCCTTTACAGCGTCATGTCATAGTGGTTGTTAGAATGGTTGGTTTGTATAACAGCACAGCAACCAATGAGAGAGAGCTGGAGATATCGACTTGGTTTGATTAAAAACCCATTTAGGCCTAGAATTATTGACTGCTTTAACTGTTGAAAAATAGCAGATATACAAGCTATACAAGATATCGCGAGCTTGTAGATCTGCTATTTTTGAAAAAGTCGTGAAAATGTGTGCAAATCTTTGAATATATGTATTATTTTGTTTGTAAAAAGAATACATATATATATAAATACATATATAATACATATATATATATACACATATATATATATAACGTTTGTAGCTCAGATTTTGCTTCTGGGTGGTCCTTGGAACAATAATATTTTGAGATATGAATATTTTTTTTTTTACAGGGGTCTTTCACATGAAAAGGTTTGAGAACCGCTGACATACTGTAGCAGTCTCACAAGAACAGACTAACTGAGCTCCATTTAAGTGAAAAGGACCTTTTCTTTGAAGATGGCTGGCCAGATTGCTAACATAAAAACATAGGTTTTTTTTCGAAAAACCTTAGAAGGATTCAAAAGACACAAAGACACAAATTTTCACGATCTTTCAAAAATAGCAGATCTACAAGCTCACAGCGCTGTGAGCTTGTATATCTGCTATTTTTCAATAGTTAAAGCAGTCAATAGTCCTAGGCCTAAATGGGTTAAGAGAGAACGCAAAGTGTTCTCATTATTGCTTTCAAGCAAGTGGAGTAAAGCTGAAGCAATGACAGTAAAGCCTGATCACTCTGGAAGCACAATGAGTGCAAACCTCAGGCCTTATTCTCAGACCTGCAGTTCAGATGGGGGGAAAAAGAAATCGAGGCAGGGTGTTTTGGATCTGTTGGACGGGGGCATCTAGAGGAAGAGACACGTGCACAAAATGAAATTTTCACTGTTAATATTTAAAGAGGTGGTGCCATAGTTTTGTACTTTTTCTGTTTTTCATGTGTCTAGGAGGTTGAAAGTACTTCATTAGACCCCCTTATGTGTTTTTTTTTGAGAAATGATGTATTCTCTTAGTATTTGTTTGTTTTCTCTTGGAGCCTGCCACCTTGTGGTGAAAAGTGTCATGGCACCATCTCTTTAAGGTTCTTAGAAGAGTCACTTGTATGGACAACAGTTCCGATCAGTATAATGTAAATACGGAAATGGTTAGCTGGGAATGTCTCGCACAGATGCGTGAGACATCTTCTCCGTATCGTCTGAAAATGAGGGGGGGAGGGGAAGTATACATTGTCATTGGAAGGTTGTTTGGTTTTTTGTCATTGCCGTGTCTCTTGCTCAACCGCAGGCTGTCTTTTAGCCAAGAGACACGGCAACGACAAAAAAATCACACCTTGTGAACTGAGTGGTGGTCAAATAAAAAGAGTCAAATACATGTATTGCAAGGTTGTTGGGGGGAGGGGGGGGGTGTGTGCGCGTGCGACCCGTGCGTGCATGTGTGTGTGTGTGTGTGTGTGTGTGTGTGTGTGTGTGTGTGTGTGTGTGTAGCGCCCCTCCTTTAACGTGTGTGTGTGTTTGTGGTCTGTGTGTCCCTCTCCTGGTCAGGAGAGGTATGGCAGGCGAGTGAGGCGACAGACATACACGGCCAGTAACATCGTGAAAGCGAATCACAGGAGTGGTGAGACCACCACTCAAAAACCACGTGACCATCATTGACAATGCATTGGATCTTCTTCCCCTCCCCCACTCATTCTCAGCCCACTCATTCTCAGTCTACACCGACACGCATAGGCGATTTTAAGGGGTGTCCTAGGGTGCACGTGCACCCCCTGGCCGCCAGGCGGCCATTTTGATTTTTTTGATGATGATGAAACACGCAATATGATTTAGAAGAAGAACATCTCAAATTCGCCTTTTTTGACCCTTTGAAGCACCCATAGCATGACTTCTAAACCAATCACAGCAAATGGGGGGCGGGAGCTAATAGGACTACTGGTTTCTCAACCAATCACAGTGACTGTCTGAACGTCTCTGACAGCACAGCTGAAAAACAAACGGCAGATGATGACACCTGCAGATTTATCTAAATAACAGAATTAAACAGTTGTTTCACAGTGGAATATGCTACCTGGGGTTAACTACAGACATCCATAGGACATGTGGATAGCTTTTACATTTACCATACGTGAACTAAAGTTTTCGGCGCTGCTCAACGAGGCTGGATTACACGATGTGTTCTGTGCCTCCAAGGAATAACACTTTCTTCTGGGCACCTCAATATAACATTGGATATTTTCTTGTCATTTTCTTAAGGTAAGACATGGCTTTATTTAACTATCTGTTCACTGTGGAGTTAGCCAGCCTGTTTTCTTCTCCTCCGTGTGTGTGTGTGTGTGTGTGTGTGTGTGTGTGTGTGTGTGTGTGTGTGTGTGTGTGTGTGTGTGTGTGTGTGTGTGTGTGTGTGTGTGTGTGTGTGTGCGCGCGCGAGCGAGCGCGCATGCTTGCTTCACTTGCTTGTAAATATTGGTAGCTGCTGGTTATGGATCTTTGGTGGTGTGGTTGTGCCACACCACCAATGTAAATGACTGCTTGATTGCTTGATGAATGATGATTAACTTGATGTTTGGCTTTATATGTCCTGGCTGTGCTGCCTCTGTCTGCAAAATAAGTATAATAAATCCTATAGATAGACATATGGTGTCTAGAAAAAGAAGCACCTGTTTTACACTTTTTTTTGTTTATATTGTGTTACATTTGGGTACAAAATTAACTGCAGAAATCCGCTAAAACAACATTACAAAACCGCTAATATCCGCGCGCGTGCATGAGGTAATAGAGGTCGTGCACCCCCTGCTGGAAGAGGCTAGAATCGCCTATGCCGACACGATAGATGTCGCAACTGTGTGTAGCGCGCCTGAGGAACCTTTCAATAAAGATCCATTGTCTTCCATAAGTTGGTCAGTCGAATCATAACATGGGGTATGTCATCATTACAGATATTTATATTACTAATATTAGAAATTATTGTCCTCCCATGCAAGACAGTTACCAAAGTTACCAATATGCCTACATAATATTATTGCATTTAACAGAAAAAAACGAAATATTAATGTACAAATGCATTCAATGTGTTCATAAGCTTTACGCCAACAAGCCGAACAAGGCTGGCTGAAGCTAACTCACCCTGTATCGCTCTTCAGTTCTGCTGTTGCTTCTACAATCTGGATGCCACACTGTGGATCCTGTAGACAGAGGGAGAATTAGACAACATAAATATGAAAACATACATACTTGGAGTGTTCCCAGCAAGCACGGTCAGGACCTGGACCAATCAGTGACGTCTCGATTGGGGCCAGATCAAGTCAAACCATGACTAGTCAGAGCTGGCCTATTATATCACCTGATTTCAACCAACATAAATCATGCCCACGAAAACGGACATCCTGGATTAATCAGAGAGGGTCCGATCGAGGCCAGATAAATATCATAACTAGTCAGATATGTCTGAGAATATAACCTTACATGCTTATATTTCAACTAACATTACAAACAATAACAACAATCCATATGTCCATATGACGTCCTGGTAATGACGTCAAGATCTTCCCCATATGGGCTGTGATCTGGCCTATAGTTCTGAACGTCACCAAAGTCACCAGAGGATGTCATCATGCTGTCATTTGGCTTGCAGGGTTATGTATTCTTCAACTTCTTTGTACAAAGGACCCTGCGCGCTCTCAGATACAGCTGCTGGCTATGGGATAACATACCAGTCAAACAGTGGAAATCAGAGGCCAGAGTTTGTATCACAGCGTGTTAAGTATTCAGTCAAAAATGCTATGAAAGGGGCGCCCGCTGGCCTGGTGGTCAAGGCGCCTTAGGCGCGTACCATATACTAACTAGGCTATCATGCCTGCTGGCGTCGCCGGTTCGATTCCCGATCCGGACGACCTTTGCCACATGTCATTCCCCATCTCTCTCCCCGTTTCCTGTCAGTCTACTGTCCTATCGAATAAAGGCATAAAAAGCCCAAAAACAAATCTTAAAAAAAAAAAAAAAAAAAATGCTATGAAAACGGGATGCTTACATCTTCTCAATCATATACAGGACCCCTTGCCTACAGTCTTTTTGACCTCTGTAACAGACTTCAACCAAGAAGAAGTCAAGTTACAGTATATTACGTAGCCAAGGCAAAGACACACACAACCCAGTTCCAGGCTGGAGATACTAGTTCTTTCATTGTCAAAGAAGACACCCACCTTGTACAAACATTTCCTCTCCCTCTCTGAATGCGTTGTTGCATCGGCTGCATCTTGCACAACTTGGGTGATAGTGTCTGTCTCCGGCCTGCGGATGATAAAGCAGTCCTCTGATGAGTGCATGGAAGACACTAACATGCGCAAATTTATGTGTGTGTGTGTGTGTGTGTGTGTGTGTGTGTGTGTGTGTGTGTGTGTGTGTGTGTGTGTGTGTGTGTGTGTGTGTGTGTGTGTGTATACACACAGTATATAGCCTATATATCAAATGATTTTTTATGTTGTTGCCAGGGCAGGAATTTCATGGAGGACATGAAGGCCATGGCCGCCGTTGCTCCTCAGTTTGGCCTTGTGCCCCTCAAACCAATGGCATGACCTGAGGCCACAGTGGCCTTAATGCCCCAGCTGACTGTAACACTTTCTGTTTCTTTCTGGTCATGTAGACACCATTGTTTTTTTGTTGAGATTCTGAAATCTTAACTCCCCTGAGTCCCCAGCTTTAAACCAATTCAGTGACTTTGATTGGTGCTGGGCTGAGCATGGATCAGATTGTAAATATACCATCATTTATCTATTTCACAGCAGATTAGGTTATCATCCCTAACCCTTAAATTCAACAAATTCTTTCAATGGACTAAAATCTTGTTTTATTTGATGGCCTTCCTGCCCTAGCATTTGGCCTTTGTGCCCTCAAAAAATGGACAACACCAAAGGCCAGGTGACCTTGCCCCTAAAATGATGAAATTCCAGGCCAGGTTGTTGCTATAGGCAACACATTCAAGGTCCGAAAGTCTTTGCCAGCAAAGTGAACCTGCTTTTTGTCAACATTTTGACTGATGTTTTCTGGGTTGTAAGGCCGGATACCTTTTAACTCATCCAGAGCCCAGGACATTAACGGATTAGGGGGTCCAGAGTGCCCCCTCCCGGCCCCATTAACGGCCATTGTCTTATTTTGAAGGCCAGAAGTCTAGACCGGAAGTACTTCCGGTCTGACGTCATCGGATCCTGCGACGGAACCGAACATTGTTTACGTGGTGCCATGCTGGATTGCATAGGAGCGTTTATACATGTGTTTTATAAGCGAGCATCTGCCTCCATCTTCGCTTCTAAAGTGTTGTTTTGAGATAATGGACATTAAAGATGAGATCGGCCGTCCACCTCAATGTTATGGGATGACTATTGTGTGCTCGTGGAGCCGTGATGATGACAAATCAGCGCGGATTTCGTCTCCGGAGCGTCGGCCATTGTACTAGGTATTTTTACTCGCCGTTACAGTAATATATTACTTTTCGCGCGACATCACGCATTCGGCACTATACTTACTCTAGTACTTATCGCGTGACATCACGCGAAAGGCACTAGATGAGTTAATAATGGGCTTGTCTGATTGGACAATATAATGTCTAATCAGACAGGAGTGACATCACAAAATGTAATAGGTTCAAGGTTCAAGGTTGTGCTTTACTATTACATCTTGTGTACAGGTATACATAAGAGTAAAACATATTTTGGTTTGGCTTTCTTCAGACAATGCTTCAGCATATAACAACAGCAGAATAAAAATAATGTAGAACAGGGGTCTTCAACGTTTTCAGGCCAGGGACCCCTTAGTTGAGAGGGAGATGAAGCAGGGACCCCCACAACCTTTTCATAGATTCCATACAGTTTCATCGTTTGGCGGCACAATCATCAGTGTATTTTGGATTCATGTCAATTTGTGTTTTCAGATATTTAACCACTTGAACCGTCAATACTTGGTAAACTTGACCTTTCACTCTGTACTTAGTCAGCTCTTTTTCCCCTCTACACCAAAGCTCTTTGCCAAAAATAGCCGATCTACAAGCTCACAAGCTTGTAGATCGGCAATTTTTGGCTAAAGTTCTCAGAATATGGACGCTAGGGTTCCAGTGGTTAATATAAAAAAGGAGAAAAAAAATCAAACAAAGATTTGAAGGACCCCCTGTAGTAACTCTGAGGACCCCCTGGGGTCCTGGACCCCCTGTTGAAGACCCCTGACGTAGAAAGATTTAAGGAAAAGAAATAGAGTGCGAAAAAGTGCAAAGAGAGATTAAAAAAAAGAGCATCATTAAATGTGCCTAAAGGGCGAGGTTGCGCCATGTCTTGGCTGTCTAGCCAGTGATGTATATCGGACCCGTGTCCCATGTATGGAGACCCCTGGTACCCATATATGGAGATCCATGTACTGTATATGGAGATAAGCTGTGAGAGCCCAAACATGCTTACTCAGTTATTCGTTATGTGAAAGTCCTATGACATCTATGACAAGATCTGACATCATACATACAATCCCTTTTATGCCCATACATGGAGATCCCTGTCTGTAGAACCAGCCACACAGATATGGGCTGTCTTGGCAATCTGTCTTGGCCATATATGGATTCTGTTAGTGTGGTATGTGGCCGATGGGGCCTCCATATACAGTATGGGCATTCCCATACGAAGTCCTGTTAGATATGGGCTTAATATTGACATCAGGGAACTCCATATATGGGCATAAAAGGGATTCTGTTAGTGTGGTTCCCCTGACATCACAGTGAAGTCAGCGCGTGATGTCAGAGCAGCAAACCCATTCTGTCAGAGTGGTTCCCCTGACATCACAGTGATGTCAGAGCATGATGTCAGAGCGGCAAACCCGTAGACCGTAAAAAAAGTGTACATGTCCAGACAGACAGACAGAATCAGGATGTACCGCTTCACATACTAAATAGCGGTCGCAGTAAATGGTATGATGGAATTCACCAGGAACGGTACACATTTCTTTCCTAGACGCCCGTGATTGGCTACGGGGCTCAAACAGACAGACACACAAACAAGCAAATCGAAGAAATCCCACAAATAATAAAATAAAATAATAATTAGGAAGTAGTGAAAATAGCAGATACAAGCTCGCAACGCGGCGCCTAGCGACACGCTGTGTGTTTGTAGAGTGTTTGTAGATCTGCTAGGTCCCGGGCAAACGCCTAATCTCTCTTTCGGATATCGACCTGAAAAGTTTGGGAACCCCTGCTCTAAACCACAACCTCAACACCCAAATGGACCCAACAGCACCCCAGCAACTCCTCTAACAGAGAAGATATTAACCCATTTATGCCTAGAATTATTGAATGCTTTAACCAGTGAAAAATAGCAGATATACAAGCTCATAGCGCGGCACTGAGTGCCACGCTGAAAGCTTGTAGATCTGCTATTTTTGAAAAAGTGGCCAAATACATATCGTTTTGGGGGTCCTTCACATGAAAATGTTCGAGAACCACTGACATAGTAGTCTCTCAAGAACAGACTAACTGAGCTCCATTTAAGTGAAAGGGACCTTTTCTTTGACGATGGCTGGCCAGATTGCTGACATAGAAACATAGGTTTTTTCAAAAAACCTTAGAAGGATTCAAAAGACACTTATAGAAACGGGTCAAAATTCAAATTTTCAAGATTTTTTCAAAAATAGCAGATCTACAAGCTTGTATATCTGCTATTTTTCAATAGTTAAAGCATAAAATAATGATACACAATAATGTGTACCCGTTCTAATTAAGAGAGGTGTTGGGTGGATCTACAAAAGTCATATTGCCAGTGTCCTGCTACCACAGTCTGATGCAATGCTTGAGAAACGCATGACTTCACCCAGATGTGACCCTACGTCACCCCTTCGTCATGTTGCCGTGGCAATGTACAACAGGACATTTTCTTCTGGTAAACAAACTGTCCAGGGCAAGGATTACTCCCTCGATGTTGGTATCTTTCAGGAGCTCTACTCATTGCTGCAACAGATTTATGTCCCAGTGTTCTGTTTTATGTTTAATGTTAATTTAAGACAGTGTTTCTCAACCTTTTTGAGCGGTGGTCACAACGCTCCTATACGTGGCCGTGTGTGTGGGTCTGTCTGTCTGTCTGCGTGTCTGTCTGTCTGTCTGTCTGTCTGTCTGTAGCCTGCAGTAACCTTTTCTGACCACACATGTTAAGGGAGGGGCGCTGTTGCACACACACACACACACACACACACACACACACACACACACACACACACACACACACACACACACACACACACACCACCGCTCAGTTCACACGAGTGTGATTTTTTCTGCATGAGCACACTTTTCATGTCCCAAGAATCCATGGGCACACAAACATAATACGGGGGTGTAAATATCGTCACTGTCGGGAAAGAAACCTTGAATTTCCAAGTTTCAAATTTGTACGTTTCTTCGCAAAGTAAAGCCCTGCTTCATCATTCAAGGCTGTCGCACAAGAGTAGTGAAAACAGCAGATCTACAAGCACACAACGCCTCGCACCGCGAGGCGTTGTGTGCTTGTAGATCGGCTGTTTTCACTAGTCTAAATCTTTTTTTAAATGATAAATACGATACTGGCTTTCAAGCAGTTTCAAGGGGCACACTTGACCCTTCTCAGGGGCACACCAAAGGTCCCCAGGCACAGTGGTTGAGAAACACTGATTTAAGAGACTGTATTCTGCAGACAGCGGACGTCACAATCACTCCAGACAGCTTGTTAAGTGCAGTGCCAGAATAAAACAGAAATAGTTATCTCTGTTAAAAGCAATAAATATGATATAAACAACCTCACACAGAGTACTGCATGTGTCAACTGTGCAACTGTCATGCATCTACACTGAACACAGCTGTTTAACATACCAAAAATAAATACACTGAACGTTATCTTCATAAAGCACAAAAGAAAAAAGAAAATAAAATAAAACCATGCCATACAGCATTAAATCAGGATGGAGAAAAAATGTTTCCCAAGTAAATCAAATACTGTTAACAGATAACCCTACCTCCAACAAGCAGCTTGCGTCTGACTAGAGTATGTCCATTTCCAGAATGCCTCCGTCTCCAGAATAAGACTCTATTTCCCACAACCACTCCCCTTTTTTGGCCCCTATCACATTCTCTATGGCCCCTTCCAATCTACTGTACCTTTCTTCTTCCCCTCTATACAGTTATGTGCATAACTTTCTGACTGTAAAGAGCTGCAGACCTCTCCACCGCACTACCACAGCACTTCTGAGTCTGCCAGCAGATGTGTTGCAGCATCAATGACAAGAGGGAGGACATCAATTGTGTCTGAATTCTGCTGAACTAGTTTTGGAATAGCTACAAGTCTCTTATCTTGTTAGATGTCCAACATGCTGCCATATAATATATTAATCGGATATCGTCACTGTCGGGCAGAAACCTCGTATCTCCCAGTTTCAAATGTGTATGTTCTTTCGCAAAGTAAAGCCCTGCTTCATCATACAAGGCCGTCGCACAAAAGTAGTGAAAACTCTTTTCACAAGTTTAAATAATTTTTAAAATGATAAATACAAAACGAACGGTTTTGGACATACAAGGTTTCCACCCGACAACGACGATATGTATAAAACGTCCTGGATGCTACGGATGCTTGTGGTTGAGAGTATGCAAAAGGGCAAACAGTCCATCTCCCAAGGGACTATCGATACCAGATGTTTTCGGACACGAGGAGGAATGAGAGGGGCTTGGCTACATGACAGCATCTAGGCCCACCCCTCCTCTGAAACAACATCCAACCAGTATTTAGTAATGTTTACAACATTGTGCTGGCTTCATTTTAAAATACCAAGGTCTGCTGGTCATTCCATGGTTTGAGTAAAAGTCTGGATTCGGATACATTGTTGATAATATTTCACTGATTGCTGCCCCCATCATTGAATTTAGTCAATTATATTGAAGTTGAGCCACACTAGCTATGGAAATCTGTCGGAATCTGTCCGAATATTCCGTTAATTTAACCAGGAAAAAAAGTCAAATTAGATCTGAGCAGCATTTTTTTCAATGGGGACCTGGCCAAGAAAGGCAGAACAGCATTTAAAAGTTACATTAAAGTTACGCAGAAAATTGTGTTGGATTTACGATGAAACAGTTCTAAACCTGGGTTAAAGGGGAAGACCACCCACTTTCAATATTGAAATATGTCATTAATATACCTTAGACTTAGAGGAGTTATGTGGAAATAGAAAAAAAGTCCCCCCCCCCCCCCCCCCCCACATCCAGTTCTAGGCAACACAGAATGGGGGGAACTTTTTTTCTATTTCCACACAACTCCTCTAAGGTACATTAATGACATATTTCAATATTGAAAATGGGTGGTCTTCCCCTTTAAGATTCAAATTGTATCTCAACCAGGCCAGAAGGGCAGGGGATTATGTTTTCTCCCCTGTCCATCCCTGTGTCTGTGAGGAAATCTATTCAAAATGTTCTGATCAGCCTCAACCAATATCACTGTTTGTTGCAGAACCTTCTTTTTTCACCAAACAAGGAGCTACCGGTAATTCTCTAATGCATCATGACAATGCAGTCAAGGGAACATGTCTCCATTCAGACATTTGTTGTTGTGGGCTCGCCTGAAAGGCGGGAACACTATGTTATCCTCATTATTGTGGGCTCGCCTGAAAGGCGAGAACACTGTTATCTTCATTATTTATATATAGTGAGTTCCGTCGCAGACAGTACAAAAGCGTCACATGACAGTTAGCACGCTGCAGAATATAGTCACGAGCGAGCCCACACTGTTTCGTAGGAACAGTACAGTATTTCTAGTGTATATAATTTATAATATATAATATATATATATATATATATATATATATATATAATATTTTTATCACATCAATCAGTACAGCTTGGAATTGTGGACAAAATCTTATCCAAAGAAAATAGAATGTTGAAAGTTTTGTGTCTGAGAGAGGCTAAATCTCATCAAATGGTGAATAATGGGCTTTGATATGAAAAGGGTTGAAACCCACTGGTTGAACTTACTAGTAGGCCTGTGTCCACAATAACACGTTCATCAATATTCTCAACCACGTCCGTCATACCGATGTCTCTGGTTCACATTGACACATTTCCTGGGGCAATCTGCCCAGATCATGCATGTCATGCATGTCTTCTCTTCTTTTTTAGTTTTTTACTCTCAAAAAAGCATCTGTAATGTAGTGCATTTGAAACTACATTGCAGTGCACATTGTGGGGTGCTCACTGCTTGCCTCCTGTGAATTGTTTTATTTTATTTTTTGTTTATTTTATTTTTATTTTGTTGCTGAGTGAGGTCAGCAGACAAAGTGACATGAGTGAGATGAAAAAACCTGAGTGAAATGTGCCAATGTCAACCAGAGACATCGGGTATATGTTCCATTATGGTTTAGTACGTGAAATCAAAAGCATTGGTCATTTTGACACATTGCTATACGAGTATATCCATATCATTCTGTACCAGTTCAAGAAGCGATGTTATCTGAAATCGGAATGTTTTATAAATACCCACACTTTTGACTTTTTCTTGGAAAGTGGCCAACTTTTGTGACATTTTGATGTATAATTACATTATAGAACTGGCTGGTTCCAGCATACCTGCTACAATACAACAAAGAGCTGCATATCAAGAGGTGAATACTGTAAAATCACCTTGAGGTAGAGAAGTATTGGAGACATAGCCTATAGCCATTCCAAGTCCTGGCTGCCATCTTGAAAATTGTGCCTTTGAGGAACATATTGTCCTAAATGTTCAGTATACAAGAGAACACAGACCCATTTTGTTTTTATTTGAATTAAATAAAATCACCCTACCTTCAATACTGGTCCTCACTAATGCTCATTATACGACACCATTTCCGTCTACTCACTCTGTGTGAGTAGCCTTCCACTAATTACCAGCGGCGCCATCGTCATGTTTGGTCATTTGCAGATTTTTTTTCTCGTATCAATGCAAGAACAATGGCTTCTATTTCAGCATGCTGACTTTCCAGGAGGAGAAATGTTAGTTTTCTATTAACTCATTCACTGCCAAGCATATTTACCCAAACTACTAACCATTGTCCGCAACATAGTTTTTCAAGTAGTCACAGAATATTGTCATACCGAAAATCTTTCTCTGCTTCTGCGAGAAAAAAAATTATAATTTGATCATTGAAAACTCCACTGTTTAGCGAGACACATAGCGAGACACGGAAGCGGAGAAGTGGACAATTATTCGGTGAAAAAGATAAACAGGAAGCGGATGGAGCGGTGTTTTTCCGATGACCTCGTTTCACTGGTGATCCTAAGAGCCATGATTTAATGTAGTGGTTCTCAAACGTTTTCAAGGACCCCCAGTTTTGGTATCCATTAGGCCACGGGCTCCCATAACTCTGAGTGTACACATGGAACCAAATGGGCCATTTCGGTTCCATTTGTACACAAACCAACAAAATCTCGTAATAGTCTGTGCTGTGATAGTCATTTGTTGTGATAGTCCGATCCGCCCACCGCAGCATTCAAAAGACGCCCACTGGTGTGAATCGCAAAATAATCCTGCGATTATCCTGGCTATCCATTTGAAAGATAGAGGCGTCAACCTCCCGTCCAGCTCCTCGTGTTTTTGAGCGGTGCTAACCGCTCCTATAGACCGCTTAAAAAAAAACATGATGTCACAAATGATGATGACATGAGTCCGCTAGACCAATGAAACACTTCGATTCTGTTGATCTGTCCATGATGTCATAGTCACATAGGCACCCGATTGGTTAACTCTGATTTAGAACGCGTTTAGGCCGCCTAAATTACGTCATAAAAAATTATTGAGCGGTGCTAACCTTGAATTTCAAAATTGTATGAGTCATGTATTATCTATAATACATGAAAACAAACCACACCTTTAGACAGAGCGCTTTAATCACAGGGCCCTGTCTAAAAGTGTGGTTTATTTTCATGTATTATAGAGATATCCAGCTCAAGACAATTTTGAAATTCAAAGAATATAAATAAACAGCTTATAATTATCATGTAGATCGAAGTACGAGCTTTACCATGCCTAACCAACCCCATATCCTGGACACTTCATGGGAACGAAAATACAGTACAGCCATCATTTTGCAAGAAGACATCAAATATCGTCCCAACAGAAATAACACTCTGCCACATGCCAGACTTGTCATTTCGAATGACTTTGTCTTCAAAGTATCTGAACATGACCTTTCAGGGTCATTAGAATGCACTATCCTCAAGTATTCTAATTGAGCGGTGCTAACCGCTCCTATAGACCGTTTTTCTACCAAAACCATGATGTCACAAATGATGATGACATGAGTCCGCTAGACCAATGAAACACTTCGATTCTGTTGATCTGTCCATGATGTCATAGTCACATAGGCACCCGATTGGTTAACTCTGATTTAGAACGCGTTTAGGCCGCCTAAATACGTCATAAAAAACTATTGAGCGGTGCTAACCTTGAATTTCAAAATTGTATTAGATCAGGACAGGACAGGAGTCAGGTCAGGACGTTCTTTGAATTTCTCTATAATACATGAAAACAAACCACACTTTTAGACAGAGCGCTTTAATCACAGGGCCCTGTCTAAAAGTGTGGTTTGTTTTCATGTATTATAGAGAATATCCAGCTCAAGACAATTTTGAAATTCAAAGAATATAAATAAACAGCTTATGATTATCATGTAGATCGAAGTACGAGCTTTACCACGCCTAACCAACCCCATATCCTGGACACTTCATGGGAGCGAAAATACAGTAGAACCTCCTTCTCCTCTTTGGATCTGCAACTACTGTTGAATTTTGTACAATCGGTCTCTCATCTTGCCGGCCTTCTGGCTAAACTGGGACAGTGATCATGAAGGTGATACCTATAATAATGTCATGTTTGGCAGATCCTGGCAAATCGTGGTATGAAATTCAAATACTTCGGCTTTGCCGAAATAATTAGTATAGGGTCATAAACAAAATCTAGAGGCAAATAAGGTCCCTGGTTGCCTAACTGGCTCTGGTGGTAGAGCTGGTTCTGTCCAGAGATGGTTCCGTCCTCTATATGGATTCGTTGTTTGATTGCTCTTAGGGCTATTAGCATGGCTCTTACCATTTACCATCTAAGAAAGAGAGAGAAAGAGAGAGTGATATCTTCTAAGACAGTTCGGGCACTTACAGAAGGTCTTCTTGAAAGATTCAGTCAAGTCAGTGGTCTTGAACATAGCTGACAGCTGTTGTACTTGGTTGTACAGCTGTTGCTGCAAGGTCTGTGGTTCCAGAACATACAAGGCCTGCTCTTCTGGAGCCTCCTGACCCAGGTCCTGTTGCTCTGGATCCTCCTCACCCATGCTCTTCTATGTTTCGACCCTCCACCATCTTGAAGAAGGATCTTTTTTCTAGAACATCCTGACTCAAGGTCTGTGGTTCTGGAATCTCCTTGACAAGGGTCTATGGTTCTTTTGTATTCTTGCCCAGTTCTTCGGGCTCTTCGGGCCCAGCTCTTCAGGCCTGCAATTCTGGAGCCTCCTGACCCAGGTTCTGTTGCTCTGGATCCTCCTCACTCTTTTGGGAGTATTCTGGTTACCTCCAACATTGAATGACTTAATAACTCTTAACCTTTAATTGTATCTATTATTTATGTTGTGAATGATGTAAGCCCTATGTCATATCTTCTAATATAATATTTTGAAAGCTTTATTAAATGTGTTTCTCAATATATACACCATTAGTATTAACCAATTAAACTTCATCTGAGAGATGACGTTATTGTGATATCACAATAAATGTTATATAATAGGTTAATCATAGAAAAGGATACATTGGTAAATGTTATGGGAATTTGTATTAATGCAGAAGAGGCTATATTATCAAATACACAACGTTCCAAACTGATATTATTTAATATCTTCAATTTAAAAGGGAAAAACATTTATGATTGCCAGACCCATGAAATGGGTAGGCCTACATAAGCAAATGTCGGTCTGTCCAGGTTTTCTATATAAAGGGTATATGGGTCAGTGACGTGACGCCCCAAAAAATGTGTTTTTAAAAAAACTTTAAATTGCAGGCATAAAAGTTATTTACTTTTGTTCTACTCACTCTCAACCTTATGGAAATACATTTTGTTTTTAGATATTTTATTGGAATCAGACTTTATTCAGCAGTTTGTTGTACTTGTGCCTAAAATCGTCATATGGTGTGACATGAAAATAATTGTTCATAAAATGAAAATGGAGTACATCTTTCTTAAGTTACTCACTTTATCAAAGTCCTTTATCATAACTAACCAGTGATCCACTATAGTTTTTTGAAAATTAATTATATCTGTATATTTTTTTCATAATCGACACTCTGTGTGAGGCCCATGTTCATGATCTTACAACATATTTTAAATGTATTCTGTCAAAACTTTCTCTAAAATTACACAAATATTTGTGACTCTTCCTGATAATATTCTCTATGTAATCCATAAACATTTTTTTGGTTTAATCATTAATAAAGGTATGATTTCTCACTATTTGGAATGTCACACCAAATGATTTAGTGTCACACCGTATGATCATATCTTCATGTGTCAAAGCAAACTGTGTTTTAACCTACCTATTAGTGAGTACTGAACTTTACTGATTGATTAAACAATTACCCAGGATAACATGGCCTTAATATTTCTGAACAGGATATTATTGTAGGGCTTTAACATGGGATAAGAAAGAATTGTAGTAGTAGATGGATGATGAGGATGTGCACAGGAATGCTACGCACACCTAAGTCTTCTGCCGGCCCACGGCAGAAGGATCCTAAAGGGACAATAAGGCGCATAGCCACACTTGGAGCCAAGGCATTGAAGGCAACATTTTATTAACACCAATTAGTGGAAACAGAACTCAGCATTCAGGTAAATTGCTTTTTTCCGAAGTCTCCTGAACTTGAACACAGCATTTTGTGTTGAACAAATGTAATTAGGAATCATGAAATTACACCACATCTCCACTAGCTAAAGAGTGCTGGGTTGCGCAACTCCGAAAATAGCTGATCTACAAGCTCTCGCAGCACAACGTGTTGAGAGCTTGTAGATCAGCTATTTTTGCTAGTTTTGTCTCGGGTCCTACCTTAACACTGTCCACTGTCCAGTCCAGTGAGTGAAAGTACAAAAGTATTAGATCAGATTAGATTATACATTTAGACTGTATTGTACATCAGCCAGTCGTATTTGGTGAGGGTAGCAAACCGGCTGCTTGTTGCGGTTCTGCTATGCCACAGACAACCTCCTGCTCTTCGTAGAAAATGCAGTCTCGCCCCTTTGGCTCCTCTCTCCTTGCTGGGTCATTGTTTAGTTTCTCCCTGTACTTTCTCGTTCTCTCAGCACTTGTCATTTTCCAGCTGACAAAAGAAAATGGAATGTATAGTTTAAGACAAAGAGAAAATTTTGTTTAGATTGAAACAATATGTTAAGGTTTCTGTGAAGGGGTTTCTGCTCCTTCTGATGAATTTGAAGTATCACTGAATGAAGCTAAATTACATTTTATGTAAAAATGTTTAAAACAAATGTTTAAATGTACAAAAGAAACATGGAACTTTGTTATTTGTTGTTATATCTGTAGTTAAATACAGTATAAATCATATGGTGTGACAGTCAAGTCATATGGTGTGACAAGCAGACATGTCACACCATATGATTAAGTGTCACACCATATTACTGTTTTCTCCATTTAGGTTTACCTTGAGGCTACTATGTACACATTAGCATGCTAACAGCATGCTAGCTATAACAAAGCAGCCTAGATCTACATGGAAATATGACCAAAACTTCAAATAACTTAAGCTTTTTTAAAGAAAAGGTGTCACACCAAAAGACATCCAGAATGGTGAGTTTGTCAACGTTTCAACAAGATGGCATTTCATGAAAATGTTAAAATCATAACTCACCTCAGACACCTGTCTTGCAGTTGTGCTGGGAGTGCTGAATAGCCTTACAGAAGAAGGACCTCTCTAGCCAATAGGTGTCCAAATAATTGCCTGTTTAATTTTTCCAAACTAGTGTCACACCAAATGATTTTGGGTTGGGGGACAAAATGTTTTTGATCAGAAATGACTGAAAACATTATGCTTTGACTTTGAAAAGATATAGGCTCAAAATAGACATTTTTTTTTAGCCTAAATTCATTTTCAAATGATTTTTAGCAATTCTTTTTCTTAGTTTTATTCAAGTTCCCACTTTGAGAAACAAGGTCAGGACAGTCACACCATATGAGTTTTGCCATGTTTGGTTGAAGATTCTGAAGAAATGAGGAATGAAATGTTTTAATCTTGAGTAAGTTCACATAAAGCTTAATGTCCTGCACAATATTCAGAAGGTTTTTGACAAATATATTTTTTATTTATACATGTTTGACACCGAGGACAGCGAAAACGTTACGTCACGTCACCCACCCTATATGATGATGACATGATGATGACATGCCTACAAAAGGCATGATGTCATAAATGATGATGACAGACAGGGGGTCTGGCACAACCAGGTTGACCTGGTCTAGTTATTTAAAGAAAAGGCTTGAAAATCAAAGTCCACAGTATATCATACTCCCTAAATATTTTTGCACCGCTCACTTCGCACGGGTGCGATTTTTATCATCTGGTCTACAGATTGTCAGCCACCTAGCCACCACAGTATGCCAAAATCTTTACCATATTTTTGGTAAATAATTGAAGTGTGAATGTATATATTATTCGATTTCACGTTACTTATATGTCACTCAGCGTTCTTGGTGACGTCACAAAGGGTTTTACTCCAGTGTGGGTACGCTGGTGTGTCTTCAGGGAACTTAACACACTGAAACTCTTGTCACACTGTTTACACACAAAGGGTTTTACTCCAGTGTGGGTACGCTGGTGTGTCTTCAGATTCACTAACTGACTGAAACCCTTGTCACATTGTTGACACACAAAGGGTCTTTCTCCAGTGTGGACACGCTGGTGTGTCTTCAGGTCACCTAGCTGACTGAAGCCCTTGTCACACTGTTTACAGACAAAGGGTTTTTCTCCAGTGTGGGTACGCTGGTGTGTCTTCAGGGAACTTAACACACTGAAACTCTTGTCACACTGTTTACACACAAAGGGTTTTTCTCCAGTGTGGATACGCTGGTGTGTCTTCAGAGTCACTAACTGACTGAAACTCTTGTCACACTGTTTACAGACAAAGGGTTTTTCTCCAGTGTGGGTGCGCTGGTGTGTCTTCAGGGAACTTAACACACTGAAACCCTTGTCACACTGTTTACAGACAAAAGGTTTTTCTCCAGTGTGGGTGCGCTGGTGTGTGTTCAGGGAACTTAACACACTGAAACTCTTGTCACATAGTTGACACACAAAGGGTTTTTCTCCAGTGTGGATACGCTGGTGTGTCTTCAGAGCCGATACCTCAATGAAGCTCTTCTCACATATGAGGTTCTCCTTCCTGTGTAAGTTATCAGATGTTTCTGTACTTCTCCTGGCTGAGACGAAGTCCTCACAAGATCTCGGTTGGTCTGTGTCTCCTCGTTTCTGATTGGTTACAAAGGAAAATGAGGGGAGCTGTCCATTTCTCATCATTTGATCGTAGAGGTTGTTGTGGCTCGCCATGTCTTCATGTCTTAATGGAGGAGAACCTGAGATGTGAAGGCGTATGGAGACTCAGAACTGGAGACGTACGTCTTGGAAGATTAGTTCATGGACAGCACTGCCGGTACTTGCACTGTTAATTGGAAGGCGTTTCTTTGTCTATTGTGGGCTGGAAAGATTTGGTTTTGATAACTTCTCTGTCAATCTCTGTCTCCCCCTCAAGTGTCCCCCTCAAGTAAATCACTGGTTTACCCTGCTAAAACTCTCCCTTGGTCGTACCCAGACTAAATGTGATGTTTAAAAACTGCGTCACATCTTATTCAGGCTGAGATCTGCTCTGATGTCACAAAACACAAACTGTTGACATCATTCCTAACAACGCCGATTTACACAGACACATGTGCAATTCATCTATCAGTGACTTTGGCTTTGTATGGCATTGTTTGTCTGCACACATTTCCCGCTTAAAACATATGATGATAACTCCTTACCCGTTCCTTACCCATTCCCCGTTATGCAGACGGATGGAGGTTTTATCCCGTTTTATAGTACTACTGTATATTTTATAAGTAGTATTTTTGCATAACGTGCACAAAACTTTTTTCACATGAACTTTGGACCAATACGGTCAAACTGTCTGGTCGGATTTCTTTTAAAGTGAAATATTATTTTTTAATAATTCAATCAATATTGCGGTTTTATGCAAATTATTCTTCGGCCTCTAAATCATACATGCAAAGTTACACGTTCATGGCATTTGGCAAAGATGTGGAGGGTTAGTCAAAGTATCACTGAAACCAATTTTATTCCAATCGGCCAAAGGGGGGCGCTATACGAAGCATTTGAAAATTCAAACTTCAAACGGGCATAAGTCATGACTCGTTTCGTTTGAAGACATGCAACTTGTTACACGCGTGCTTTGACTCGAGCGGAAGACATCTGTGTCGTTGTTAAGTAAGCTCCGCCCTTTGATTTTCCGCCATTTTGAGCAGTTTGTAAAACGTGTAAACCCGCTTTTATTCTGGAATTTTCGCTCCACGTGCACAAAACTTTTTTTATGTGAACTTTGGACCGATATCTAAAGATCTGTCAGATCGGATTTCTTTAAAATTGAAACATGCTTTTTAAAATAAATTCAATGAATATTGCAGTTTTATGCAAATTATTCTTCTGCCTCTAAATCATACATGCAAAGTAACATGTTCATGGCATTTGGCAAAGATGTAGAGTGTTAGTCCAAATATCACTAAAACCAATCTTACCCCAATTGGCCAAAGGGGGGCGCTATATCATTTTGAGCAGTTTGTGAAACGCTTAAACCCGTTAGGATTCTTTTTTGCAATTTGCATGAAACATTCTACACACAATCTAAGGACCTTTATGTAATATGCCTATGAAGTGCACACACACAAACAAATAAAAATAATAATGAATATAGCTGCAAGCAGCGATAAAGTGGCCAAAGCCAAAAACACCTCAAATCATGAACACAGCCTGCAATGTGCGTGAAATCTTGCAAGCACATTCCCAATAGGTCAAGGAACAGATACCACCCTTCTTACATTGGCCTGTTATAGCGCCACCAGCGGGTCAACTTTTGCACAACACATTTTTGGAACACAATGGACCAATCTTTGACGTCAGTAACGTCAAAGAGAGCACTGCCTGCGATCTTGACATTTTGTACTTTTATAGCCATTGTTTTCTGGCTTGAAGCGAGCCCACAATTGTTTCGAAGGAACAATATTTTTCTAGTTACATTATAGAACTGGCTGGTTCCAGCATACCTGCTACAATACAACAAAGAGCTGCATATCAAGAGGTGAATACTGTAAAATCACCTTGAGGTTGAGAAGTATTGGAGACATAGCCTAGCCATTCCAAGTCCTGGCTGCCATCTTGAAAATTGTGCCTTTGAGGAACATATTGTCCTAAATGTTCAGTATACAAGAGAACACAGACCCATTTTGTTTTTATTTGAATTAATAAAATCACCCTACCTTCAATACTGGTCCTCACTAATGCTCATTATACGACACCATTTCCGTCTACTCACTCTGTGTGAGTAGCCTTCCACTAATTACCAGCGGCGCCATCGTCATGTTTGGTCATTTGCAGATTTTTTTTCTTGTATCAATGCAAGAACAATGGCTTATATTTCAGCATGCTGACTTTCCAGGAGGAGAAATGTTAGTTTTCTATTAATTCACTGCCTGCCAAGCATATTTACCCAAACTACTAACCATTGTCCGCAACATAGTTTTTCAAGTAGTCACAGAATATTGTCATACCGAAAATCTTTCTCTGCTTCTGCGAGAGAAAAAAAATAATCATTTGATCATTGAAAACTCCACTGTTTAGCGAGACACATAGCGAGACACGGAAGCGGAGAAGTGGACAATTATTTGGTGAAAAAGATAAACAGGAAGCGGATGGAGCGGTGTTTTTCCGATGACCTCGTTTCACTGGTGATCCTAAGAGCCATGATTTAATGTAATGGTTCTCAAACGTTTTCAAGGACCCCCAGTTTTGGTATCCATTAGGCCACAGGCTCCCATAACTCTGAGTGTACACATGGAACCAAATGGGCCATTCGGTTCCATTTGTACACAAACCTAGCCTGACACTCAGCCTGAATTGACATTTCGTTTCACTTCATTATTCAGTCTGAAGTCAGTTCCGCCCACGGCTTTTGCAGGGATGGGCGTTGCCAAAATGAGGCACTGTTCAGCGATTGGTTCACCGACCAACACATGACATAGTGTTGTTATGTGTGCCTGGCTGGCTAGTGGCTAACCTGTTGCTTGCTAGTGCTACTTGCTAACCAAAGAAACAGTCAGAATAGGAGCACTACGAACTAGTAATCAAACACAACATAACATGCCTGCTACTGGTGTTTCATAGCGAGATCGATACGATCGCATTTTACCGCAATTTACCGCGACACGATGTGCGGTACGGTACGGCGGCGGCGCTGGTGTACTTGGAAACACACATGAGTTCTGGGAAACCCCCACCCACGCTGATCACAAGACGCTGATTCACGACGCTGATTCGCCCGTTTGGATTTTCAACCGAGGCAGGCCTCCTCATTGAGAGCGATTCTAGACCTGAATCGCCGAAACAAAAAAATTAAATGGGTGTGGCTAGCGATTCAGGGTCTGGAACTAGGCTAACACAAACCAACAAAATCTCGTAATAGTCTGTGCTGTGATAGTCATTTGTTGTGATAGTCCGATCCGCCCACCGCAGCATTCAAAAGACGCCCACTGGTGTGAATCGCAAAATAATCCTGGCTATCAGGGACGTGCTGGGCCCCTGATTCAGCCCGGGAAAAAGAGTTGGAGAGGCCCTCATTGCGTGCTATAGAGAGAGATCTCTCTCTATAGCGCTGCTGCTACTCAGATTTGCCATTTCAGATCATGACAAGTGACAAGCCAGTGGGCCAATTACATGAGTTATTATATGTCGTCGTTGTCGGGTGGAAACCTTGTATGTCCAAAACCGTTTGTTTTGTATTTATCATTTTAAAAATGATTTAAACTAGTGAAAACAGCCGATCTACAAGCACACAACGCCTCGCACCGCGAGGCGTTGTGTGCTTGTAGATCTGCTGTTTTCACTACTTTTGTGCGACGGCCTTGTATGATGAAGCAGGGCTTTGCTTTGCGAAGAAATCTACAAATTTGAAACTTGGAGATTCGAGGTTTCTGCCCGACAGTGACAATTTACTTTGTTGGCCACCAAGCCCCCAAAATGGAACGAAGACAGACATTTTATTTTAATTTTTTTCCTAATTGGCCGGCCTGGACCGGCCGGGAATGAACCGGCCATTCGGGAGTTGTCCCGCTTTTCCCAATGGCCAGCACGTCCCTGCTGGCTATCCATTTGAAAGATAGAGGCGTCAACCTCACGTCCAGCTCCTCGTGTTTTTATCATCTGGTCTACAGATTGTCAGCCACCTAGACACCACAGTACGCCAAAATCTTTACCATATTTTATAATATTCGATTTCACGTTACTTATACGTCACTCAGCGTTCTTGGTGACGTCACAAAGGGTTTTACTCCAGTGTGGGTACGCTGGTGTGTCTTCAGGGAACTTAACACACTGAAACTCTTGTCACACTGTTTACAGACAAAGGGTTTTTCTCCAGTGTGGGTACGCTGGTGTGTCTTCAGATTCACTAACTGACTGAAACCCTTGTCACATTGTTGACACACAAAGGGTCTTTCTCCAGTGTGGACACGCTGGTGTGTCTTCAGGTCACCTAGCTGACTGAAGCCCTTGTCACACTGTTTACAGACAAAGGGTTTTTCTCCAGTGTGGGTACGCTGGTGTGTCTTCAGGGAACTTAACACACTGAAACTCTTGTCACACTGTTTACACACAAAGGGTTTTTCTCCAGTGTGGATACGCTGGTGTGTCTTCAGGTGATCTAAACTACTGAAACCCTTGTCACACTGTTTACACACAAAGGGTTTTTCTCCAGTGTGGGTACGCTGGTGTGTCTTCAGGTGACCCAACTGACTGAAACCCTTGTCACACTGTTTACAGACAAAGGGTTTTACTCCAGTGTGGACACGCTGGTGTGTCTTCAGAGTCACTAACTGACTGAAACCCTTGTCACACTGTTTACACACAAAGGGTTTTTCTCCAGTGTGGGTACGCTGGTGTGTCTTCAGGTCACCTAGCTGACTGAAACCCTTGTCACACTGTTTACACACAAAGGGTTTTTCTCCAGTGTGGGTACGCTGGTGTATCTTCAGGGAACTTAACACACTGAAACTCTTGTCACATTGTTGACACACAAAGGGTTTTTCTCCAGTGTGGACACGCTGGTGTGTCTTCAGGTCACCTAGCTGACTGAAACCCTTGTCACACTGTTTACAGACAAAGGGTTTTTCTCCAGTGTGGGTACGCTGGTGTGTCTTCAGGTGACTTAACCTACTGAAACCCTTGTCACACTGTTTACACACAAAGGGTTTTTCTCCACTTTGGATACGCTGGTGTTTCTTCAGAGCCGATACCTCAATGAAGCTCTTCTCACATATGAGGTTTTCCTTCCTGTGTAAGTTATCAGATGTTTCTGTACTTCTCCTGGCTGAGACGAAGTCCTCACAAGATCTCGGTTGGTCTGTGTCTCCTCGTTTCTGACTGGTTACAAAGGAAAATGAGGGGAGCTGTCCATTTCTCATCATTTGATCGTAGAGGTTGTTGTGGCTCTCCATGTCTTCATGTCTTCATGGAGGAGAACCTGAGATGTGAAGGCGTATGGAAACTCAGAACTGGAGACGTACGTCTTGGAAGATTAGTTCATGGACAGCACTGCCGGTACTTGCACTGTTAATTGGAAGGCGTTTCTTTGTCTATTGTGGGCTGGAAAGATTTGGTTTTGATAACTTCTCTGTCAATCTCTGTCTCAGTGTCCCCCTCAAGTAAATCACTGGCTTACCCTGCTAAAACCCTCCCTTGGTCGTACCCAGACTAAATGTGATGTTTAAAAACTGCGTCACATCTTTATTCAGGCTGAGATCTGGTCTGATGTCACAAAACACAAACTGTTGACATCATTCCTAACAACGCCGATTTACACAGACACATGTGCAATTCATCTATCAGTGACTTTGGCTTTGTATGGCATTGTTTGTCTGCACACATTTCCCGCTTAAAAAATATGATGATAACTAGGTCCTTACCCGTTCCTTACCCATTCCCTGTTACGCAGACGGATGGAGGTTTTATCCCGTTTTATAGTACTATATTTTATAAGTACCATTTTATAATGGAAAGGGTATAAAAGGGCCAATGGAAATTGGCCCTTTTATAATAGTCTAGTTGGCTGAAATGATAGTCTAATAGTCTAGTTGGTTGAAATGTCATGTGAGGCTCACCAATCCACCGATACCCAAGGTTTTTGGACATTTGTCCGTTTATGCCCGTTCTGATTTGCTACGGGCATAGACGGCCCATCTCGTGGCCATTATTCTCCTTGATTGCATGACGTCACCCTTTGCCCCGCTTAGCTGGCACTCTTATGACCCAGCAGAGGTGCACTTGTTGATAGTGACGTCACCAAGAATGCTGGTCCCTGATTGGCTGATTGGGATGGACGGACAGACATTTCGTTGTTTAATTGTGGGCTCGCTGCACACATGTGTTATTTTCATTATTTATCTATCACATTCTCCTCAAAATGACGTAATTATCAGCTCCTCAAAATGACGTAATCTATCAGTCAAATTCTCCCCAAAATGACGCAAAGACAGGGCCCTTAGCCAATGAGGTGCAGCCAAAGGGTAGATCTTTGTGCCCATACATGGTGTTACATACGAGCCCACACTAAACAGTTATTATTTAACTCATTTAACTCTACCTCAGGGGTGTAAAGTAACTAAGTACATTTACTTAAGTAATGTACTTAAGTACACTTTTGAGCTATTTGTACATAACTTGAGTATTTCCAATTTTCAATACTTTTACTTCTACTCCATTACATCTCGGATCCAAATATTGTACTTTTACTCCACTACAATTTTTGAAAACTTTAGTTACTAATTACTTTGCAGATAAAAATTAGAATAGGCTATTATAACAAAAATGTATGGACCACTTTAGCCCCATTTTATACCCTCTTTACAAGCTCACAACGCGTCGCATCGCGATGCGTTGTGAGCTTGTAGATCGGCTATTTTCAAACATTTAGTACTTTTACTTTTGGTACTTTAAGTACATTTTGATGCCAATACTTTCATACTTTTACGCAAGTACATTTTGAATTCTGGACTTTTACTTGTAACGAAGTACATCTACAGTGCAGTATTGATACTTTTACTTAAGTACAACATGTGAGTACTTTTTCCACCACTGCTCTACCTCTATTTTTATACAATGTCAAACCCACTGGTTTAACGTGGTTAATCTTACAAGTAGGCCAGTGTCCACAATAGCACGTTCATCAATATTCTCAACCACGTCCGTGTGAACAACTGTGAGTCATATATGTTATAATGTTCCATTATGGTTTAGTATGTGAAATCAAAAGCATTGATCATTTTGACACATTGCTATACGAGTATAGCCATATCATTCTGTACCAGTTCTAGGAGAGATGTTATTATCAGTAATCGGAATGTTTTATAAATACCCACACTTTTGATTTTTGCTTGGAAAGTGGCCAACTTTTGTGACATTTTGATGCATAATTACATTATAGAACTGGCTGGTTCCAGCATACAATTCTTGGCCATCTGGCCAGTGATGTATATGGGACCAGTTACTCATATATGGAGACCCCTTCATGATAGTTATGTTATGTCAAAACATGCCCATATATGGACATTGCCCATATATGGACATTACCAAACATGGGCATTCCCATATATGTCCTTAATATTGATAACATAATAATGTCCTTAATATTGACAATATAGGAATCTCCATATATGGGCATAAAACGTATGTTAATTAGTAATGCCAAGCAGGGCCTTGGTGAGTTAGGGCCTTGGTTTGATGCCTGTGGATATGGGCATAATGGGGCACCCTAACATTCTCATTTTCGGCCTGGGATTTATGAAAGAAAATCTCAGAAATCTCCATGTATGGGCATAAAAGTTTTTTTTCTTTTTCTGGGAAGGACCATATATGGACTTTTATACCCTGAGAAATCTCGTAGCTTGTCTGACTGTCAGTACAGGAAGTGATGTCACGTGACATCCTTTTTATGCCCATATATGAGTCATTCTGTACCACATCACTGTGACTCACTGACATCACACTGACATCACTTCCTGTACAGCCGGATGGACAGACAGACAGACAGACAGACAGACAGACAGACAAGCGACAAGGTTTTTCAGGGAATAATGCGACCTTTGGTCGCAATAATACAATGAAGAGAGAAAAAAGCCAATCTACACACTCACAACGCACCACATTGGGCGACAGCGGCGCGGTGGTAACTTAGCACTAATTCCCAGTGGTGTAAAGTAATGAAGTACCGCTCCTACATCTGGCTTTGTGTGTATGTATGTAATTCCGTCCGTCCGTATACGGTCCTGCAGACTGTAAAATATAAATGTTATAATTTTGGGCAAGTTGGCCCACCCACCACAATAAGACTAAAATATGAATGTTTTCTTTTGACGCAAGTCGGCACTCTGTCGAGGTGCCAACTTGAGCCTTGTTATTCATATCAGGTCTAGTTTTTGCTACGTCACCAAGTTGGTGACGTCACCCTGTGTTTTTTCAAGGGTTTTCCCATTGGATGACACAAACACAGTTTTTTTTTTAAGGGACGCACTCTGCTGGTGGAGGTAATTAACTCATATAAAGGCACCGCTCACTTCACACTGCACTTTCATTTAACTCCACATGATGCATTGGATATCCTCAACGCATGTCCCCAAACTAAGGTTTGCCAGACTCACTCAGCTTCTTCTTGATCAAGTGACCGACCAGGATCTGCGGACGTTGCTGGTAGCTGTGGAGAACCTCGCTGTTCAGCTGGTCTCCCTTAAGACGGTCCAATAGCGTCACACAGACCACGGCCGCTCGTAGGCCGCTCAGCTCGCACATGGCGGCAAAGACCGTGGACTCCATCTCGATGTTGCGGACCCCGGCTTCGGAGGCTTTGGCCAAGTACTCTTGTTTGTACTCTTGAAGCAGAACGCGCCGTCCAGACGGGCTTGGCCCTCGTAGAAGTCCATGGCGCACATGGTGTTCCCAGTGACCGTGTCGAACTGGTTCAGCTCCTCGCTGCAGCGGAGCAGCTCCTCGGCCAGGCCGCGGTCCAGGTTGGTGCTGCGGGCCACCGTCTTCCCCAGGATCACCTGCTCAAACCTGGGCTTGATCTGGGCATCCACAGCCTGCTTGGTGACCACGACAGTGCCGGGCTCGAGTCCTATTCCGCCCGAGGTCCCAATGCGTATGACTGTGACGTCTGTGCAACGAGCATGGTGGAGGAGCTTTATAAGCTCATGTAGCATTATCGAAGTGGACGAAAAAAAAAAAAAAAGGGCAAACAGTCCATCTCCCAAGGGACTATCGATACCAGATGTTTTCAGACACGAGGAGGAATGAGAGGGGCTTGGCTACATGACAGCATCTAGGCCCACGCCTCCTCTGAAACAACATCCAACCAGTATTTAGTAATGTTTACAACATTGTGCTGGCTTCATTTTAAAATACCAAGGTCTGCTGGTCATTCCATGGTTTGAGTAAAAGTCTGGATTCGGATGCATTGTTGATAATATTTCACTGATTGCTGCCCCCATCATTGAATTTAGTCAATTATATTGAGTTGAGCCACACTAGCTATGGAAATCTGTCGGAATCTGTCCGAATATTCCGTTAATTTAACCAGGAAAAAAAGTCAAATTAGATCTGAGCAGCATTTTTTAGCCTTCCACTAAATTACCAGCGGCGTCATCGTCCTGTTTGGTCATTTGCAGATTTTTTTTCTCGTATCAATGCAAGAACAATGGCTTCTATTTCAGCATGCTGACTTTCCAGGAGGAGAAATGTTAGTTTTCTATTAACTCATTCACTGTCAAGCATATTTACCCAAACTACTAACCAGTTTTTCAAGTAGTCACAGAATATTGTCATACCGAAAATCTTTCTCTGCTTCTGCGAGAGAGAAAAAAATCATTTGATCATTGAAAACTCCACTGTTTAGCGAGACACATAGCGAGACACGGAAGCGGAGAAGTGGACAATTATTCTGTGAAAAAGATAAACAGGAAGCGGATGGAGCGGTGTTTTTCCGATGACCTCATTTCACAGGTGATCCTAAGAGCCATGATTTAATGTAGTGGTTCTCAAACGTTTTCAAGGACCCCCAGTTTTGGTATCCATTAGGCCACAGGCTCCCATAACTCTGAGTGTACACATGGAACCAACTGGGCCATTCGGTTCCATTTGTACACAAACCAACAAAATCTCGGAATAGTCATTTGTTGTGATAGTCCGATCCGCCCACCGCAGCATTCAAAAGACGCCCACTGGTGTGAATCGCAAAATAATCCTGGCTATCCATTTGAAAGATAGAGGCCCTCGCGTCAACCTCATGTCCAGCTCCTCGTGTTTTTATCATCTGGTCTACAGATTGTCAGCCACCTAGCCGCCACAGTATGCCAAAATCTTTAGCATATTTTTGAAGCGGTGGAAACCGCTTCCAATGAATGGCTTTGTGTGTATCACGCCCATATATGGTGATCTCAGTCCAGAATGAACGGGGTTTTTCAAAAACAGAATTTCCGTTACCTTATGTCCATATATGGTCACTCCAGGCCAGAATGAACAGGTTTTTCCTGTCCCGTACGTGCAAAATATCAGTCCAGAATGAATAGGCTTTTTCAAAAAGCAAAATGTGTGTCCCATGTCCATATATGGTCATTTCAGTTCAGAATGAATAGGCTTTATATGTCCTGTACATCCAGAATATGTGTGCGGTGTCCCTCCCGGTCAGATGAATGGATACTTTGAGGATTGGTCAAGCTTCACATGATAATTTGGCCTTCAACCTATTATACCAACTGTCATGACGGCTCTCCAAATACATTCAGAATAGAGGTTTTATCTGTCCACCGCTTCACTTCGAACCGAGGTTTGATTTATGGTAAATAACTGAACCTGGTGAGAGCAGGAGAGGACCTGGTGAGACGTAGGAGGAGCCCGGCCAGGAGTCAACCCATAGAGCCTAGTTCTTCCATGCGCCAGAGTGGCGCTGCCCCCAATCCCGGCAGAGTAGTTCCGGTGCAGCACATTGAGTGACCCTGGTCTTTCCCTAATAGGACTGATCGTGGATAGCTACTGGGACGTAAGTCGGGACTTGATCAACCCCGGCCCCCAGGCTACATCACTGATGATACGTCCCAGTTGCATCCTTGTGATGTTTTTTCATTATTAGTTCTATTTATAGTGACTCATAGGAATAGACTATGTGACAACCAGGAATAGTTTGGTGACCACCGGAGAGTCGGTTGACGGCCGGAATGTAGACGGCACCCGGGAGCAGGTTGGGTTAGCGCCCCAGCCTGTGTCTTCCGTGAGGAAGAAGCCCAACAAATCCACGGTGAGGCCTTTAGGAGGGCCATTCAAGCCACAAGCGGAGCCTGCAGCACCACCTTGCCCAAGTGGAGCTTGCAGTACTACCACTGGCCAACCCTTGCGGCCCAACCACCTAAAGCAGCTGAATGGAATGTTTAGATCGGGAGTCTGGTGCAACGCACAGGTTCTGAACCTGGTGAGAGCAGGAGAGGACCTGGTGAGACGTAATTCCATTCTTCTTCCGTTCTTCCATGCGCCAGAGTGGCGCTGCCCCCAATCCCGGCAGAGTAGTTCCAGTGCAGCACATTGAGTGACCCTGGTCTTTCCCTAATAGGACTGATCGTGGATAGCTACTGGGACGTAAGTCGGGACTTGATCAACCCCGGCTGGGTCACCTGGGCGAGGGTGTATGATGTTGCGAGACCCGAAACACCCGTCGACCCCAGGCTACATCACTGATGATACGTCCCAGTTGCATCCTTGTGATGTTTTTTTCATTAAGTGTGAATGTATATATTATTCGATTTCACGTTACTTATACGTCACTCAGCGTTCTTGGTGATGTCACCAAGGGTTTTACTCCTGTGTGGGTACGCTGGTGTGTCTTCAGGGAACTTAACACACTGAAACTCTTGTCACACTGTTTACACACAAAGGGTTTTACTCCAGTGTGGGTACGCTGGTGTGTCTTCAGAGTCACTAACCGACTGAAACCCTTGTCACATTGTTGACACACAAAGGGTCTTTCTCCAGTGTGGACACGCTGGTGTGTCTTTAGGTAACCTAGCTGACTGAAACCCTTGTCACACTGTTTACAGACAAAGGGTTTTTCTCCAGTGTGGGTACGCTGGTGTGTCTTCAGGTGACCCAACTGACTGAAACCCTTGTCACACTGTTTACAGACAAAGGGTTTTTCTCCAGTGTGGGTACGCTGGTGTGTCTTCAGGGAACTTAACACACTGAAACTCTTGTCACACTGTTTACACACAAAGGGTTTTTCTCCAGTGTGGGTACGCTGGTGTGTCTTCAGGGAACTTAACACACTGAAACCCTTGTCACACTGTTTACAGACAAAGGGTTTTTCTCCAGTGTGGGTAAGCTGGTGTGTCTTCAGGTTACCCAACCGACTGAAACCCTTGTCACACTGTTTACAGACAAAGGGTTTTTCTCCAGTGTGGGTACGCTGGTGTGTCTTCAGGGAACTTAACACACTGAAACTCTTGTCACATTGTTGACACACAAAGGGTTTTTCTCCAGTGTGGATACGCTGGTGTGTCTTCAGAGCCGATACCTCAATGAAGCTCTTCTCACATATGAGGTTTTCCTTCCTGTGTAAGTTATCAGATGTTTCTGTACTTCTCCTGGCTGA
This sequence comes from Nannobrachium achirus, assembly GCF_963921795.1. Taxonomy (NCBI): domain Eukaryota; kingdom Metazoa; phylum Chordata; class Actinopteri; order Myctophiformes; family Myctophidae; genus Nannobrachium; species Nannobrachium achirus. Next base: position 55,319,503 of record NC_137825.1, read on the forward strand.
GACAAAGTCCTCACAAGATCTTGGTTGGTCTGTGTCTCCTCGTTTCTGATTGGTGGTTACAAAGGAAAATGAGGGGAGCTGTCCATTTATCATCATTTGATCGTAGAGGTTGTGGAACCTGAGATGTGAAGGCGTATGGAAACTCAGAACTGGACACCTACGTCTTGGAAGATTAGTTCATGGACAGCACTGCCGTTACTTGCACTGTTAATTGGAAGGCGTTTCTTTGTCTATTATGGGCTGGAAAGATTTGGTTTTGATAACTTCTCTGTCAATCTCTGTCTCCCCCTCAAGTGTCCCCCTCAAAGTAAATACTCTCCCTTGGTCGTACCCAGACTAAATGTGATGTTTATAAACTGCGTCACATCTTATTCAGGCTGAGATCTGGTCTGATGTCACAAAACACAAACCGTTGACATCATTCCTAACAACGCCGATTTACACAGACACATGTGCGATTCATCTATCAGTGACTTTGGCTTTGTATGGCATTGTTTGTCTGCACACATTTCTCGCTTAAAAAATATGATGATAACTAGGTCCTTACCCATTCCTTTCCCATTCCCCGTTACTCAGACGGATGGAGGTTTTATCCCGTTTCTATATTTTAGTGTCACGTGAAACTTGACCAATAATGGAAATTGGCCCTTTTATAATAGGCTAGTTGTCATGTGAGGCTCACCAATCCACCGATACCCAAGGTTTTTGGACATAAATTTTGTCCGTTTATGCCCGTTCTGATTTGCTACGGGCATAGACGGCCCCTCTCGTGGCCATTATTATCCTTGATTGCATGACGTCACCCTTTGCCCCGCTTAGCTGGCACACTTATGACCCAGCAGAGGTGCACTTGTTGATAGTGACGTCACCAAGAATGCTGGTCCCTGATTGGCTGAGGGGGATGGACGGACAGACATTTCGTTGTTTAATTGTGGGCTCGCTGCACACATATGTTATTTTCATTATTTATCTATCAAATTCTCCTCAAAATGACGTAATTATCAGCTCCTCAAAATGACGTAATCTATCAGCGAAATTCTCCTCAAAATGACGTAATCTATCAGCCACGTTCTCCTCAAAATGACGCAAAGACAGGGCCCTTAGCCAATGAGGTGCAGGCAAAGGGTAGATCTTTGTGCCCATACATGGTGTTACATACGAGCCCACACTAAACAGTTATTATTTAACTCATTTAACTCTACCTCAGTGGTGTAAAGTAACTAAGTACATTTACTTAAGTAATGTACTTAAGTACACTTTTGAGCTATTTGTACATAACTTGAGTATTTCCAATTTGCAATACTTTTACTTCTACTCCATTACATCTCGGATCCAAATATTGTACTTTTACTCCACTACAAATTTTGAAAACTTTAGTTACTAATTACTTTGCAGATAAAAAATAGAATAGGCTATTATAAAAAAATGTATGGACCACTTTAGCCCCATTTTATACCTTGGCTATTTGAAAATAGCCGATCTACAAGCTCACAGCGCGTCGCATCGCGATGCGTTGTGAGCTTGTAGATCGGCTATTTTCAAACATTTAGTACTTTTACTTTTGGTACTTTAAGTACATTTTGATGCCAATACTTTCATACTTTTACGCAAGTACATTTTGAATTCTGGACTTTTACTTGTAACGGAGTACATCTACAGTGCAGTATTGATACTTTTACTTAAGTACAACATGTGAGTACTTTTTCCACCACTGCTCTACCTCTATTTTTATACAATGTGAAACCCACTGGTTTAACGTGGTTAATCTTAAGTAGGCCTGTGTCCACAATAACACGTTCATCAATATTCTCAACCACGTCCGTGTGAACAACTGTGAGTCATATATGTTCCATTGGTTTAGTACGTGAAATCAAAAGCATTGATCATTCTGACACATTGCTATACGAGTATAGCCATATCATTCTGTACCAGTTCAAGGAGAGATGTTATCTGTAATCGGAATGTTTTATAAATACCCACACTTTTGATTTTTGCTTGGAAAGTGGCCAACTTTTGTGACATTTTGATGCATAATTACATTATAGAACTGGCTGGTTCCAGCATACAATTCTTGGCCATCTGGCCAGTGATGTATATGGGACCAGTTACTCATATATGGAGACCCCTTCATGATAGTTATGTTATGTCAAAACATGCCCATATATGGACATTACCAAATATGGGCATTCCCATATATGTCCTTAATATTGATAACATAATATCCTTAATAATGTCCTTAATATTGACAATATAGGAATCTCCATATATGGGCATAAAACGTACGTTAATTAGTAATGCCAAGCAGGGCCTTGGTGAGTTAGGGCCTTGGTTTGATGCCTGTGGATATGGGCATAATGGGGTACCCTAACATTCTCATTTTCGGCCTGGGATTTATGATCAGAAATCTCCATGTATGGGCATAAAAGTTTTTTTTTCTTTTTCTGGGAATGACCATATATGGACTTTTATACCCTGAGAAATCTCGTAGCTTGTCTGACTGTCAGTACAGGAAGTGATGTCACGTGACATCCTTTTTATGCCCATATATGAGTCATTCTGTACCACATCACTGTGACTCACTGACATCACACTGACATCACTTTCTGTACAGCCGGACGGACAGACAGTCAGACAGACAGACAAGCGACAAGGTTTTTCAGGGTATAATGCGACCTAATACAATGAATAATACAATGAAGAGAGAAAAAAGCCAATCTACACACTCACAACGCACCACATTGGGCGACAGCGGCGCGGTGGTAACTTAGCACTAATTCCCAGTGGTGTAAAGTAATGAAGTACCGCTCCTACATCTGGCTTTGTGTGTATGTATGTAATTCCGTCCGTCCGTATACGGTCCTGCAGACTGTAAAATATAAATGTTATAATTTTGGGCAAGTTGGCCCACCCACCACAATAAGACTAAAATATGAATGTTTTCTTTTGACGCAAGTCGGCACTCTGTCGAGGTGCCAACTTGCGCCTTGTTATTATTATCAGGTCTAGTTTTTTCTACGTCACCAAGTTGGTGACGTCACCCTGTGTTTTTTCAAGGGTTTTCCCATTGGATGACACAAACACAGTTTTTTTTCAAGGGACGCACTCTGCTGGTGGAGGTAATTAACTCATATAAAGGCACCGCTCACTTCACACTGCACTTTCATTTAACTCCACATGATGCATTGGATATCCTCAACGCATGTCCCCAAACTAAGGTTTGCCAGACTCACTCAGCTTCTTCTTGATCAAGTGACCGACCAGGATCTGCGGACGTTGCTGGTAGCTGTGGAGAACCTCGCTGTTCAGCTGGTCTCCCTTAAGACGGTCCAATAGCGTCACACAGACCACGGCCGCTCGTAGGCCGCTCAGCTCGCACATGGCGGCAAAGACCGTGGACTCCATCTCGATGTTGCGGACCCCGGCTTCGGAGGCTTTGGCCAAGTACTCTTGTTTGTCCTTCTCGGTGTAGAAGCAGAACGCGCCGTCCAGACGGGCTTGGCCCTCGTAGAAGTCCATGGCGCACATGGTGTTCCCAGTGACCGTGTCGAACTGGTTCAGCTCCTCGCTGCAGCGGAGCAGCTCCTCGGCCAGGCCGCGGTCCAGGTTGGTGCTGCGGGCCACCGTCTTCCCCAGGATCACCTGCTCAAACCTGGGCTTGAACTGGGCATCCACAGCCTGCTTGGTGACCACGACAGTGCCGGGCTCGAGTCCTATTCCGCCCGAGGTCCCAATGCGTATGACTGTGACGTCTGTGCAACGAGCATGGTGGAGGAGCTTTATAAGCTCATGTAGCATTATCGAAGTGGACGGAGCGCCTATTCCATGGCTGACGGAAAGCACAGGACCCACTTTGTACATGGCATAGCGGTCTGTCCCTTCACAGATATTCGGGTACTCAGAATTGGGGTCCTCCAAACCCAGCACGCCAGCAATGTACTCGTTGAATTCTTTCATCCTCAGAGGACTTCCCGCAACACACACAAATTTGACGTCACCAAACATAGCCGGCAAGTCATGAGAGGAGGTTCCAAGATTGAAGTGGTAGAGTACGTCATCCTTCATGGTGTCCAGGTGTGGGTTGCTTAACTGAACCAGAGACGGTTTATGATTATCATCATTTGAGGCCATTTTAGCTGGTAAAACTAACTATTCAATGAGAAAATATTCAATTGCTGAATGTTTTCCTTTGGTCTGTCCAAATATATAGGGATCTCCGTTTGCTGATGTCAGGACCGTCTATGACATATTTATGACAAATACAATTTTTTAATGTTATTATTATTAATGCCTGGCAACGACGATTTGCACATGCGGCCCCTCCACATTCAAACCCAATTCCGTGTTAGCTCAAATGCAGAGTCTAGGGCAGGGGTGGATAACTTTGATGATGGAGAGGGCCACTACATTTTCACACTCACTCCAGAGGGCCACAATGCATATACATAGCAAAAATAGCCGATCTACAAGCTCAAAACACGTCAGATCTGTTATTTTATGCTATTTTTGAATTGGAATCCCGAAAACGTTTGTTTTAAAATTTCAAATGCATTTATATGTTCTAGTCATTTAGCTACTAATATAGACTGAAGTAATTAAAGCTGGTCATTTTTCCATGTTTAGAATTGTAACAGCTGAAATCAATGATATATCAGTACTCCAATATTAACCTGCGGGCCGCATTAAGTAAAGGTGGGGGCCGCATCAAGGGTTTTCCCATTGGATGACGTCACTGTGTGTCTTCTCAAGGGTTTTCCCATTGGATGACGTCACTGTGTGTCTTCTCAAGGGTTTTCCCATTTGATGACGTGAGCGAAGACACACGCACACAAACACAGACGTAGGTTTCCCTTAATTTATATTGACAACTTTCCAACATCCCATTGAGCATTGCGCAGAAGGCGAACGGCATTTCCGGCGTCGCAGCCGAGTGTGATCTACAAGCTCACAGAGCTTGTATGTCTGCTGTTAACCGGAAGTGTCCCGCAGATAATGCTACAGTAAAGTCTTGCGGAAACAGGTGGATATATACAAGACCATTCGTTACAGTGCATAAGACAGATGTCACCACAAATTTGGAAAGTGGAGCTGAAGATTTAAACAGACAGTGTCCCATACATCACAAGCCACCCCCACTGAAAAGGTGAAGAGAATTCAGAGCAATAATGCTTCTCGAGGACAGAAAGAAGTTCATCAAAGACAATGACATATGCTATACCGTTACCTTGCTTCCACCAGTCATCAGGCTAAAGACTGCAACATCACCATCAAGTATGTGGACTGTGGCAGTGAAAGGCACTTGGCAGCCCTTCACCCTGGCCCACCATCTCAGATGACCAATCCCCCCTCTTCCCCTCAAGAGCATGGCGGGGAGGCAAGCTCTTCAGAAGATTAGATTCTGAAATGACTTTTTTGGGCATTTTAAAATACTATGCCCTACGTCTCATGCTCTCACCAGGTCCAGGACCTGTGCGTTGCACCAGACTCCCGATCCAAACATTTCATTCATTCAAAGACTTGCACAAATATTCACGAGCCTGTAGATCTGCTATTCTTTTCTTCAGTATGGACACATTGATGTGTCTTCAGGCAATCTAACCTACTGAAACTCTTGTCACACTGTGAAGGGTTTTTCACCACTGTGGATACGCTGGTGCTTCTTCAGAATACCTAACCTACTGAAACCCTTGTCACACTGTTTACACACAAAGGGTTTTTCTCCAGTGTGGACACGCTGGTGTGTCTTCAGGTCACCTAAATCATTGAAACTCTTGTCACACTGTTTAAACACGGTAGAGGTTGTTGTGGCGGACTCTCTGAATCTCACAGTACACTCTTCTTGTAAAGGCGTTCTCACGGTCGTACAGTTTTTTAAAGATCATATTGCACGCACGCGCACGAACGCATGCACGCACAAACACAAACACAATTCAGAAGATGTATAGAGTTTCTGAATTGAACTCTTCAACTTTGACATTCACAGTGCTGTGGTTTAAGGGAGCAGGAAACATGTCTTTACCTCTAGGACCTTCCCTGTTATAAAGTGCTGGCATGCGTCACACTGTACTCCAAAGTGGATCTGGAAGTCTCTCTCGCAGTAAGGAACACCGTCTCTGAGGGAGCACAGGGATTTACAGAGTAATGTCACAAGATGTTCTTACAACAGTACAGTATATCGTCGTTGTCGGGTGGTAACCTTGTATGTCCAAAACCGTTCGTTTTGTATTTATCATTTTAGAAATGATTTAAACTAGTGAAAACAGCCGATCTACAAGCACACAACGCCTCGCGGGCGTACACATTTGAAACTTGGAGATACAAGGTTTCTTATTTACACCACCGTATTATGTTGGTGTGCCCATGGATTCTTGGGACATGAAAAGTGTGCCCATGCAGAAAAAAGGTGAGAAACACTGCTCTAAGGTATATTAATGACAGAGTGTGAAAATGTGTGAAAATGTCCAACCCTTTTACTCCTACTCCACTACATCTCGGACCTCAAACATTTTGTACTTTTACTTTTGTATAGTACATTCTGAAGCTAATACTTTCCTACTTTTGCTCAAGTACATTTTGAATTCCGGACATTTACTTGTAACAGAGTATTTCTATATTGCAGTAAGTAAAGAATGTTAGTACTTTTCCCACCACTGTTCGTTTTGTATTATCATTTTAGAAATGATTTAGACTAGTGAAAACAGCCGATCTACAAGCACACGGCGTTGTGTGCTTGTAGATCGGGTGTTTTCACTACTTTTGTGCGACGGCCTTGTATGATGAAGCAAGGCTTTGCTTTGCGGAAAAATGTACAAATTTGAAACTTGGAGATACAAGGTTTCTGCCCGACAGTGTATGAAGGGGGCTGTGAGTAGCAGCCAGGCAGCACGTGGACTCACTTGCTGATGTATTCTCCTCTCAGCTCTTTGCCACATGCTTTGCACTTGAAACAGCCCAGGTGCCACTGTCCATCCAGGGCCAACAGGGCCTGGCCATTCTTGATGTCTCTGCCACAACCTGCACAGTCTGGGGAGGGAGGGAGGGAGGGAGGGAGGGAGGAAGGAAGGAAGGAAGGAAGGAAGGAAGGAAGGAAGGAAGGAAGGAAGGAAGGAAGGAAGGAAGGAAGGAAGGAAGGAAGGAAGGAAGGAAGGAAGGAAGGAAGGAAGGAAATAATAACAAAGTAATTAGACTAAACCTATAAAGAAATGCTCACATAATTAAAGATTTTTTTAAAAACGAACTTAAAAGTAAGCAAAGAATCCGATCCAATGTGAACATGTACTGTACATGGGCTGTTTTCATCTGCCACCGTTGCATGACGAAGTATGAATAGGGCATACGTTATTAACAGCTGAATACATTTTAAACTACACGTTACACTAAAGTAAGTTAAAAAGGGACCATGCATTTGCTGAACAATGTCCACTTAGAGAACCACTACCCTAGAGGTTGGGTACCGTTAATGTATTGTTCAAAGTTAAAACAAAAAAATACGTAGTTATAAAAATACATTTATAAATCATGGGCATTTTTGTTTATTTTTTGTATCGAAAAAGTATCGAACCATGACAACAAAATATCGAACCGAACCGTACATTTTGTAAACTGTTGCACCCTAGATAGATAGCAGATCTACAAGCTTGTAAATGGGCTATTTTTGGCAAAGAGCTTTGGTGTAGAGGGGAAAAAGAGCAGACTAAGTACAGAGTGAAAGGTCAGTGCCAAACGACTTTTAGATCAACTTTCTCACTCTGGACCTCCCTGACAGACGACTTAAATCGACTTTGACTTAGAAAAAAAACTTTTTTTTTTTTTTTTTTTTTTTTGATTTTTTAAATTTTTTTTTAATAAATTTTTTTTGGGACCCCATTAAATCTAATAAACATGATTTCAATCGCGATTTTGCATGTTCCACCCCCATACAACCCCATCTTTATACAGGGCAGCCATCTTTGTTTACATAACATGTAAAACATAATGGCTATTATCTCAAGAATGCCTGAACGGATTTCCAATCTTTTTTTTTTGTTTGAAAGCTGTGAACAGCCTGCACAAACATGGTGCATGATCTGTGCATGATCTGTGCATGGGCGTGCATGATCTGTGCACTATAAATTACATGGAAGTCTATGGAGAGGGCTGGCAGGGAGAACCGAAGGAAGGAATATTAAATTGGCAGTAACTGAGTTTTAAGTATTGACAGTTCAAGTGGTTAAATATCTAAAAACGCAAATTGACATGAATCCAAAATTCACTGATGACTGTACTGTTTAACAATGAAACTATACGGAATCTATGAAAAGGTTGTGGGGGTTCCTGCTTCTAACCTCTCTCTCAACTAAGGGGTCCTTGGCCTGAAAACGTTGAAGAGCCCTGCATTAAACAAAAAGGTAATCAATAGAATAAACTGAGAAAATAATTGATAGTAGCTGCTGTAAATTCCTTGTATAGCCTATTACCAGTAGATGGCATTACAAGTATAATACTCTTATAGTGGAGTCAATCACCCTGTATTCAGTATTTTGGTTTGAGGACTACAAAAGGTGCATATCGTCACTGTCGGGCAGAAACCTCGTACAGTATCTCCAAGTTTCAATTATTATAATTCTTTCGCAAAGTAAAGCACTGCTTCATCATACAAGACCATCGCACAAAAGTAGTGACAGGCAGCAGTGCGAGGCGTTGTGTGCTTGTAGATCGGCTGTTTTCACTAGTTTAAATCATTTTAATTATAGTCTCATAGCCTACGTCAGGGGTCTTCAAAAGGGGGTCCGGGACCCCTAGGGGGCCCTCAGAGTTACTACAGGGGGTCCTCCAAATCTTCCAATTTATATTAACAACTTGAACCCTAGTGCCAATATTTTGAGAACTGTAGCTAAAAATAGCAGATCTACAAGCTCACAACGCCTCGCGCTGCGAGGCGTTGTGAGCTTGTAGATCGGCTATTTTCGGCAAAGATGCTTGGTGTAGAGGGGACAAAGAGCAGACTAAGTACAGAGTAAAAGGTCAAGTTTATTATGTAATTAGTGGTTAAATATCTGAAAATACAAATTGACATGAATCCAAAATACACTGATGATTGTGCTGTCAAACGATGAAACTATATGGAATCTATGAAAAGGTTGTGGGGGTCCCTGCTTCATCTCTCTCTCAACTAAGGGGTCCTTGGGCTGAAAACGTTGAAGACCCCTGACCTACGTAATTATATATACACGACTGAATTCTACCAAAAAGGTAATAGGAAGATTATCTCAAACCAGATCATAAAGAACTGCAGGAAAATCTCAGTGTTTCAAAACCAAAGGCTTATCTGAGTCTTTTATCTGGTAATCACTTCCCCCCCTAATGATTGAGTATTTCCACTGAGGCATGCTACAAAGAGCCCATTGAGCTCAACAAGAATGTGCTTGTGTACAGTGTGCGTGCGTGCGTGCGTGCATGCGTGCATGCGTGCGTGCGTGCGTGCGTGCGTGCGTGCGTGCGTGTGGTGTGGTGTGGTGTGTGTAGTGTGTGTAGTGTGTCATGCGTGCGTGTTGTGTGTTCATATAGATGAATTCCCCATGTTGCTAAGGTATGGCAACATGACTGGTGTCTTGCCATACCTTAGCTGTATCAAAAGACTGTATCAAGTACGTTATTCACAGGTAAGTGGTACCAAATATGCAGCTCGGCAAATAGTGTTCTATTTGACCAGGGGGAGGCAGTATAGAGACCAGGATTACTGCATGTTTTTTGTGAAGGTACCTACCCTAGGGGACACGGGGAGAACATGCAAACTCTACACAGAAAGACACTTTCGCCAACCCCACCTAGGGTATGGGCACTGATGACACGGAGGAGAGAACACTTCACTATTACCTGGGGAATACATCAAAATCTTTCGACCCAAAGGTCGAGAGCCAGTGTCTTAAGGTGTGTAGCCCAGGGGTTCCCAAACTTTTTTGTCTCAGGGCACCCCATAAATATTGTTTTAATCCGAGGCACCCCTACATTATAATTTTCACTCCCAGCACCTTATATTTATAGCATATCGTCGTTGTCGGTGGAAACCTTGTATGTCCAAAACCGTTCGTCTATAAAATGTACTAAACTAGTGAAAACAGCAGATCTACATGCTGTAGATCGGCTATTTTCACTAGTTTTTTGACAGTAATGATATTTTAGTTATTATGTTGCGAGGAAAACATTGAGATAATAGCCATTTTGGTTAGAACTGACTGAAAATAACGTTGTACTTCAAGTTTAAAATGATACTAAATAGTTTTTTCAAGTGTCCAAATGAATTCCAAATATTATCAAATTATCTCGTGGCACCCCTGGACTGCCGTCACCCACTTTGAAAACCCATGGTGTAGCCTACTCACTGTTTGATTTGATGTCTTTCTGGGTGGGAGACATGGGCTGGACACAGCGCTGGCAGAGGCAGTCCTTCCCGGTGAACGTGACACGATTCCCAGCAGGAAAGGGCCGTCTGTGAGTACAGAGAGACAACACTACCAAGTTTCAGTGGTGGAAAGTAACGAAGTACGTTTACTCAAGTATTGTACTTAGTCCAATTCTGAGGCATTTTTACTTTACGGATTTAGCCTTCAGCACTAGGTGGGGCAGGAAGAAATGACAGGGGGGCGACCTCCTGCCCACGCCTCTTGTGGCGTAGATCTATCTATCTAATATCTTATCAGTTTATCTATCCATCTACCTAGTCATAGCATAACATTTCAACTAGTTTAATATTTTTGAAATTTTAGATTTTTGCATGCCATCATGTTTGGTGGGGCAGACAGGGCATTTACTGTAGGGGGGCATTGCCCCCCCTTGCCTATGCCTAGATCCGGCCCATTATTTCCAATTTTCAATACTTGGACTTTTACATGTAGAGAATTTATATATTGCATTGCAGCATTGATACTTTTAAGTAAAACATTTGAGTACTTTTTCCATCACTGCCAAGTTTACATCTTAGCTAGACGAAGGGTCAAGTGTTTTGTGACCTTAAAACAGTGTTGATTTTGACATCAAATTTTGATTTAGTTTTAGTCTTTTGAACACATTTTAATTCATGTTTTAGTCATCTGAAATGTTTCAGTTTTAGTCTAGTTTTAGAAAAAAAAAGCGACAGTTGATTTTGTCGACAAAAGAATATTTTAGCGCCTTGATGGCTCCATAAAGACTGCCTGATTTTACACTTGTTTGCATACTGAAAATAGCCGATCTACAAGCTCACAATTTCCTTGTAGATCTGCTCTTTTCAGAGCTCAACACCCGAGCACAACCAAACATGAGATGACTTGTCTTTTAGTTCTACGAAATTGCCAATACATTTAGTCTTAGTTTCAGTCATCATAGCTTAGTTTTTATCTAGTTTTTGTCAGTGAAAAAGGTTAGTCGACTAACATTTTTCATCATAGTTTTAGTCAACCAAATCAACACTGCAAGTTCTTTTTTTATCCACCTCTTTCCGCGGGAATTTACTGGGGACATGTTTGCACCACACTTCCGGTTAACAGCAGACACACAAGCTCACGTCGCGTCGCAGATGCAGCCGTTGTGAGCTTGTAGATCACACTCGGCTGCGGCGCCGGAAGCTCCGTGCAACTTCTGCGCAATGCACGATGGGATGTTGGAAAGTTGTGGATAATATTTTACAAATGTTATGTAAATTACCACTTCAGGGCAACTCAATGGATTCAATTTAATAAACATACATATTGCACACTGGACAGTATTTCTGCCCGCTTATATATCCTTACTTGCAGAAGGTGCATACGAAGCAGGCAGGGTGATATGCCTTTCCCAAGGCTGTGACCACTTCCCCCTCCACAAACTCCCCACAGTTGGTGCAGCGGGTGCCATGGAGCCTCTGGTAGTCCACTGTGCACAAGTACTCCTCGTTCTTCATGAAGAACCCCCCACGGGCCAGGTCACATCCACACACTGCAGGTACACAGAATATATATATTATATATATATTGATATACACTGATATATTATTGATTTCAGCTGTTTCAAACATGCAAACATGACCCACTTTAATTACGTCAGTCTATATTAGTAGCTTAATTGAGCCGAGGCCCGAAGGTGAATGAAAAGCCTGCGTTCCCGAGGCTAGATGCTTAATGACTCGAACTAGTCTTTTTTTCATGTCCAATGTATTTGTATTTAAGTCCATAAAGTTAACAGAAGAACATACACGTTTTTACTTTTCAGGATATTACTGAGTAAAAATAATTCAGGCTTCAAATTCAAAAATAGCAGATCTACAAGCTGCTTGTAGATCGGCTATTTTTGCCTGTATATGCATTGTGGCCCTCTGGAGTGAGTGTGAAAATATAGTGGCCCTCTCCATCATCAAAGTTGCCCACCCCTGCAATACACGATACACCACTGTTTCTCAAAATGTTTTATGGGTCATGACTCGAGTAAAGATTCCATTTATTTTCCCCCAAAAAAGAGAAGAGATGTATACTTTTTCAAACAAACAAACAAACAAACATATCTAATGCATTCCATTAATAAAATAAATATTTGTGAAAAAAACGGCAAGCAAAACGTGTTGTGTGCTTGTAGAGCTGCACTAGTTTGGGTCCTGGGCAAACGTCTAATTTCTCTTTTGGGTCTCTGAAATGTTTGAATGAATCAATGCATTATACCGGTACAACCACCGTGTAAACTCTCTTCTCAACTCTACTCTTAAATTCCTTTTCATTCTAATTAGAGAGCTTGGGTTGTGGTGAGTTAACATCATTCAACCGTATAAGTTAACATCATTTCCAAATCCAGAATAAGTGTGTGGAGCCGAAACATTGCATTACTCTTGGAATACATGGAAGTGTGAGACTTGTGCTTTCATTGTACCTACGGTATACAGTTTACAGTTTAGGCATTTGTTTGTTTGTTTGTTTGTTACCTTTATTTATACTCGGAAATACAGTTGAGAGCAAGCACTCGTTTACAATGCAACCGAGATACAACAATGAACAACAACATATATACATATATACATTTACAGACATCATTTGAAATAATCAAAAAGAGAATACTTGAAAACTGTAGAAAGTTCAAGAAACTAAAAGCTAAATTAATTAAAACATATACAGTTTAGAACAAAGGTATTAGAAACCAGCATCCTAAAATGGCCTAAGGCCGGCAGATATTTTATTTTTAATGATTTTTGGAGCTTGTTCCATGCAAGTGGAGGACTGATAGAAAATGCTGCCTTGCCAAGCTCTGTATGAGCAAATGGAACCTCAAGCGTCAAAATGTCACTTTTAGCAGACACTCTAAATCCAGAGTGATTTACAGTACAATAGCAAGATAATGCTAATCAACATCAATACATCAAATGCATAGAAATAGTAATCTAAGAAAAAAACATAGACCAAGCACCTACGTATTCAGTAAAAAAATAAATAAATAAAAAACGTTAAAAAATAAAATAAAAAAGCTATCTAAATTACGTGTATGGTAATTGAGGGTAGGCAGTGCTACGGTAAGTGCTATGGGCTAAGGTGGAGTCTGAAGAGTTGAGTCTTCAGATCACGGCGGAAGCTAGGGAGTGGGTCTGCCGTTCTTAGAGCAACAGGGAGTTTATTCCACAATTTGGGGACCAGGAGGGCAAAGAGTCTACGACGAGTGGATCGATGTCCTGGGGTTTTTAGTGAGGGTTCTGTCAGCATCCCTGTGTTAGCTGAGTGAACGGGTGGGGTTGTAGAGTTCAATCAGGTTTTGGAGGTATGGAGGTGCCATACCTTTGGATGCTATATAGAGCGTAGTCCTATCCAAGTACATATCTGGATAGGACTAAATGTACTGTATTTCTCTCTCTGTGTGTGTGTGTGTGTGTGTGTGTGTGTGTGTGTGTGTGTGTGTGTGTGTGTGTGTGTGTGTGTGTGTGTGTGTGTGTGTGTGTGTGTGTGCGTGTGTGTGTGTGTGTGTGTGCGTGCGTGTGCGTGCGTGCGTCTGGCGCTTGTTTTCTATACAGTAATATGGCCGTGTGTCACTGTGCACCGGTATGTGTATGTGTAGGTGTCCAGTGTCTGTGCGAGTGTGTATTCACAAGCATAGATTTAGAATCACTGACTGACCCTATATCAGTGCAATGACAGGTTTTTGGCAGCCACAGCTATCTCTCAGCTTGTCCAGAGTCATTCGATAGCGCTCGTTTCCGGCACCGTCCCTCTAAACAAGCCTCCGTCCTGACACAATAGAATGCACTCAGACGCCAAGGGACAGAGTATCGTGGTTCTATTCCTGTCTTATTGTCGGCGTATCACGGTGCAGATTATGTGTTCTACAGCCGCTATTATTTTTAAGACTGCACAAAAGAGGGCCGGGTTTAAGAATTATAATTACAACTGTTCTCTCTTGGCATCGCTGAAAAATGCAGTAAAGAAGCCATTATGTGCAGCAACACAATAAAGGAATAAAGCTGGTTTTAATCTTTCATTTACTACACATTTTCATGAACTCCGGAAACGTTATCATTGCTATTGTTGTTTTTATAGTTTTTGTGGCTATTGTTTTGCTCATTTATCCCGGATCCACCAATTAATTCTCCTCCTATTTACAACTGAACTGAGGGACTATTAAGCAATAGATTCATTCTTGGCATTCGAAGGCAATTACCGACTGATCGAGCCTACTGAAATCAAAACATTTCTTTCATATTCCAAATTTCAAATGAAACCCTCCATAAACGGAATTGGTGGAGCAGACAAAATCATGTCATTGTAAAACGGTCTGCACATGCAGGCTTCGCGGTCTGTAAAAAGCCCCATTGTTTGCTCGGAAGCCGTAAACAGCGTCGCTGCGAAATGAAAGGGCTTCAACACAAGAGGGCTGTCAGTGTAGATTAGCCAGGAGGACAACTGTTAGTTACTGGATGTTCTCTTCACAGCACCATAACCCTGCACTGAGGACTATCCAACCCCGAGATGTTCTCCTTGGTAGTTGTAGTCAGTCAGGGGCGTCAATTGGGTATGGCAGGGGTATGCAGCTGCCATACCCTGGGTCCAGGGGGGGAAAATAAAAGTTACTTTTAAATATAAATCCATGAATGTCTCTTTGTCTATCTGCACAGTAAAATAACTACAAATGCAAAATTTTACAAAATGGTCACTTTAACAAGGTATTATTGCGACCGTAAGGTCGCAGTTTAGTATGAAAACCTCCACCGGCCGTCCGTCGGTCACAGGTGCGGTCGACCGCACGTCACACGTGCGGTCGACGTGTGATGAGGTCACGATGAGTCATCTATGCCCAAATATAGATTTCTAGGTCAGATGGCCCATAGAGTTTGTGATGTCAAACCTAGCAACCCAATATAAACAAACCTGATGTCAGACCTGAAGTATCCTTTTATACCCATATATGGAGATACAGAGATCTCCATATATGGGCATATTAGAAAGCCCATATATGGGCATATACGGATGACATCAGGGATATCCATATATGGGCATAAAAGGGACAAGGGCTTACAGTTAAGAGATCTCCATATATGGGCATATCAGAAAGCCCATATATGTTCATATACTGATGACATCAGGAATATCCATATATGGGCATAAAAGGGACAAGGACTTACAGTTAAGAGATCTCCATATATGGGCATAAAGGGACAAGGACTGTTACAGTAGATATAGAGATGTCCATATATGGGCATAAATGAACAAGGACTGACAAACACTGAGATCTCCATATAACCTATGGGAATATAAGGGACGAGGACTGTCAGCTTGTAGACCTATTTTCTAAATATTGTTGTACATTAAAAACTTGAAATGGGTCGTTCTGCATAGTACTTGGGATCTGTTGATGTAAATGTTCACATAGAGTGTAATAATTGGTAAAACAAACTTTTGGCCTATTCGTCGGTTATCTCCATATATGGAGGGATGTGTTGGTTATCTCCATATCTGGAGATTCAACCTTCAACGATTTTGACATCTTGTTACTAATCTGTCGGTAGATAATGCCGGTCTTATATAAGGGTCATTTGTGTACGGTGTGATGTCATACTGCCAGCATGACTCACACCATCCTTCCTAGACGATTTTGACATATTGTTTGTGGAGATAAGCGACCAACGGTCGCTTATCTCCCGATTAGGGAGTCTTACTGGTATATAAAGCATGTGTATGTTTTGTTGCGACCATAAGGTCGCAGTTTAGTATCAAAACCTCCACCGGCCGTCCGTCCCTGAGTCACACGTCACACGTCACACGTCACACGTCACACGTCACACCTTTGCCCTGCTCATATCTCCGCATCAGTATGACATCACACTCACTCTAAGAAATGATTCTGTGACCGAGTAAATAGCACTATTAGAAAAAGTTATATTTACTCAATAAAATCACTGAATATCATGTATGTGATTGTTTGAGTAGGTCACACCAAACAAAATGAGTAAAAATCCAACTGTTCTTTTTGAGTTAGATGTACATATATTATTTGAGTTAATTTCATGAGAATAAATTAGTATTTGACCAACTGATTTTATTCATGAATTATACTCAATTTGTTTTGGTAATTTTCCTTCATAATATTTGAGTATGGAGTACTTATATGGATCAATTTAAAAAGACCCTTAATTATTATTCATTCCAACGTAATAATCTTTCATCTCTCACAACAACTTCAACAATTGAGTAGATATGACTAAGATTCAAAATTGTACACAAGGGTTCATGGGAAAGTTCTACTGGAACATTCTGTCAACAAACAGCAGCAGCACACATCTTCAACAAGAAACCTGGAGAGTGTTTGCAAATATTGGTAAGTAGATTTACTGTATCTTTGTGCATATAGGCTACACAAATGTATTGGGTATAACTTATGTTCTTTACAAAGGTTTGCAGCTAGTTAAGGTTACAGTGAGGGGAATGTGCAAGCCCTCAAGTCATTGTGACTTTTTGCATTTATTACAAGCTATGCACAGCTGCATACAATGGTGTGTACAATGAAGATAAAATGCACAGGTATAGGCCTACATTATTATCTACATGTCTTCTTTTTTACTCTCTCCCCCTCATCTCTGTCTTCCAGGTTAGTGCAAAGTTCAGGATGATCACCACACTGAATCTTGAGCCAAAATGTATGGCAATGTTGGACTTCTATACCTCCAAACTACTGTCCATGTTCCAGTCCAAGAAGGGCAGTTTGGGCACAAATGAGTATTGTACTTCAGGTATGAAACTTTCATTTACTCTAACTGCTTTAATTATATTTCACCTGGCTAATGACAATAATTACTATATTAATTTATGCTAAACTCATCTTTATCCCCTGCAACTCTCTCTCCTGATTATTCATTTCTAAATGTATGTCTTAATAGCTACTAAGGACAGTCTCCCAGCTTCCGTTGCTAAAACTGGGTTGTGGAAACAATTGTATTGCCAAAGTTTATGTTAGTTATGAAAGTGCAGTCATACTTTTTCTTTGTTGTTCAAATAATTATTTTTCTATTCTGCAGAGAGGAATCCCCAATCAACAAACACGAGAGGTCATCATCCGATGTCTCATCGACCATCTGGAAGAAGATAGTGTCAAGATCAAGGACTTTCAAGTTAGTAAAATACATGTTTTAATGTCATCGTGGATGAGACCATCACATGCAAAGGAACAGCATAGTGATGTCCAGAGAATGAGGTTGTGACATTGGCTGAATGGCTGTTGCATCCGTTGCATGTCTGGTCCAACTGATTCAAGATTATGCCCAGGGCTGCATGTGTGGAGACAGCTAGGATTGCTCAATGTGTGTCTTGTAACATTTAGCCTGAAAGTGAGCTCTAAACAATTATCTTCACAATGTGTGCAGGAAGGAAGCTGCTGGTGCACCTGTCAGAGTAGAAGAGAAGTTGACAGAGGAGGTGATGATGAAGATGAAGATCTACCTGCTGCAGAACCAAGAGGACTCAATGAATGAACCTACTGATGTAGGTATTGTGATTAAGGGCATCACTGCCCTCAACAATCTTGGGGATCTGCTGCTATCTGTTGGGACTGTTCTATGCCTTTAATCTGAGATACCCCAAGAACCTCAGATATGGTCTTGAGATGTTCCAAAAAGTACTAGTTGAGTTGGATCCTGGACACCTTTCAGCCAAAGTTCAGAGACTGAAAAAATGTCTGCTTGCCGACTACTGTTCAGCAAGATGCTCTCAGAAAGTGGGTATAACCTACTGAAAGTGGATTTATTGTCAAAACAACATTTTTGCAATGGTATTTGTTGCTGATAGTAATTAGTTAATGTAAAGTGTTTGTTTCTGGTGCATTCGAGTCATAATGCAAACAGGTCAGTTTAGCATATAGACATTACACGTGTGCATAGTCAATATGTTTAAATGTTGAGCTACTGTAAATGCTTATTTATTATTTCATATTCCAAGTTGTGATTTTCTTTCATGCCAAATGGCCTCTGACTGTCTTCTTTAATGTATTTTGTGGTTATGACTTACTGTTCATTTGATGGGCTCATTGTTCTTATGGTGCGTAATGTTTGACAGACTGCTTACTTACATTATGCACAGTTCAATTAGAGGTACTTATACAGTATTGTGAACACACACTGCTCTTTAGTAAACAGAACATTTTAAAAGTGTCAGGGATACCCCTTTCCTGATCATTATCTTTAAACATATTGTTTTTGCAGGCATTGTTGCATGTCATTTACATACTAAAGTATGTTGAATGTTCATACTTGATGTGGTGTTACACTGGTCAAAATGAGTTGATTAAAAACATAATTATCTGCATAATTATTTCATGTGTATTCATTTGACATCATGTACTCCTGGAGTAAAAGGTAAAGTAAATGAAAGGGGTAAATGGTACTATATGAATTAAATCAATAAAAGTAAATGAATAGAGTAAATGTGACATTATTTGTTTTGTTAAATCATACTCTAATATTCAATTAGATCTACTTAATATTTCAATGTATTTACTTGTAGTCTTTTGTGGCATTGACTGAATAATGTAATTAAATCTACTCAATTTCTTTAGGTCATTGTACTCAATTTTAGTTGTTAATAAGTACGTAAAAGTTTTGGTTACTTTTACTCAAATTAATTGAGTTTCATTTACCTGATTTCATATCAGTAATATCTACTCAATATTTTTGAGTGTAAAAATGTTTCACCAATAAAATTGAGTAGAGCCTAGTTTTTGTTCTAAGACTGACATCAGTATGACATCACACCGTACACAAATGACCCCTATATAAGACCGGCATTGTCTGTCGTACATTTCGGTCAATTCCAGTGGGGATGCCATTGAAAAGTTAATCTAGTTGTACAAAGTAATCAAAGAATGGGTTGACTGGTAGGCTGGTTGACTGCTTTATCTGTGGAGAGTGTATGTCACTGAGAGTCCTTTTATAGCGATTGAAATCATGATGAGGTCACGATGAGTCATCTATGCCCAAATATAGATTTCTAGGTCAGATGGCCCATGGAGTTTGTGATGTCAAACCTAGCAACCCAATATAAACAAACCTGATGTCAGACCTGAAGTATCCTTTTATACCCATATATGGAGATACAGAGATCTCCATATATGGGCATATTAGAAAGCCCATATATGGGCATATACGGATGACATCAGGGATATCCATATATGTGCATAAAAGGGACAAGGGCTTACAGTTAAGAGATCTCCATATATGGGCATATCAGAAAGCCCATATATGTTCATATACTGATGACATCAGGAATATCCATATATGGGCATAAAAGGGACAAGGACTTACAGTTAAGAGATCTCCATATGGGCATAAAGGGACAAGGACTGTTACAGTAGATATAGAGATGTCCATATATGGGCATACATGAACAAGGACTGACAAACACTGAGATCTCCATATAACCTATGGGAATATAAGGGACGAGGACAATGCGTAGCATTGTGAGCTTGTAGATCTATTTTCTAAATATTGTTGTACATTAAAAACTTGAAATGGGTCGTTCTGCATAGTACTTGGGATTTGTTGATGTAGATGTTCACATAGAGTGTAATAATTGGTAAAACAAACTTTTGGCCTATTTGTGGAGATAAGCGACCAACGGTCGCTTATCTCCCGATTAGGGAGTCTTACTGGTTGCGACCGTCAGGGAGCAGTTTACTGTGAAAACCTCCACCGGCCGTCCGTCCGTCCGTCACACGTCACACGTCACACCTTTGCCCTGCTCATATCTCCGCATCAGTATGACATCACACCACATGTGTACACAAACCTTTGTGTACGTTGCTGTGGCAACAGTCTGTTGTTGCTGGTCCTAGCAACCATTATATTTGCCACACTTGTATTCTCCCTAGCAACCAACTGTTGTTACTGTTTACCCTAGCAACCAACTGTTTACCATAGCAACCATGTTTTTTTACCCTAGCAACCAACTGTTTACCATAGCAACCAGATACGCAGAGCAGGGATCTCCATATATGGGCATAAACAGGTGACATCACACTGATGTCAGATACTCAGGGCAGGGATTTCTCCATAATATATGGGCATAAAGGGATTCTGTTAGGGATCTCCATATATGGGCATAAAAGGGATTCTGTTAGGGATCTCCATATATGGGCATACAAGGGATTCTGTTAGGGATCTCCATATATGGGCATAAAAGGGATTCTGTTAGGGATCTCCATATATGGGCATAAAAGGGATTCTGTTAGGGATCTCCATATATGGGCATAAAAGGGATTCTGTTAGGGATCTCCATATATGGGCATAAAAGGGATTCTGTTAGGGATCTCCATATATGGGCATAAAAGGGATTCTGTTAGCTGTTAGTGATCTCCATATATGGGCATAAAAGGGATGCTGTTAGGGATCTCCATATATGGGCATAAAAGGGATTCTGTTAGGGATATCCATATATGGGCATGAAAGGGATTCTGTTAGGGATCTCCATATATGGGCATAAAAGGGATTGTATCCCAGATGATGCCCTGTTAGGAGATCCACACTAACAGAATCCATATATGGTCCTACCGACAGCTGCTATAAGCCAACCCTGGCGATAAGGTCTGAGTCGAAGAAATGCTTCTTTCCTGGCAAGAATTGCCCCTTTATACTGTAGGGCTCGTTTGTGTATTGTATGACATCACGCCACATCATCGGCTGAGGACTGTGTGATGTCATCATATCTCCATATATGGAGACATAAGTTGCTCATGCCCAAATATGGGCTGGTGAGGTCAGACTTAGTGTGATGCTTAGGTTATCTCCATATATGGAGATTCAACTTCAAGGAGTAACCATGGCAAACTGTCAACTGCCCGTATGTCTTGATAATTGGTAAAACAAACTTTTGGCCTATTTGTGGAGATAAGCGACCAACGGTCGCTTATCTCCCGATTAGGGAGTCTTACTGGTAATTATATTTGCCACACTTGTATTCTCCCTATCTTGACAGAATGTTATATTCCCACCCAGGTTCCGCAGGTCAGCTGCACAGGTGCAATGCATTATTTAATTGTGGCACGTTTACTAACATGCTAAGTTTAGCTGCACTTGAACAACCATTCCAGGCTGCCACATCCAGCCCAAGAAACCGTAGAAACCTGTGTAAAAAAACTGCCAAAACTCTTTTCTTTTGTTTTAGATATTAGATATTATTTTTAGAAAATAGCCGATCTACATGTAGATCTGCTATTTTCACAATAGAACTGTGTTATACAAAATGTAATGCCTCTTTTCCATGAGGACTCCCATCTTTGCCATACCCTAGCTTTTGCTGAACTGACGCCACTGTAGTCAGTTGAGGGTAGGGCTGTCACGATATGACATTTTACATGACGATTAATTGTCACTCAAATAATTGGCGATTAACGATTTAATTGTGTTTTTGTCGTTGACAATTACATTTCTGTTTGGCTTTTAGGCTTTGAAGTTGTACATGGTAGATATGACACATAACCTAAATATACAAAGAAATTACTGACATATTTGACAACTTACTACTTAAAAAATAAGCCGATCTACAAGCTCACAACGCGTCGCGATGCGACGCGTTGTGAGCTTGTAGATCTGCTATTTCCACTATTTCGGAGATTTTTCAACATTCACGATTATGACGATTATGACAAAATAATTGCGATAATGTCAAATAATCACGATTAGACGATCATGTAATAATTGTGACAGCCCTAGTTGAGGTCAGTAAAGTGAGTAAGATTGCTGTTCCAAGACCTAGTGGTTCTCAAAGTGGATTCCAGGACTTGTGGGTTCATTAATGGACAACTTTGTTTTTTTTACAACAAGGGTTCATATTTTAGATTGTAATTAAAGAATATAAAAGATGAGTGTTAAAATGATTTCATTTACTTCTTTCTATTGTTTTAGAGATTCTTATTTTAGTGGTTGCGTACAGGTACTAAATATGTGATTTTACACAGAATAAGCCCATTACCAAGATACAACGCAACCTTTCATGGTTGGATGTGACTTATGGGGGCTAGTAGGCTAGTGTTACTGTAAATAGCAATAAAGAAACTGCTGGCTTATTGTGTCTAAAAAGTCATATTTAGACACTTCTACGCATGCCCCCATGCGTACGCACGCCCCACATTTTAGCACGGTAAACGTGATAAAACGATAGAACGAAGCAAATGAACCATTTGGTTCCATTTGTACACTGTCAGAGTTAAGGGGAGACCTTGAGATTTGAAGGTTTGAGAAACACTGTCCTATAAGCTGGCCACGATACGGACCAGAGGGTCTAGAAGTAAGCAATTTACCCCGAGTGTGAGGACATTATGCTCTCATAATGTCCGCAGTGAGGGTGTTATCGGACGAGGCGCAGCCGAGTCCGATAACACACTCACTCAGGACATTATGAGAGCATAATGTCCGACCCCGAGTGGTAAATAGCTTTTCTACCACTTTTTCCCGTATACATGAAAGAAAACACATAGTTGTAACTTGCAAGGATCTTAAGTTACAATCATTATTGCCTATAAAACTTCCGCGAGACAGCAGATAGTTCCACCAACAACATCTTCTACTCACCAACAGATGGCGCCAACTCCATACTAATCCATGCGTCTAGCTTACAGCTAAGCTAACGTCAGTTAAAAGCACCATTCCGGCCGTAAATAGAGGCTGTTCGCTTCCAGAAAGGCATAGGTTCAGAGAAAAGGGGCTTTAAAGTTGGCGGATTGCATTGGATCCAAATAAATCGGCGACGATAGTACGCACGTTAGTAAACATAGGACCGCTGCGACCTTCATTTGTTGGTTGGGGGACTACCTCCTGAAGTCCCCGGATGTACACTGAGGCGCATTGATCTCGGACACACAACTTTGCGGCAGTTGTCCTCTCATAACCTCCGGAATTTAGCCAATCAGAATCCAGTATTTGAACACGTGACTCGAAAAAGTGGTAGAAATGGTCTCATGATCTCAACCTTCATGAGACCATGAAGGTTGCTATAACTTTTGTTCACCAAAAAACAAACAAAAAAAACTTTAATGTGCAACTTCTTGCTCCCCAGTAGATGAACTCTATAGCCTGGCATTGTCAGACTGATCGCGTGGGATTCACTCGTAATACCGTGGAGGAACTTGTGTGAGTGAATACCACGTGATCAGTCTGGCAATGCCAGGCTAGATGAACTTGTTAACCCGCCGCCTTTCCTCTAGCGTCACCCTTAGGCCAACATTTCCACTGCCTAATTATTGCCATTAGGGCTGGGTACTGGCAGGGACATCACAATGCAACATGTATCACTTGGGACACGATAACCTGCAACATGATGCGATTTATCTTACGATGCACCATGTAATATTTAATTCACTGGAAATGTGGTCTACTTATTAGATTGAATGAGAATGTTGAAATAGAGCTGAACCTACAGCATAACATCCGAGTAGTCCATATGTACAGCACATTACATGATAAAAGATAATGTCACATTCATAACTAGCTTTTGATTGTTTTCAGTGATTATAACGGTTTGGGATCTCAGTGCTCTCGCTTTTGAAAGGCACGAAAAAACATGCCTGCTGGATGTGGGAACGATAACGCCTGAGCTTAACATAAAACTGCTGGTGGTGTAGTAGGGGCTGGATAATCGATGCTGCATATTGAAAAGTCATGCCGTCGTCATGCTCTATCGATTATTTTGCATAGAACCTATTTGCCCCATGAATCTTGCTTAGTGTATTCATGCTCTGCAACCTTTTGTCCAGCACCAGCCCTCAGAACTAAATATGAACACTGTACACCAGGGGTTTTCAAAGTGGGTGACGGGGCACCCTGGGGTGCCGTGACGGCAGTCCAGGGGTGCCACCGTGCCACAAGATAATTTGATAACACTTGAAATGTTTTATTTTCAGTCAGTTCTAACCAAAATGGCTATTATCTCAACGTTTTCCTCGCAACATAATTACTAAAATATCGTCACTGTCTGGCAGAAACCTTGCATCTCTAAGTTTCAAATGTGTCTGTCGCACAAAAGTAGTAAAAACAGCCGATCTACAAGCACACAAGGTTGTGTGCTTGTAGATCTGCTGTTTTCACTAGTTTAGTACATTTTATAGATGATAAATACAAAACAAACGGTTTTAGACATACAAGGTTTCCACCCGACAACGACAATATGCTATAAATATAAGGTGCTGGGAGTGAAAATTATAATGTAGGAGGAGTGCTTCGGATTAAAAAAATATTTATGGGGTGCCCTGAGACCAAAAAGTTTGGGAACCCCTGCTGTAGCCTGGCGGGGCCCGACGTCATACTGCGTTCACTCACTCATTCCTTCCACAGTATAACGTCTGGACTTCCAGGTATTGGCAGCGAGTATTATGATTATTTTCTGATCGGAGCCAATCAGTGACTGCTTCCGCACAACAAACGTAGCTGTCTTTCCTGACAACAAGTGAAAAGATTTCCCTGATTGGTCCATGTGTAGACGGTGACGTAGTTGCATGCTGCAGCCTGCAGCATTTTCAAAACAACAATGGCTGCCCTCGCGATGCAACAAGTGTAACAGTTAACGCTCTAACCATAAAACAAGCAATAAGTGCAGTTATTTCAGAGTTGGAATCAATTACAACAATTAAAAAGGAACACGGGGGATGCGCTAGTGGAGTTTATTTGCCGAAAAGACGTGTTTGTTTGACGTTCTTCCGACTGGCTGAGAGATGTTATGCCACGCTGATTGGTTAGAGGAGTCTGTCTGTCAAGGCAAGTACTCCCGCCCACTTTTCAAGCTGCCAATAGGCCGAAGGCCAGACGTTATGCTGTGGAAGGAATGAGTGAGTGAACGCAGTATGACGTCGGGCCCCGCCAGGCTACCTCTGCTGCTGTACACATCACCTCAGAGGCCAATTCCAAGATTAACCCTAGTGATCTTGGTGGCCATATGGCCTTTTCCGTTACTTTTCACCCAGCAGTGGATTAGGAGGTAAAACAGCCGCCTGGGATTCAGAAGACTCGCAGTTCGATCCCAGCTCCTCCAGGCTTCGAGCCGAAGTGTCCCTGAGCAAGACACGGGACCCCTAATTGGTCCCCGTGCGCCCCTTGGGGCTGTACACTGCTCCTAATAGGATGGGTCAAATGCAGAGAATTTCTCTGACCGCTATATTTTGCTGTTGCTGTTGTGTAAATCCATTAGTGAATACACAATACACCCTAATTTGATTATGGCACTATTTTTTTCTTCTTCTTTTTTTTTTGTTTGTTTTGTTTCGTTTCTAGTCAGAGTGGGGATGTTGGTGATGGTTGCCATTTTAGTCTGGTTGGATGTAAAGAGCAACACGGCCTCTAAAAAGTACTATTAAGCTACAGTATAGTGCCTTAAAGGAGTAGTTCACATACAAAATGACTTTTTTTCCTATTGATTACTCTCCATGAACACTTGAGTTCAGTAATATTTTTGGCTTTTTGTCGCATTCCTATGACAATAATTTGATTCGAATAAATGTACCCCCATTGATTCCGGATGGTGACCCAGTTTACTATAATACATTTTTTGTCTTATGGAAAGCGACAAAAAAGTAATTTTGGGAGTGAACTACCTTTAAGTGATTTTGTTCTTCTGATTGGCTAAGAGGCATTGTTTATAATGATGAGCTAAATAAAATACATAATATACTTAAAAACGCACAAGCCATGACAGACAGTAATATACTACTCACCCTTGCAGGTAAAACACTTTATATGGAAGTGTTGGGACTGCACTCGAAGCGCCTCTCCCTTACATGGCTCCCCACATCTGTGACAGAGAATGTGACGCTTCTCTGCTGGAGGACAAGGGCGGTACCCATCTTGTGCCACTGGAGAAAGGGAAGGACACTGTCAGTATAATACAGCAGTGTTTCTCACACTTTTCATGTTCCAAGAATCCATGGGCACACCAACATAATACGGGGGTGAAAATATCATCACTGTCGGGAAGAAACCTTCAAAATGTGTATGTTTCCTAGCAAAGTAAAGCCCTGCTTCATCATACAAGGCTGTCGCACAACAGTTGTGAAAACAGCAGATATCCAAGCACACAACGCCTCGCACCGCGAGGCGTTGTGTGCTTGTTATCGTGTAGTTATCGTGTTTATCATTTTTTTTAAATGATAAACACGATACTGGCTTTCAAGCAGTTTCAAGGGGCACACTTGATCCTTCTCAGGGCCACACCAAAGGTCCCCAGGCACTGTATTAAATACAGTCATAGTCAGTAGCAGGAAAGAGTCGATTACTTGCCAGTACCTTGTAAAGGGTAAATAAATGGTGCATTTAGCGCCTTTATCCAAGGCGCTTTACATAGATTGTGCATTACATTCACCCATTCACACATACATTCATACACCGATGGCGGAGGAGACCATGCAAGGCACCAACCTGCTCACCGGGAGCAACTAGGGGTTCAGCGTGTGGTCTTTTCCTTTTAGTTGACCATGTATCAGTGAACTGTATACTGTCCTGTAACTTTTCTTATGCAAACTTCTAATAAAATATTCAATCAATCAATCAATCAATCAATCAATCAATCAATCCCTTTCACTGTTATCTGCGTAGCAATGAGAAACCATTTATATAACAAGCCACCGTTTATATACCCTGTTTGCCGTTGGCATTGGAAATTTGGTGAAATTTGTTGAGATGGGTGAGGAATATTGAAAAATAATCAAAAAAGGGCGGGGCACTCGCTGGCCTACCGGTCCAGGCACATCCCACATAGGCTCTGATGCCTTGACAGCGTGTCACAGGTTCGAATCCCGATCCTGACGACCAGACTTTGCTGCGCGTCACTCCCCATCTATCTCCCCATTTCCTTTAAAGGGCCACTTCACCCCTGGGACAACCCTATCTTATTTTATTGTTGTTTGGGACACGATCAACACAATCCTGAGTTATTTTTTGTGTTCAGTCTGTTTTTTGAGATATTTTAGTATTCAGCATGTGCTAGTGATGCATTTTGCATCATATGATGCAAAACGCATCACTGGATGATGCAAAACGCATCACCAGTACATGCTGAATACTAAAATATCTCAAAAAACAGACTGAACACAAAAACACAACAATAAAATAAGATAGGGTTGTCCCAGAGGTGAAGTGGCCCTTTAAGTCTATTGTCCTATCAAGAAAGGCATAAAAGCCCCTAAAAAACTAAAACAAATGTGGAGTTTGATCTACGCACACTATAGTAGGACTCTCTCTCTCTCTCTCTCTCTCTCTCTCTCTCTCTCTCTCTCTCTCTCTCTCTCTCTCTCTCTCTCTCTCTCTCTGTGATCCATCCTCGTTCTGCCCCAGCAGCTCATTACAATGATCCCACAGAGATGTGCTCCTCATTGTGTTTACATAACCGAGGTTAATATGCAAGCCTGCTGCCTTTTTTCCTCTCTTTTGCATGCAAGCATACACATACAAATACACACGCACAGCAATTATCAACAACACTCACACGCACACACAGTGCATTGCTATAAATGTCCTGAGGCCTGCGGGCCTCCGGGACAAAACGATCACCACGTCGTAAACACAGGCAGCATGCTATGAACCCTCAGCGTAGAAATGAATTTTAACTTCACAAACCAACACTATGAATATTATTCATAGCTCCCTTTGTACATGGTACAACGTGTTAACTTATCCACCTGTAAAGCTGAGAGCTTACTGAAGATTTTACTGTGTGCGGCAAGTGGTTCTCAAAGTGAGTTCCGGGGACTATTTGGGTACTTGTGGGAGGGGGTTTCAAAGGGGACTGCCCATAAGTCCAAAGGTTAATTAGTCCGAAGGTTCATTTGTCCGAATATAGTTAGGGTTACTGAGGTTAGGTTTAGGGTTAGGATTAGAGTTAAGCACTTTGCACACAGGACAGTTGCGTTTCTTCCGTTTGCTGTATGAATAAAACGCATTGGATTTGGTGTGCAATACTGTGCGGAATCGGCGCTGCGGATCCCAAAATGAGTCATAAAAGGAGTGATGAGTTTTTTACCGCATGCGACAAGACGCACAAATCCAACTGGGTTCGATCGAGAAAAAAACGCACGGCCGCATGCAGCCACTCGTCGCACGGCTAATTCGGATCCGGTGTGCATGAGGTTGTAGAGAATCATTGTTTTCTTTAAAAAAAAATGAAATTGTCCGTTATATCCGCGCGGATAAACGCGCCTGTGTGCAAAGGGCTTTAGGCTTAGTATTCTTAACAAATTCGGACTAATGAACCTTCGGACTAATGAATCTTCGGACCAATGCCATGGCACCATTTCAAATGGGGGCTAAAATGAAAAGGTTGGAGAACCATTGGTGTAGGGACATTCATCCCTTTGTTTGCTCTGACACTATTAAGAGAGGATTCTTGAGAGGTTGTTTTTAATTTGTATTTATTTTTAATTGGGGAGGGGGGGGGGGAGCGTCCTACCCCACCTCTCTATCTCTGTGGTGTTTATTATGGCAGGCGGTGGATGCCTTCACAATCTAATCACTGCCCACTTGAAAGGCACTGAACGTGATTAGGAGAGGAAAGAATGTGGCACACTTTGAGTGAGAGCGCTCCGACCTCCTCTCCACACGCGCACGCGCACACGCACACGCAGTCTGTGATAAATGCCCGTCCTGTTTAACCTCCCTCTCTCTCAGGCACGGCACACTTAGACGTCAAAGGGGGCTTGAGCCCCTGCCCTTTTATCTGTTTTCACTATGGTGAAAGAATCTCAAATGCCCCTCTTTCCATGCCATACCTGAAGGCAGCATTCAAGAAAGGTACCGTGTCCAAACTCTCCTGAACTTGAATGCAGCTTCTCATGTTGAAAGAATTATTGAAAATAGCCGTAGCAGCACGACGCATTGTGAGTTGGAGGTCTGCTATTTTCAATATTTTCACCAAAAGGCCCTTTTAGAAATTTCAGCCCCTGCCTCTCTAACATTCTCTGCACGTCCCTGCTCTCTCTCTCTCTCTCTCTCTCTCTCTCTCTCTCTCTCTCTCTCTCTCTCTCTCTGTGTCTCAATCCCTTTTCATTACATTCCCCTCGCTTCCACATCCGAGTGCAACTTATCTAAGGTTATCTGCTGCGGTCTGGCTTGTCCAAGGTTTGCAGGAGTCAACGCCGCTGTCAATTAATTGCTTGGCTCCCATAAAACCCCCTAAAAGAGAATCCAGAGAAGTATATAACAGGCAGAGCGGTGGCCAACTTAACTCAGCTGCAATAGCCATTTGTGATGAAAATAATTGGCCTCTTGACGTGGGGAAGGTGTTTCCTCTGCATTGGCAGACTGCAAGTAAGATCATTTTACCAACGTGAAGTTTATTCTTCTTGCTAAGAAAACGGAGTCAAGTATTATTGGTATGTGGCCTCTTGTGTACCCCACCCCTTAAGAGATTTGTTGCCATGGTGACACGCGAGTACCAACAAACTAGATTACTGTAAGAGGCCTTGCATTCCCAAATGTTAAGATAAAAGTTCACTGCAACCCGTCACACACAGTAAATTGTCTTCAGGGTTACTTCATCCATCTGTGAGTGAACACTCTCACAGGGGCGTCAATTGGGTATGGCAGGGGTATGCAGCTGCCATACCCTGGGTTCAGGGCGGAAAAAGAAAAGTTACTTTAAAATCAAACCTCGGTTCGAAGTGAAGCGGTGAACTTTTATTCTATGTGTTCTAGAGCTATGAACTCTGTATATACAATCGGGTTCGAAGTGAAGCGGTATGTGTTCTAGAGCTTCAGAATTCTGAATTCTGAATGAATGAATTGTCATGTGAAGCTTGACCAATCCTCAAAGTATTGGACATTTTTAATCATCCAATCATCAGACCGGGACGGACACTACACACATATTCTGGACGTACGGGACAGATAACACCCGTTCATTCTGGACTTAAATGATGCATATGGACGTGGGGGACACACATGGGACACACATTTACGGACAGATAAAACCTGTTCATTCTGGACTGAAATGACCATATATGGACGTGGGGGACACACATGGGACACACAAAGCCACTCCTTGGAAGCGGCTTTCACCGCTTCAAAAATATAAATCCATGAATGTCTCTTTGTCTATCTGTGCTGGTCATTATGTTGCTAAATTACAGTAAAATAACTACAAATGCAAAATTTTACAAAATGGTCACTGTAACAAGGTATTATAATTATATTCTCCACACTTGTATTCTCCCCATCTTGACAACATGGTATATTCCCAGGTTCCGCAGGTCAGCTGCACGGGTGCAATGCATTATTGTTAATTGTGGCACGTTTACTAACATGCCAAGTTTAGCTGCACTTGAACAACCGTTCCAGGCTGCCATATCCAGCCCAAGAAACCGTAGAAACGGGGGGAAAAATAGAATGTACTTCTTGAAATAAATGTATCATGCCTGTTGCTAAGGTATGGCAACATGACTGGTGTCTTGCACGCGAGCGGAGGCGCGCGTGCAAGACACCAGTCATGTTGCCATACCTTATAGCTTTTGCCGAACTGACGCCACTGATCTGTGAGTGAACACTCTCAGAGTGAAATTAAATGAATGATTTTTTTACTGTGGAGACACAATGCCAAGCCTAGTGGATGAGCGGTGTTTTTCCATTGGTGAGGTACCTTGGAAAACATTGCCACAAAATCGCCACACACAAGGATCCATCGTTGAGATGAGGCATGTCACTGAGTGTCAATGCCAGTGTGAAACAAATATTATAAATTAAAAGAAAACCATGACTGATCAAAATGTAGAATCTGTATTAGCTCTACACACAGAGAAGAGTTTTTCGGATTTTCAAACTTTGATAGCTTGTCAAGGAAATCTAGCAATTGTGATTTTATCATTTGACTTAAATGTATTTTATATTGCATTGATTTCATTGTAGCAGTCGTATATACAGTATGTATTTTTTTACACAATGTATTACTGGAATTTAGATTTATTTTCATGTTGTTAATATTTGCATTTTATTTTCACACTAATTGAATGTCAAATAATACATCAATTATTTTCTGTTGAAAGTAAACAGAAGTAGAAAGCCAGTCCCCTGATGGAAGTTTCAAACATCAGCTTCTCCACGTCCATGCCCACCTGTGCAACATACTGTACCAGCAGTGCTGGAAAAAGTACTCAAATTCTTTACTTTAAAGTTGTACCATGTAACTTTTTTTATAAAACAAATCTTAAAATGGTCCTAGCTGTTAAATCGCTAAAGTTTTAGAACCCCCACTCCGTTATTTTCAGCTTCTAAAGCCTTCTCTTTATATGTTTCTATGATCCCTGCCCGGGACCGGTTTTCGCGGAAAAATTGCGTCATCACACTACCGGCCAATCACAGCGAGGGTTATACACTGCCGGCCAATCACAGCGCAGAACATACACTGCCGGGCTCTCTGGTGGGTTTAGGAAACACGCCTTCAGGAAGTACACTGCAGTGTTTACACTGGAGGAGTCTAGCATGTAACTCTCCAACCGCTGCTCGTAGAAGGATACGGGAGACCTCATTGAAAGCGTCTCGGCGAGGCGAGGCGGACGCGGTGGTCTGACGGCCCGGTCCGCGAGCGAAAAACGGACGAAAAAAGCAAACGCGACCGCGGTTTGCTATACTGCTACAGACCACCAGTTGAGCAACTTACACAGTATAGCTTTAAGCAAAAGTATCAATACTGCAATGTAGAACTACTCTGTAAAAGTCCGAAATTCAAAATCTATTGAAAATAGCAAATCAACAAGCTCACAATGCGTCACATCGCGATGCATTGTGAGCTTGCGGATCAGCTATTTTCAAATGGTCAAAAATGTATATAGCATTAGGGCAGAAGTGGTTAATGTATGTTTTGTAATAATAATCAAAATCTACAAAGTAACTATTAACTTAGGTTTTCAAATAATTGTAGTGGAGTAAAAAGTACAATATTTGTACTCACTGGAGTAGAAGTAAAGGTACTGAAAATTGGAAATGCTTTTAAAAAAATCTGAAAACGATACTTAAAGGGGCACTCCACCACTTTTCAACCTATCTTCATATAATAGGTCCTCACTAATGTTCATGATAAAATATCACAATTCTTTTCTACTCAGTTTGGGTCTCATAGGAGAGCTGTGGGTGGGTCAAATCCTTCCTACCGGTGACATCATCAATGGGAAATGCAAGCTAATAGAAACTGCAGGCTTTCTATTCCTGAAAAAGTTGCAATGTTAAAGTGGAAGCCATTGTTCTCGTGATAATAAAAATCTTTTTTTTTTTTTTTCAAAAATATTATTATTATTTTTTTTGTCAAACGATGATGTCACCGGTAGGAAGGATTTGACAGCTCTCCTATGAGACCCAGACTGAATAGAAAAAAATGGTGCTATTTTATCATGAACATTAGTGAGGACATGTCCTATTATATGAAGACAGGTTGAAAAGTGGTGAACTACTCCTTTAAGTACAGTACTTGAGTAAATGTACTTGATCTCTCCTAGAATGGCAAGGCTGCGTCAGTGTTGAGTATTAGCAAAAGGTACATTTAGAAGGATGGAGAAACATGAGAGCGACAGCTAATCATGGATGCCACTAGACCTCCAGCTTGCAAAACCTCAGCCTGTGTGTGAGTGGTCCGGACAGACAGGGGCGTCACAATTAAGGGGGGAAAAGTGGGACTGAGTTACTAGGGCCAAAGGTGGAGGGGCCTTAATTATTGTATACTTTATCTATTGAAAAAATAGCAGATATACAAGCGCACAGCGCGGCACCGAGTGCCACGCTGCGAGCTTGTAGATCTGCTATTTTTGAAAAGTCGTGAAAATGTGTACAAATCTTTGAATATATGTATTTTCTAAGCGAACATTTGTAACTCAAATGTTGCTTCTGGGGGGTCCCTGGAACTAAATATTTTGAGATGGGGGTCCGTGGCCAAATACATATCATTTTGGGGGTCCTTCACATGAAAAGGTTTGAGCACCACTGACATAGAAACATGCGTAATAATGCGTTCCAAGTCTAAATGGGTTAAACCCCCTCCCCATGGGGGGCCTGTAGTGAATCCTTGTACCCAGGGCCCAGAATTTGGTGCGACACCCCTGCGGACAGACTATAATAAGCATCTAGACTCATTGTCGTACGACTGTGTCGCAGGCTGAAAATAGACAAAGGTTTAAGACATGTACAGGGTTATGTCCATAGCATTTTCTTTCAACTGTTTTGTGTGATTTGATGAAATAGCAGGACACAGGACAGTGTCAACCGAGTAGTGCATCAACAAAACAACTAAAGAAAGAACACTATTTTGAGCAAAAAAATAAAACAGATAATGTGTCAGAGGACTTGCTTAAGCAATATAACATGGAATGTGAATGAATACGGACTTTATTTATCATCTGAGACTTCTTCCGAATCTGCTCTCTCTCTTACACAATCGTGAGTTGAAATCCCAGAGCTTGGTAGCCTATACTAATAGTGTGAAGGGATGAGCTTTTTTGCATTCCTCACGGGATCAAAGATTGAAGACATCTCATGGTGTTGTTGTCACACACTCCCTTTGGCCTCTGATAGTTGTGTAATAGCCAGGGGCGTCACACCAAATTCTGGGCCCTGGGTACAAGGATTCACTGCGGGCCCC
Source organism: Nannobrachium achirus (assembly GCF_963921795.1). Lineage (NCBI taxonomy): Eukaryota > Metazoa > Chordata > Actinopteri > Myctophiformes > Myctophidae > Nannobrachium > Nannobrachium achirus. The sequence continues at coordinate 55,353,540 of NC_137825.1, forward strand.
CCATGAATGTTAACTATTGAAAAATAGCAGATTTACAAGCTCACAGCGCGGCACCGAGTGCCGCGCTGCGAGCTTGTAGATCTGCTATTTTTGAAAAATCGTGAAAATGTGTGCCAAGAAACCTATGTTTCCATGTCAGTGATGCTCAAACTTTTTCATGTGAAGGACCCCCCATCTCAAAATATTTAGTTCCAGGGACCCCCCAGAAGCAAAATTTGAGTTACAAATGTTGACTTAAAAAATACATATATTCAAAGATTTGCGCACATTTTCACGACTTTTCAAAAATAGCAGATCTACAAGCTTGCAGCGCGGCACTCGGTGCCGCGCTGTGAGCTTGTATATCTGCTGTTTTTCAATAGCTAAAGTTACTATAGGGCCCCTCCACCTTGGGCCCTGGTAACTCAGTCCCACTTTCCTAGCCCTTGTGACGCCCCTGGTAATAGCCATGCTATATAAGGCCTGAACTTCATTTCAAGAAAGAAACGCTCAAGTCCTGCATGCTGCTCAGTGTCATGGAGGTTTCAGGCACCATGTGTTTGCAATGTCCTCTATCTATGCAGACAGTCCTCTATGGCTGTGGTTCTCAACCTTTTCAGGCCGCGACCCCCAAAATAATCATATTTTAACCGGGGACCCCCTCACCCTGACGAGCACTAGGAGTTGAGGCATTACATTTTGTATAACACGGTTCTATTGTGCTCACAACGCCTTGCGTTTGCGAGGCGTTGTGAGCATATTGTAGATGGTCTATTTTCACAATTTCTGCCTCTATATTTGGCCAATGTTTCATTTGTCATTTTTGAGGTATTAAAAAGTCCTCAAATTGTCACTTTAGAAACGTGCAGATACCCTTCTACACTTAAACTTTATGCTGGTTCACTTTGTTTACTGTTGAGTGAGAAAACAATGTTGCACAAAAATAATTTGGGGACCCCCTGGGGATCCCAGCGGCCCACAGGTTGAGAACCACTGCTCTATGGCAAACACACACTCCGATGACAGTGATTCTTAACTTGTATACTACACAGCCGCACATTTGAGTGGGGGTAATTCTGGTTCATTTGCTCTGCATTCTTTAAACAGCAAGTGTTAGAGGCAGGGACGTGCTGGGCCCCTGATTCAGCCCGGGAAAAAGAGTTGGAGAGGCCCTCATTGCACGCTATAGAGAGAGATCTCTCGCGCTGCTGCTACTCAAAGATTTGCCATTTCAGATCATGACAAGTGACAAGCCAGTGGGCCAATTACATGAGTTATATTTTGTCGTTGTCGGGTGGAAACCGAGTTGTATGTCCAAAACCGTTTGTTTTGTATTTATCATTTTAAAAATTATTTAAACTAGTGAAAACAGCCGATCTACAAGCACACAACGCCTCGCATCGCGAGGCGTTGTGTGCTTGTAGATCTGCTGTTTTCACTACTTTTGTGCGACGGCCTTGTATGATGAAGCAGGCTTTGCTTTGCGAAAAAAATCTAGGCCGACATTTTATTTTTAATTTTTTCAAAATGGCCAGGAATTAAATGGCCGTTCGGGAGTTGTCCCGCTTTTCCCAATGGCCAGCACGTCCCTGGTTAGAGGTTAATCAATCATTGACTAGATGATGTGCTGCCGTTAGACACTCTCACACAGCCACAACGCTCAGACGTACCCACTGCAACTCAGACACAGTTAAAAAACTAAATCCGAATAATTTCATGCCAAAATCACTGCCCTGGCGTGCCTATTTTAAATTGTTCAAAATGTTTTCAACCTTTTTTTCCAAAGAGATCTCTCCGAGATTCTCAGAGATTCTCAAAGGTTTTCAGCAGTTCAAAAAAAGAAGAAAATCAAATCAACGGTTTTCAAAAATAGCAGATCTGTTAGATCTAGTGCTATTTTTGAAAGGGTCTAAGTGGTTAATGCTGCACAGGGCATGTAAGTGAAATGTCAGGACAAATGTGGTCCCCTCTGGAATGTGCATTAGCTGGCATGACTTCCATTACTCGTAGCACTTTGAAGCTATGTCATAGTGCTACACGTCAGTTATTCTATTACAGGCATTGCACTGATCTTATCTTTCACCACTCAGCCTTCAACAATTAGCCGCACCACAATGAGACAAACTGTGTGTCCCATGCAGGCGACTTATATAGACCTTAACCTCGTAACAACTTTAAGGACAAGGGCAAACATTTGTTCGACATAACATAGACAAGACACCACAAAGTACAAAAGTAACCTCCTCAGTGAAAGTGTAAAAATTGACCCATGCTCTCAATAATGAGGATTTTACTGTTTCCTATCAAGACCTTGTTGATGACAGGTCACACAGATTAGTGGCAAGGTGAAACTACTATCATATTCTTTTTCTAATGTCTCAGTAATACATTATATGAAAAGAGAAATGCCATCAATTCTCCAGGCATCTCTTACAAACATGACTATTTCTTTGTGATTATAACATACGGAAAACAAACAAGCAAGCCTTTGCAACAGAGGAACATGACCACCTTAAAACTCCGTCCTTTGAACCAAGTTGAATACAAATAAAAATCTGTACAAACGTGTAACACAAACGTCTAGTAGGCACAGTCAAATCCAGAGTGTTCATTTGAAAAGGGAATTTCTGCTGTCCAAGATGAGCACAACAATCTCTAAATAAAAACACTAGATATAAACACAGTAACAATTCATTATCTTAGTATATTAATATTAACACTAATTAATACTGCCACACATTTCTGCATTTGATAATACTAAAATTAAAACGTTCTTATCTTCTCAGCTCATTTAACTAAACACGGACCTGTGAGGGTCCATCCATACGTACAATAGCTCTCACATGCACAATAACAAACCAGCAATATTCTCCCATCAGCCATGCTGCTGCTCAGCCCCTGAGAACGTGTGTACCTTTCTCTTCCACCATGGCCAGTGGCTCCTGCACGTCTGTCTGGGGGGAAACTCTCCCACTGCAATGGATCACAGCGGAGTGAGCAGGGAAGAACACAGGACTATACAGCCAGGCCAGGGGAGAGAGGGGGAGGGACAATGTGAAAGACAAGAGAGCAACAGAGAGGGGGCAGGAGGTGAGGAAGAAACAGAAGAAGAAGGTATGCAGCAAGTGCACGTGTGCCAGGGACGTGCTGGGCCCCTGATTCAGCCCGGGAAAAATAGTTGGAGAGGCCCTCATTGCGCGCATTAGAGAGAGATCTCTCTCTATAGCGCTGCTGCTACTCAAAGATTTGCCATTTCAGATCATGACAACTTGACAAGCCAGTGGGCCTGTTACATGAGTCATATTTCGTCGTTGTCGGGTGGAAACCTTGTACGTCCAAAACCGTTTGTTTTGTATTTATCATTTAAAAATGATTTAAACAAGTGAAAACAGCCGATCTACAAGCACACAACGCCTCGCACCGCGTGCTTGTATATCTGCTGTTTTCACTACTTTTGAAGCAATTAAGGCTTTGCTTTGTGAAAACATTTACAAATTTGAAACTTGGAGATACGAGGTTTCTGCCCGACAGTGACGATTTACTTTGTTGGCCGCCAAGCCCCCAAAATGGAACGAAGGCCGACATTTTATTTTTATTCTTTTCCTAATGGCCAGCCTGGACCGGCTGGGAATGAACCGGCCGTTCGGGAGTTGTCCCGCTTTTCCCAATGGCCAGCACGTCCCTGTGTGCGTGCGTGCGTGCGTGTGTGCGTGTGCGTGCGTGCGTGTGCGTGCGTGCGTGCGTGCGTGCGTGTGTGTGTGTATAACAGAGATGTAATCTCACTTGCAGAAGCTGTAGGAGTGCTGGGGGGAAGGGGATATCACAGCCTCTCTTACATGGCGTGTACATACAGTAGTCCAGTGGCATTCAGACCTTTTCATGTCAAGGACCCCCAAATTGACAATTATTAGCCCACAGACAGCCATCTATTATCTATCCATCTATCTAAATTAGCCAGATCTATGTCTGTCTGTCTGTCTGTGTGTTTACTCCATCCAATGGACCTAAAAACTCTTTCAAAAACACAGGTGAAGTCATCCAGTGAGAAAACCCTTGAAACATCAGGGGTGTCAATTGGGTATGGTAGGGGTATGCAGCCGCCATACCCTGGGTCCAGGGTGGGAAGATAAAAGTTAGTTCTAAATATGAATCTATGAATGTCTCTTTGTCTATCTGTGCGGGTTATTATGTTGGTAAATTACAGTAAAATAACTACAAATGCAAAATGTAACAAAATGGTCACTTTAACAAGGTACCGGTATTATGATTATATTATAGGTATATATAATTATATATTATATGTACTTCTTCTTAAAATAAATGTGTCATGCCTGTTGCTAAGGTATGGCAACATGACTGGCGTCTTCGCGCGCGTGCAAGACACCAGTGTTGCCATACCTTATATTAGCTTTTTCTGAACTGACGCCACCAGGGGTGAGATGCCGTGGGCTCGGTTGGGCTCGGCGAGCCCAGACTTATTTAGCTGCACGCACGCGCGCCTCACATGCACGCACATGAATCATCACCTCACGAATTTAGAGGGGCACCACTTCTAAAATCCATATCACACCACTGGACGCCACTGAATAACATCTGAGTGACGTCATCAACTGGGTGATGACGTCACCATCAACAGCCAATGAGGGACCAGCATTCCTGGTGACGTCACCATCAACAAGTGCGGCCCGATATAAATCGGCGCATACGTAGGCCATACATACATTTGTCAAATCTGTCTGTTTGTGTGTATCTGCTTTTATGCCCCTAGCCAATCAAGCCAATCAGAGAGGGGAAAAGGGTGACGTCATAATATCGAGGAAAATAAAAGGGCCAAGAGAGGGGTGGATTGGTGAGCTTCACATGACATTTCAGCCAACCAGACTACAAATGGGCCAATCTCCATGATTGGTCAAGCTTCACATGACATCATAATATCTTACTAAACGGGCGGAGCGGGCACAAACCTCTAGTGTGAAAAGATGGGCCAAGAACCATTTTAATTTCAAGGACCCCCAGTTTGACATGCATTAGACTACGGACCCCCAAGACTTTTCTATATCTGAGACCCCAATATATATTGTAAAAATCAATGTTAATTTAACTCTGAGAGTGTACAAATGGAACCAGGTGGGCCCGTTTACTTTGGGAACCACTGTCCTAGTCTAATGTGTCATGAAATACTCAGGAACATGGTGGTGCAGAGAGCGCACACATGCATGTGTGCGTGTGTGCGTTCGTGCGACCCATGCATGCATGTGTGCATGCATGCACAGTAGAGGATGACATTTTATTCCCGTTCCCGTGGGTCCCGTGGGTCCCGCGGGATTCCCGTGGGACAGGAGTCAAATTTGTATTAATGCCAGGATTGGGACGGGACAGGATTGAAAATCAACAGGAGTGGGCAGGAGCGGGAATCATCCCAGACCAGTTCATCAAATCGCAGAAATAAATTGCACAGGAAAGTGAGGTCTTTGAACTGTGAACATTATAAAATTATACATTATATAATAATAAACATGATATCAAATATAATATGGATCAAAATAGAAAAACATCTGCGCAATTTTATTTTATTTATTTTTTTCGGGAGCGGGATGTGAACGGGAGTGATTTTGACCAGGAGTGGGATGGGACCAGGAGCCATTTTACAGGAGTGGGACAGGATGGGATTTTATCCCCACTCTAGCCCAGGATTGGGATGGGACAGGATTTTTTCTGCAGGAGTGGGACGGGACAGGAGTGAAAATTCATCAAAATGTCATCCTCTAATGCACACATGCACACTCTAACTTCACAGAGGGGAATCATTTGAAAACCAGAGAGGACACTCTATGCCCAAGAACAGCTGAAATGTTGTTAATCTGTTCTCCAAAAATGTATTTACGTAGGAAGTATTCATTCAATGATAATGTTGGTTAAAGAATGAAAGCATGTATTGTATCTTCCTGCATGTGAAGTCACAACTGCACCCATTCCTAAAATGATTCTTACTGTACTCTTACTTTTCAATCATATTCGTTCACTCAATCCTTCATACCGGGCGTAAACTCGTGAGGAGACCATTAACCTGAAGTACATCATTTGCTGTTTTAAGAGACGTCTTCACTTCATCAAACAGAATGACAATGTCTTAGTCAGAGGGGGGGGGAAAACTCTCCATCAGTTTTGCAGCTTCCGGGGGCAACCTGATTGATTGCTGAGTGGTTAGGATGGGCGCATACTACATGGGCCTGGCCTCAAATGCTTGACAGCGACTTCGCACCGGACCATTTGCTGCATGTCACTCTCTCCTACACTCTCTCCATATGTTTACTGACTCTCTCCACTGTACCTATGAATAAAGACTCAGAAAAACTCTGCACTTGTTCCCAGAACTCCTACCAACTGTTTTTTTTTAAAACACCTTGGCACCGCTCTTGTGCTTAATGTGCTCTGATCTGAATCCCTGCAAAAGAAATAATAATAATAACCAATTTCTGGACAAACTGCCTCCTCACTTGACATTGAGAGCACTGAAACAGACTGATGGTAACACATTTTGTCTTGCTGATCTATGGTGTTGTGATGTTTTTGATAGACAAAGTGATGGGGAGCCAGGGAGATATAGGCAACAGAGGAGGGTGAAAGATGGCTTGTTCTGAAATTCTGCAATGGCTTGGGGCAAAGTATTGTACAATGCAGATTGAATCCAGCAAAAAGGTTCTAGTATTGTGAAGCGGTTGACACAAGCTGACACAGCCATCATTTTCACCTCACAGAAATACAGGTGGCTTTCCCCTAGCGTACCCCATGAACTGATCAATTACCTACACTAAAATACCAACTTAAACTCGATATACTTTGTCGACTGCCGACCGGGATCCCCCAAGGGTCTGTACTCGGCTGCGTCAAATCACTTCAAAGAAGATACGTGATCTGTGAGCTTGTAGTCTTGTAGTTCAACTATATCCACAGCATGTTCACCTATTATTGCATGACCAGCAAGGTGGGCAACTTTGATGCTGGAAAGGGCCACTATATTTTCTCACACACTCCAGAGGGCCACGTTGCATATACAGTCAAAAATAGCAAAAATAGCAGATCTACAAGCTCAAAACGCGTCGCACTGTGACGCGTTTTGAGCTTTTAGATCTGCTATTTTTTGAATTTATTTTAATTGGTATCCTGAAAAGTACATTATTTTTTTTTATTTTTTATTTTTTTTAAATTTCAAATGCATGTAGCCTATAGGTTCTTGTGTTACTTAAGTTACTTCTTACTTTATGAACTTAATCACAAATGCATTGGACATGCATTGGACATGAAAAAGACTAGTTGTAGGCTACTAGTCATCAAGAAGATACTAATATACAGTCGACCGAAGTAATTAAAGCGGGTCATGTTTGCACGTTTGGAATTATAACAGCTGAAATCAATAATACCGGTATATCAGTATTCTGATATGAACCTGCGGGCCGCATTAAGTGAATTTGGGGGCCGCATGTGGCCCCCGGGCCGCCAGTTGCCAATGTATGATGCACTGTGAATACAATGTGATGTCTGGGTCACCCCGTTACAGCAGTCCGTCAGATGGTAACAGGAGGAAGTCTGACAATGATGTATGTACTGTGCATGTTCACATCATGTACACTTCACATAACTTTTTTCCAAATATCTGATTTAACATTTGAGGGACAACCCGAGTGGGCGTTCCCTTTTCTTTGACGATGGTTAGCCAGATTGCCTTAGTGCTCACTCTTCTCGCACCCGTTCAGACAACTGTTACTGCATGGTTCATTATGCTACGATGATAGTGTAATGAATAAAATACCATTCCATTTTATGCTTTAACTATTGAAAAATAGCAGATATACAAGCTCACAGCGCGGCACCGAGTGCCGCGCTGCGAGCTTGTAGATCTGCTATTTTTGAAAAATCGTGACCCGATTCTATAAGTGTCTTTTGAATCCTTCTAAGATTTTTTGAAAAACCTAAGTTTCTATGTCAGCAATCTGGCCAGCCATCGTCAAAGAAAAGGTCCTTTTCACTTAACTGGAGCTCAGTTAGTCTGTTCTTGAGCGACTACTATGTCAGTGGTTCTCAAACCTTTTCATGTGAAGGACCCCCAAAATGATATTTATTTGGCCACGGACCCCCATCTCAAAATATCTAGTTACAGGGACCACCCAGAAGCAAAATTTGAGTTACAAACGTTCGCTTTGAAAATACATATATTCAAAGATTTTAAAATACTCACTAAACGGCATGTAGCCGGGGAGCCCGACCATCTGTTCACACAGGACGTAGTCCTCAGGGTTGAGGAAAGGAAGCTGCTCCATCATGGCCTGCCTCGGGATGAGGTAGATGACCTGTGCCACCTCCCCGTTCTCGATGATTGACTTGCGCCTCACCGAGTTCTTCCACGTGGCCCGGTCCAAAGTCACCATCTCGTCGTCGCCGCCGCTGGGGCCGCAGATCCTGCCGAGGCTGCTGAGGTTGGGAAGGTTAGGCATGTTGACACCGCCGAGGCCCTGGGTCCAACAGCCGGGGCTGCACGCCGCCTCCCACGGAGCGATCATTGCATTAAAGTTATACCATGTAACTTTTTTTATAAAACAAATCTTAAAATTGTCCTAACTGTTAAATCGCTAAAGTTTTAGAACACCCACTCCGTTATTTTCAGCTTCTAAAGCCTTCTCTTTATATGTTTTCTATGATCCTGGCCGTGGACCGGATTTTATACGTCATCTGCATCATCTGTATACGTTGTGTATACGTTGGCCAATCACATCGCGGATCATACACACGTGATACACTACCGGCCAATCACAGCGTGTGCTGCGTCTCTTCAGGAAGTAGCCTCCCTCAGCAACCAGTGTTTACGATGGTGAAGGATTCTTAACCTCTCACTCTCCAAATCCTGCTCAGAAAATTACGTTCTACCCCTCCACGGATTCGTATCGGTCGCGGTGGTGACTCCGGGCGAAAAATGGCCGAAAAAAGCAATACCGCGACTGACCACTAGTTTAGCAACTTACACAGTATACCGGTAGCTTTAACTGTAAGTAACGTGCAAAAAGTCTCACAAAAAAAGGCAAATCTTTCCTCCAATGTCAGGTACTGAAGTCACTCAAGACTCTCCAGGAGCAGGACGGCGATTGACCTGATGTCGAGTCGGCCCCTGTCAGGTTGTAAAAGCCTAATTCCTGCTTCATTCCCTTTAAGGAGATTAAGGAGGGGATATTTTTAGGGTTTATCTGCAGGGCAAACAGAGGATCTGACCTCTAGGAACTCTCTTCAATAGGACCACCCTCCGTATTAGCCTGCCTTTACCCTTCTTCGTGTCCACTGACTTATCTCAGGCTCAGCATGTCGTGTTAAAAGGTAGCCCCAGTAATCCCTTGTGATTGGGCGTAAGAAACTAACAGCCTTAAACGTTTCTATGCGTAAACAGGCATGATGCATTGCGGTTTAATTTTCACATTTAATGCTTCTTCTAACCCACAGCAGTATAAGCCAATATTCTATTTATTTTTTTGTTTTATCAAACCCATTTCTGAACTTTGGTCAGATTAGAGATTAGAGATTAAGCGAAGTGGAAAACAAAGTGACATCAGGATACTTAACCAACTATTTAGCGTGTAAGATTAGCACCCTAACCATGCACCTATAATTAATGGCAGCATTAGGACAAAAGCTTCTCTCCTGCTCAACCTATCAATTGAATTAAACGGTATTCAATATGATAATTATTTTAATTGTATTTTTTACATATACAGTAAATAAACAACAGTAAAGGAGGGGAAATAAGCCCTTGGACCTCCTCTCTGTTCCCAATGCAAAGAAGCGAACCTTAGGCGACAGAGCCTTCAGTGTGGCAGCCCCCACCCTGTGGAACACTCTACCATTGGAGATTCGCCATGCTCCAACACTGGACTCTTTTAAGGCTGCATTGAAAAGACACCTATTCACTCAGGCTTATGGCACTTAGTTTTGTTTTGTTGTTTGTATAGAGTTTTGTAAAGCGCCTTGGGTTTATGAAAGGCGCTATATAAATGCAAGTTATTATTATTTATTATTAACCACTAAACCCACATTATGTAGCCTACAATTATTAACATGACAGTGTCCAGCACAATATATGTTGGGAAATCATGTTCATATTGTTGCGGATAGAAAGTGATTGCACAATACGATGTATATCTCACAGTGAGACTGGACATGTTTCAGTATAGCCTACTCTCTGGCACACACACACACACACACACACACACACACACACACACACACACACACACACACACACACACACACACACACACACACACACGCACACACACACACACACGTACACACGTACACACACGCGCGCGCACACACACACACTCTGTGCAGTATATAACTTTCAACCAAACGTGAACAAACACCTCATCCCACTCCAGTTGGTCAGAGCACTAGAGTTGCTCACATTCGTGACAGCTGCTCTTTGTGTCCTTGAGAAATACTCAGCTAGAATATCATTGGCCTCATGGTCTAAGGCTTGTCCTGAGCATGAGCAGTATGAATGTCAACTGTTTTGTCACATACTAGAGGTTCACGGCCCTTCGGGCCGCTCACATCTAGAGTCCACGCCCGCTTCTTTACTAAAAAACTTTTTTTTTTCAAAAAAGTTTTTGAAAAAAAAAAAAGTAAAAAAAAAAAAGTAAAAAAAAAATATATATATATATATATATATATATTGTGGGGTTTTATTGTGGCGGAACTATTGTGGCGCAGCGCACGTTTCCGGTCGGTCATATTTGACCGCCGGACGCACTTCCGGTGTGTGTGTGTGTGTGTGTGTGTGTGTGTGTGTGTGTGTGTGTGTGTGTGTGTGTGTGTGTGTGTGTGTGAGACACACAGCCCTCCCTCTCTGTTGTAAATGTAATTCGATACACTGCCCGCTCCTCTCCCCTTCCCTCTCCCTCTCTCTCTCTCTCTCTCTCTCTCTCTCTCTCTCTCTCTCTCAGTGCCTGTGTGAGTATAGGCTTCAAGCATGTCCGTTCACATATGATCTGCAGCAGAATGCTACAGCAGCAGGGACGTGCGGAGAATGTTAGAGAGGCAGGGGCTGACATTTCTAAAAGGGCCTTTTGGTGGAAATATCGAAAATAGCAGACCACCAAGCTCACAACACGTCGCTGCGACGCGTTGTGAGCTTGGAGGCCGGCTATTTGCGGTGCTTGATACCACACTGAACTAAGCATAATCGAGTCAATACTGGAGATGTGGCGTAACGGCATGGATTTCTACACAGAGAGGGCAATTCTTTCAACATAAGATGCTGCATTCAAGTTCAGGAGAGTTTGGACAGGGTGATTGTCTTGAATGCTGCCTTCAGGTATGGCATGGAAAAATCCACCCGTTTCGAATGGTATCACGCCATAGGATGGCCGTTTATCATGTTTTATCAAATCGCATTTGCATTTCTTTCACCATAGTGAAAACTGCACCCATAATAATAATAATAATAATAATAATAATAGCTGGAATTTATATAGCGCTTTTCTAAGTACTCAAAGTCGCTTTACAGTATGTGTAAGTGTGTGTGTGTGTGTGTGGCAGATAAAAACAACAACTTTATTAGAAAAATAAAAAACTAGGAGATACAATAAGAGCTAAGCAACAATAAAACAATAAGAACAAGAGTAATTCCAAGATCAGCTGGGGTAGGCATCCATGGTCTGGAGAGGGCAATTTTTACAGAAGGATAAAAGGGCAGGGTCTCAAGCCCCATTTGATGTCTATGTGTGCACGTGCCTGTACAACAGACTCCATGATAAGTCCTTCTGGTGACTGAGGAAAGACAGGACTAACACTGGTGGATAAAGGCCATGCAACATTATATCAAGACTCAGTGTTAATTAAGCCCTATTAAAACACTTTTGGCCCATACTGAGAGTATACAAATGTAACCAAATGGGCCAATTTGGCTGCATTTGTACAGTGATGTTTGATGCATTTGGTATTCTAGCTGTACACTCCATTTGACAAATGAACACTAGGATTTTAGTGTGGAATGTGTGGACAGAACACTTTCCTTCAATTCTCTATACAATTAACAGATTTCCTTACACTTGTATTCTGTCAGGACAGCTGGTTTTAAGAGGACCACTAGAAAGTATGCCTGAAACAAACTGAACACTGTAGTTTTATAATAGTAACTCTACACGTCTTGCTATATCAGTCTGTTTCTATTTTGATACTGGCACACTGGAGTCCTTGTCAGTTGTCATATAAGATAGAGACAGTGGTTCACGCAACTTGTATCTGATACACAAGTATCATGTACCAATACATAGGCAGGGATGTGCTGGCCATTGGGAAAAGCGGGTCAACTCCCGAACGGCCGGTTCATTCCCGGCCGGTCCAGGCCGGCCATTAGGAAAAAAATAAAAATAAAATGTCGGCCTTCGTTACATTTTGGGGGCTGGGCAGCCAACAAAGTAAATCGTCACTGTCGGGCAGAAACCTCGTATCTCCAAGTTTCAAATGTATTCATTTTTTCGCAAAGCAAAGCCCTGCTTCATCATACAAGGCTGTTGCACAAAAGTAGTGAAAACAGCAGATCTACAAGCACACAACGCCTCGCGGTGCGAGGCGTTGTGTGCTTGTAGATCGGCGGTTTTCACTAGTTTAAATCATTTTCTAAATGATAAATACAAAACAAACGGTTTTGGACATACAAGGTTTCCACCCGACAACGACGAAATATAACTCATGTACAATAATTGGCCCACTGGCTTGTCACTTGTCATGATCTGAAATGGCAAATCTTTGAGTAGCAGCAGCGCTATAGAGAGAGATCTCTCTCTATAGCGCGCAATGAGGGCCTCCACAACTCTTTTTCCCGGGCTGAATCAGGGGCCCAGCACGTCCCTGGGTGTTATAGTAAAGTTACCCCCATTGATTCAGGAAGGGGAACCAAATGCATATGGGTCCCCTTCCGGAATCAACGGGGGTACATTTACTGTAATCAAATTATTGTCTTAGGAAAGCGACAAAAAACTAAAAATATTATTGAACTCCAGTCTCCATGGCATGAGTAATCAATAGGGAAAAAAGTAATTTTGGGGGTGAACTACTCCTTTAAGTCAATATTGCAATATAGAATTAGCCTACTCTGTTACAAGTTAAAGTCCGGAATTAAAAAATACGCTACTTGAGTAAAAGTACGAAAGTATTAGCATCAAAATGTACCAGTAGCCTACCAAAAGTAAAAGCACAAAAATCTTTGAAAATAGCCAAAAGCCAGTATTAAAATAAGGCTAAATTGGTTATGTTTTATAATTCTAATGTAATATCTGCAAAGTAACTAGTAACTAAATGTTTAAATAATTGTAGTAAAAGTGCATTATTGAATCTGTTTTAAAAGTAAAAGTATAGAAAATTGGAAATACTCAATCAAAATAGGCTACAGATACCTCAAAGTTAAGTACATTTTTACAAAGAAATACAGATAAGATCATAATTAATTTGCCTGTGCAGACTGCCACAAGGCAATATGTTTTATTTTATAATTCAGAATTATAAAATGAGTGGAGAATTATTAATTCTCCACTCACTTGAAGTCATAATATCGGTAAGTTGATCTGCTGTTACTGTTGGAGGGTCCGTGACTGTTGAAGACATTGTTATGTTTTTTTTTAGGATGTCCTTGAAAACGAGATGGTTCATCTCAATGGTTTATTCCTAATAAAGAATTTCAATAATAATGTTAGTAGGTTATTTCACTATGCAATTACAGACATTTACCCCACCGCCCAAGAAACAAGTCGTTATTATTTCACTTCATACATAAACTTGAGATGGCCTACTGTGTGCAGGTGCGTCCTCTCGTGCACCAGCCAGGTTTACTCACTATTGTATTACTTACTATAGCCCACTAGAATAGGCTACTAGAGTCTATATTTTACCAAATCTTGACTGCTGGTCAAATATGAGCACAATTGTCTCAAAGAAAGCCGTTGTCTTGACAAACAAACATGTAACCAATTTAAATGTCATCACATTTCCCCTCTTGGTGCTCTATACATTGTACGAGTCCACCCTCTAGTGGACGTTATTGGAGACACAGAAAGTTGAAGTTGGCCTGACCGCACAGCTAGTATTTCTAGAACTTTCAAATGTCAAGGACAAGGTCTCCCCTTAACTCTGACACTCAGTGACCAAATGGATCCGTTGGAATTAATTTGGTTCCATTTGTATACTGCCAGAGTTACAGCATTGCATGGGTCAATTTAGACCCCCCTAAAGGAACCCACAGAGTCCCTGGAATCCACTTTGGGACCCACTGGCTTAAGAAATCGCATGCATTCATCAAGGGGCCAGACCAAAGTAGCTGCTTGAACCCCACACTGTAAAGTGGCAGGGTAATATAGACAGAGTGCTAAAGCATATACGTAATATGTATATGTACTGAATATAGTACATCCCTTTTATGCCCATACATGGAGATCCCTGTCTGAACAAGCCACACAGATATGGGGTGTCTTCCTCGTATACTCGATACTGAACGTGTATCATTCACGGGTTATTCCCTACTGGTTGGCGAGCTGACTCAGTGAATTTGCGAGATGTCCGTGTCTGGTTGGCGACCTGCCTTCGGCGACATGTCCCGCAAATTTGGCGACTTTGATTTTTGTCGAGAAGACCGGTTACCGTCTTCCTCCATAGGCATTCCCAAGTCCTGTTAGATATGGGCTTAATATTGATGACACCAGGGATCTCCATTTATATATATGGGCATAAAAGGTATTCTGTTTAGAGTGGTTCCCATGACATCACAACATACAATCCATTTTATGCTCATACATGGAGATCCCTATCTGAACCAGCCACACCAATATAGGCCATGCCTTGGCCATTTGGCCAGTGATGTAGCCTATATCAATGACACCAGGGATCTTCATATATGCATAAAAGGGATTCTGGGGAATTACTGTTGTTTAAACGTCCTCGACTTTGGATTCATTCTACTTGAACAATTCCCAGAGCATCCTAAGGTCCTGGAACTTTCATCAATCTATTGATAGGAAAAATAATGACGACTTTCAATGTTTGGGGGGATAGCCTATATATAATTATTTTCTCTAGAATGTTTCTGAAAATTAAAAATAGCGATAATAAAGTTTACTATCAAAAGTGGCCTTGACTTGAACACACGCCCCAACAGGACTTCATTACCCATAAGGCATTTATGATTTGTGAAAAATGTGTGGTCCAAAGGCAAATGGTCCAAAGTACACCAATGTTTCGTCATAAAAGTATTCTCAACACGCTCGTCAAGTCAAACTTTAGTAAGAAGTTTACTACCGGTCAATGTTTTTTTTTTTTTTTTTTTTTTTTTTTTTTAACAGTATCGGTATAGGGCATACATGGGCAACTGGCGGCCCGGGGGCCACATGCGGCCCCCACCTTCACTTAATGCGGCCCGCAGGTTAATACTGGAACACTAATTTATTATTCATTTCAGCTGTTACAATCCCAAATATGACCTGCTTTAATTCCGTCAGTCTGTCTTAGTATAGGTTAATGGTAGGTTCATAAAGTTAACATGACTAAAAGCTTTTGAAATTAAATCAAAATGTTAGATTTCAGGATTCCAGTTCAAAAATAACAAACAACAATTCAGGATTCCAATTCAAAATAAGCAAAAATAGACGATCTACAAGCTCAAAACGCATCGCGCTGCGTTTTGAGCTTGCAGATCTGCTATTTTTGCTTCTATTGTATGCGATACTAGAATGACAAAGTAGGATAATAGCAATATGCATTGTGGCCCACTGGAGTGAAGGTGGAAATATAGTGGCCCTCGCCATCATCAAAGTTGCCCACCCCTGGTATAGGGTCTATATGCTACCATAGTATGCTACACTACAGGAATTATGAGGAATAGGCTATGTTGTAAATGTATAAACAATAGGTCTACTGGTGTGACATACCGGGTAAACAAAAAACAAGAAACAATTATAAATACATTTCTGTTCTATATTGAGTTAAAACTCAAACGCCCTTATTTACAGTAATGCTTACAATATAATAATATATGATGTGCCAGATTCCTCAAGCTGTTTATTGTGGCTAGCTATTAAAAGGGGTTCAAATTGAGGCGCTTTTGGTACAATTGTGCTTATTTAAGACAGTCAGAAATAAATTGTGAAATAGATAAAAGTTTGCTGTGGTCACTGCAGTTACAAACCATATTAAAAAGACCATGTCTCCCTCAGTCCATCTCCAACTACTTTCCCATGCTGACGACACCTGGTGAGGTGAGGTGACTGCAGTCATCAGTATCAAGAACATCAATGTGTATTCCTATATTATTAGTAGGCCTACTATTAGGCTACTATTATTTATTATTGTTCAAATTAATTAATTAGTGGAAGGTTTTCAAAGCAAATAGGGTTAGATTCCATCCAGGTCCATCACCACAGATATGGCAATTGAATCATATCAATCTCAAATCTGCACTTAATTTAAATTTAACTCTATGAATCTGCACCATATAGCCAGACATCCATATTATACCTCTATGATCAAATCATAGCTCTTATTTTGAAGTCCGCCACCCGGAAGCCATATGCTTCCGTACGTATGCTTGCTTGACGGAACTCTGACAGAAGCAGGACAGAAGCAACGATTTGTGTTTTCATTGTGGTAGAAGCAACAACAAGCTGTATACAAACGGTTAAGAGTGTATCGTATTCTGTCGGAATCCGACTCAGTTGTAGTCTACTTGTATTTGATCGTGTATTTGTTCTGTCAACGGGAATTATCGTTGTCCTGTTGCTGCTTGCAGGAGGTAAAAAAGAACAGTGAGGAGCTGACTTGTGCAACTCAACTTACACTTTGATTTGACCTCGCCGTGTACTGTAGAATTCTACACTTTGTATGAATTCCTCTCTTCCAGTCGACGTGACAGAATAGTTATTTCCACTGCAAGGGTCAGAGTCCGTTCATTTATTTTAGAAAATGGCAGAGCCACAACAAGTAGGAGAGTTATTGCCAGAGGATGTTGACACAGACGACTGCATGACTTCATACACCCACATCTACAGTCCAGATCTATTAAAGTAAGTATTAATAGTGCAACAGTGTAGTAAGTGAGCTCTCTGTGTTATACCATAATACCGTTGGTGTTGCACATGATTAGAATTGGCCAATGGCATCATCATAATGTCAAGGTTTGGGTAAATGTGGAAAGTGTAAATACATTAATGATAATGTATGCTATGCCATGTAAGTCTTGATTGATTTTATTATTATTATTATTAGGGATCAAGTTGCCTTTATAACTGGTGGAGGATCTGGAATTGGTCTGCGTATAGCTGAGGTATTCATGAGGTAAGACATATTTCTTGACACCATGTTGGGGCAATAGTAGCCTATCAACTGCATCAAACTATTGCTACCTCTCTTCCTTAGCAATCTGCTTGTAGAATGTATATCCAGCAGTGAAAACTATGAATTGTGTGAAGTACGGAAACGGTGACCCTGGTGGAACATTTTGTAGTTTACAACCACATTTGAGTCATTGATGACATCTTAGAATTATGTCCATTAGAAATTCTCAATTGTGCATTTTGTACTGTAAAGGTGCATAGTCTTCCATGGATGTGGCACCTGACTTTGCCCCCAATCTTTGCTATCTTGAGAGCCAGGCCGTTGTCTCTTAGCTTATAGTTTGACGTTATGAGATTAAGCATGTCAGAAATACAAGCTCACGCTTAAGTGGATCGACACTTTTTAAGAGATTCACCCCTACAACACAACAGAATCCGGAGAGTTAATGTAACTCTGGAAGTGTAAAGACATACCCTGGGTTCTATTGTGTATAGTCCTTGCAACATGACTATTTGTCGCGTTAACCTTTTACCGTTTGATAATACTCAACCTTTGCTGAACCATTATCACCTTTTGGTTATCACAAATATTCATAATGGTCACCTGACCTTTATCCTCCTCATTATATGCTGTGTTATGTGTGTGTGTGTGTGTGTGCGTGTGTGTGTGTGTGTGTGTGTGTGTGTGTGTGTGTGTGTGTGTGTGTGCGTGCGTGCGTGCGTGCGTGTCTCACCAAATTACTGCCTGTCTGTCACCCTACTTATCCAATCCGCTTAAGTACTACATTCCCTTTTCAGCCACTTTAATTATACCTTCTCACATGATATATATGTATTTTTTATAGTATTTACCTCTTGCCTTGAGCCTAATGTATACTTGTCGCACAGCAGTTCCGCCCAACAAAAATAGCTATTTTGTTTTTAATTGATACTAACTAGGCTTAGTGCATTCTAACAGATATCTTGTATGTCTTTCAGGCATGGCTGTGACACAGCGATAGCCAGCAGGAACTTGGACAAGCTCAAAGAGGTCACTCTTAACCCATCCAGACCTAGAACGTATTACGCATTATTACTTTAGCCATTATTTTATTCCTTAACACATTGACCGCCATTTTAACATACCTCCGTACTTCCACCTGCCATTCGTCTCCATAGACTTCCATGTAATTGGGTGTGCACGGATCATGCACACCCATGCCTAGATAATGCACCACGTGTGTCCACATTGCTCACAGCTTTCAAACAAAAAAATCCGAATGGAAATCCGTTCAGGCATTCATGAGATAACAGCCACTATGTTTAACAAAGATGGCTGCCAAAATGGCTGCCATGCTTGAAAGATGGGGTTGCTATGGGGGTTAAACCAAAGAGATTCTGTTAAACATGCAATTTCGCGATTGCTATCATGCCTACTCCATTTTTTGGGGTCAAAAATTTTTTTTGAAAAAAATTTTTTTTTGAATTTTTTTATTTTTTATTTTTATTTTTTTTAAATTCTCGGGACTATCGGGCCTGGCGGGGAAAGACATTGGAATAATCTCG
Source organism: Nannobrachium achirus (assembly GCF_963921795.1). Taxonomy (NCBI): domain Eukaryota; kingdom Metazoa; phylum Chordata; class Actinopteri; order Myctophiformes; family Myctophidae; genus Nannobrachium; species Nannobrachium achirus. The sequence goes on from NC_137825.1 coordinate 55,372,427, forward strand.
GGACTATCGGGCCTGGCAGGGAATGAGTTAGATATTAAAAAATAGCAGATGTGCAAGCTCACAGTGCGGAACGAGTGCCGCGCTGCTTGCTTGTAGATCTGCTATTTTTGAAAAATCGTGAAGATTTTTGCAAGTCTTTGAAGATTTTTGACCCGATTCTATAAATGTCTTCTAAATCTTCTAAATCAGTGGTGCTCAAACCTTTTCATGTCAAGGACCCCCAAAATTACATGTATTTGGCCGCGGACCCCCATCTCAAAATATGTTGTTCCAGGGACCCCCAATAGCAAAGATTTCAGTTACAAAGGTTTGCTTTGAAAATCATATATTCAAAGATTTGCAAAAGAAATCACGATTTTTCAAAAATAGCAGATCTACAAGCTAGCATCGCGGCACTCGGTGCCGCGCACTGAGCTTGTGTATCTGTTATTTTTTAACAGTTAAAGCATAACATAATGGTCTAAGTGGTTCCAGGTTTTATGAAACCTGATACCCCATTAGTTCGACTCATTGTGACGCTGTCCATCCCTTTAGGCCGCCAACAAGTTGTCTGCTGCGTCCGGACGCCGCTGTCTCCCTTTGTGTATTGACGTGAGGCAGCCAGAGACCATTGCCGCTGCCGTGGAGGAGACGCTGAAAGAGTTTGGTCGCATAGACATCCTCATTAACAGTATGCAAATGTGACTGTCTTTCTGTCTGTGGTAGCCCGATAATTGGGCGGGACTCTTAAACTTAAATTACAAGCACCCAACCACACAGTGACACTTGTCACTATCACGTTCTTCATTTTACAACACCCCTATAATAAAAACATATCGTCACTGTCGGGCAGAAACCTTGTATCTCCAAGTTTGTTTTTTCACCAAGTAAAGCCCTACTTCATCACACAAGGCCGTCGCACAACAGTAGTGAAAACAGCCGATCTACAAGCACACAACGCCTCGCGGTGCGAGGCGTTGTGTGCTTGTAGATCTGCTATTTTCACTAGTTTAGTTCATTTTTAAAACGACAAATGCAAAACGAAAGGTCTTGGACATACAAGGTTTCCACCCAACGACGACGATATGCTAAGGTTTCCCATATGGCAATTATGTCCAAATGTGTTTGGATCAAGGCTGACTTTTGAAGGTTTTAGTTGAATCATTAACTTTATAATCACGCTGCGTCTATCTTTATCTCCTATCATTACATGTGCAGGTTCTCTCTCCAGGCTGTTACATCATTACAATATTATTACACTCCATAGATATAGTAGCTCTTTGCTTAATTGCAGTATGACTAGGGATGGGATGATATGAACATTTCATATCACGATTATTGTGACAAAAGAAATCGCGATTTACGATATTATCGCGATAATCAAAATTCATCATCCTGGGACGGAACATGATTTGTCCAAAAATAGCAGATCACAACGCGTTGCAACACGTTGTGAGCTTGTAGATCGGCTATTTTTTGGCTAAGACATTTGATAGAGAGTGAGAAAAAGACTGTATCGAGTATGTGTATTATAAGTACCTTTTACCAATAGAGGGTTTAAATGGTACCAGATATGCAGCTCGGCAAATAAATGGAGAATTGATCCCAGTGCATGACGGAGGACGATATCACGATAAATTAAATCTCCACAATATGATTATCGTGAATGAATGTTTTTTTTATCACAATAAACGATAATATCGCTTATTGTCCCATCCTTCAGTATACATACAGCTGATTGTTGTGTTATAATGATCTACTGTATTCCATGTTTTGGGAATGATTATGATCATTATTTACATTCTTTGAAAGATGCTGCTGGGAATTTCCTCTGCCCTGCGACCTCCCTGTCCTTCAATGCCTTCAAGACCGTCATGGAGATAGACACCATGGGCACGTTCAATACCAGCAAGGTGCTTTATGAGAAGTGGTTCAAGGTACTGTGTTTTTCCGTGTCAGTCTGCTTGTGCATCCATTACGTTGTTTCTATTATCTGTGTGGAGATACTCCTTTTCTCTGAGAAAAAGTGGGTCACTCTCCTGTGCAACACTGGTCTGGAAGTACAAATCTATTAGATAGATAGATAGATAGATACCTTTATTATCCCAAGGGGGAAATTCAGTTGTCCAGTAGTAGCACAGCAGTATACAGTTATTTACAAAGTTACAGAGACGTAAGAAAAGATAGATAAGAGGGAAAAAAACAAAACAAAGACAAGAGCAGTACAGTACCAATAAAGAGAAGGTGCATCAATAGAGGGGGCGAATAATATATAAGTATATATACATAAAGTGTCTTGCAAAAGAGACCATAGCAGTCAATGCTAGTTAGTGCAAACAAGTATCTCCCTGTCATTGTTAAACAAAGCAAAAATACTCAGAAACTACCAACACTAACAACCTAATAGTGCAGTGTCAAAAATCAGTGCGAAAAATGAAGAAACTAGGAAGCGTGTCACCGCAAGGCACACATGAGCACTCTTCCTGGAAGGTCCTTAGAGGTCAAAGTCAATACAGCAATAGTTCCTTAGAGGTCAAAGTCAATACAGCAATGGTTCCGTAAGTCTAAGTTAGGAAGGGAGACCTTTTCAAGCGTCCGTTATGTGTCTCGTGTTATTTGCACAGCTTCTGTTTTTCTTGCAGACATAGACTGTTTTTTTCTGATAGTTTGTTTGTGTCCCATGATGGTTTTGTGCAGGACCATGGAGGCAACATTGTGAACATCTCTGCAACACTTGGCTACAGGGGGCAGGGCCTCCAAGTGCATGCTGGCTCTGCAAAGGCTGCCAATGGTAAGAAGAACCAGTTGCCATTCATATCTGTCTCTCCAGACTCAAATTGTATTATGTATTATATTGAATGAAGACTGAAGGCATTTAATCAACACATTTTGTAAGGTCACAGTGACCGTTACCACTTACTTCGATTCAGTGCTTCCATGAGTACTGTAAGTGGACATTTGTGCGAAATATCAGTCGCTGAGATATTGTTCCTGAGATATTTGCCTTCATGAGATTGAGACAGATATGAAGTGATATCACAGTGACCTCGACATTTGAGCACAAGTGGACATTTCTGCCCATGAAATTCTCTCAAGGCATTCGCGAGATAAGGTTGGGATGGACAGGCGACAACCCGAGAACACAATGCCTCCGGCTACAGCGGGGGTCAGCAACCCGCGGCTCTAGAGCCGCATGCGGCTCTTTAGCGACACCCTAGTGGCTTCCTGGAGCTTTTCAAAAATTTATGAAAATGGAAAAAAATAGGGGGAAAAAACTATTTTTTGTTTTAACGATTTTTTTATCGTCACTTTCGGGCAGAAACCTTGCAACTCCAAGTTTAAAATTTTGTATGTTTTTTTTTTTTTTTTTTTTCACAAAGTAAAGCCCTGCTTCATCATACATGACTGACGCACAAAAGTAGTGAAAACAGCAGATCTACAAGCACACAACGCCTCGCGGTGCGAGGCGTTGTGTGCTTGTAGATCGGCTGTTTTCACTAGTTTTGTTCATTTTTTTAAATGATAAATACAAAACGAAGTTTTGGACATACAAGGTTTCCACCCGACAACGACGATATATAAGCCTTTTATAATTTTTTGCGGCTCCAGGCAGATTTGTTTTGTTTGTTTTTTGGTCCAATATGGCTCTTTCAACATTTTGGGTTGCCGACCCCTGGGCTACAGCTATCTGACTGTGGAGGCATAAGAATGAGATTGAGAATCCTTCCAAAATAACTCGGTTTCCTGTCTACAGATGCCATGACCAAGCACCTGGCTGTGGAATGGGGTCCTAGTGGAGTCAGGGTCAACACGATAGCCCCTGGTCCTATCTCTGGCACAGAAGGCTTCCGAAGACTGGGTGAGGATTTGCTATAATATATCTGGGGAATGAGCGATTTTACTGTCATTTAGTTTACTTATGTTTTAATATATAAAGACTAGAGATGCCAACTATAGTTTATGTAACTGCAAGTTTCAAATTGGCAACACATAATTGCAACTTCAGGACATATACAGTACAACCGCACCATAACCAAAAAGGCAATTCAGATTTACAATGACTCTACCCACCCTCTTCGCCCTTCATTTGAGCCGTTACCATCAGGCAGGAGGCTTAAAGTACCTCTAGCTAAAAAGAAGGGCTCCGAGTCATCATTTGTGCCAACTGCAGTAGAATTTTTAAATAAGAAAACGTTTAAATAGTTCCAACCCCTACAGCACTTGGATCACTGCTGCTATGTGTTGTGGGATGCATTTTATATCGATTTTAATGCATTTGTGTATTCTATGTATGTTTTATTGTTGTATCCTGACTGACTACCTGTGTGCCAAAAACACATTTCCATTTTACAGTATGTCAAATTTAATGGACAATAATGTTTTCTTAACTTATCTTATTCTGTAACCTTAACTTAGGCCCATCGCTCCCAGTGGAGCATAGGCCATCGACGACTCTTCTCCATTGCTTCTTGGCATGTTTTGCAAATGGAGAGAGTTACTGGCTGAAGCCTACCCATGATACTGTACATAAATATAAAAATATACATACAGTATTCCTCTTGCTTCTGTTCAGAATGGCTGTTATTAAGTGGCTAGTTCATAACTTCATAAATAGACCAACTAAAGAACTAATTAATTCATGTAAAGGTTTCAACTTTTGCTGAACTATGTTTGAATCCCTCAAAAGGCGGCCCCAGGGGTGAAGCCGCCGGTGCATTCCGGTCCATTCCGCTGCAGCGGGCAGGCAACAAGACGGAGATGGCCCACGGGGTTCTGTTCCTGGCCAGCCGGGCCTCGTCCTATGTGACCGGGGCCATCCTGGTGGCGGACGGTGGGGCGTGGCTGACTTCCCACAATGACGTGTCCGTGCTGTTGGGTATACTCTCCTCTAAATCCGCTAAACTCTGAACCAGGCCCCTCCTCTCCTCCTCCTCAACACAGGTGTGTAGGAGGAGGCCGAGCTTGAGGTCTGTATGGAAAGACAATAAGTGGAGTTTAGAACTTTCACATTGAGAGTGTTCTGGTGACTAGCATCCGTGTACTATGAACAGGCACGTGCACACATATACATCAAAGCGGCCTTGAGCCCCTGCCCTTTTATCCTTCTGTAAAAAAAAGTGCCCTCTCGAGACCATGAATGCAGTTTTTACTATGGTCTTTCCATGCCATAGCTGAAGGCGGCGTTCAAGAGAATCGCCTTGTCCAAACTCTCCTGAACTTAAACGCATCGTCTTATAAATAATGTCCCTCTCTGTGTAGAAATCCATGCTGTACACCACATCTCCAGTATTGACTTGGTTATGCTTAGTTCAGTGTGGTTTCACACACCGGAAATAGCCGACCTCCAAGCTCACTGCGACGCGTTGTGAGCTTGGAGGTCTGCTATTTTTGGTGCTTCCACCAAAAGGCACTTTTGGAATTTCCAGCCCCTGCCTCTCTAACATTCTCTGCACGTCCCTAACTATGAATGATTCTGAAATAACGTGGCTATTGTTGTCAGGTTAAGTTTCAGTGTTGCCTCGTCCTTCCTGGCAGTCATCTTTCTTAACAATTTTGCTGCCATTTTAAACATAACTGTAGTAAGCAGCTGCCAAATTGTCCTTACCTTTTAACGTGGGCACGCGCACGCATCGTGCACAATCTGTGCGCGACTCATCTATTAGACGTGTAGACTCGGTGACAAGCTTTCGAATAAAAAAACCCCCATTGAAATAGACATATCCGTTGCCACGCTGTATCCCTGCTTATCCGCCAGTGTTTACATGAAAAAACATTGAAAAAAGCCAGCTGTGCGCTATGGTAACACTTGGACACGTTCGCGCACGATATGTGCGGGGATCATAATCCAGGCGTGTAGAGACTGGATCAAAGTTTCCAAACGCAAAAATCAGATTGAAAAACGAGCTTTCCATCGCCGAGTAGCTTCCTCTTCTGTTACAATGTAAACCAATGGAGGCGGGACTATGGCCCAGGCTCAGACCGGATACGGAAAGCTAGATCCGGTCCAAACGGGAAATAGGACCGGATACAGTTAGGGGGTGGGCCACTGGGCCTAAAGTCTCCGAAACGGATATATACAGCGATCATACTTTTAATCGTTTCATAATGATTAAAGCTAATTAAATTTCCGGGAACGTCGGGCATCGCAGAGAGGTACAGCGGGAAATCCCCGGTTTCGACGGAGATCGCAGAGTATGAGTTAAAGTCGGCCCAAGCTGAGGACGTTTACAGAAACCTCCTGTAGTTGCTGTATTTTGATGTGAATTCATACAATGTGAAATTTGCTCATCTACTTGTCTTTCTTTTTTTCCTTTTAGGTTTTTGGTCAGCTGAACACAGACACAAGTAAAGAGAGAGAAGTTGATATTACAAATCAGAAACCATCTGTAAATCTAATGTTCTGTCGATGGTCTTCTCAACGTAATACTCCCTGTAAGGTTAAAGGGTTTAGAGAACGTGAAAACTTAAGTATCATCTACACCAGAGGTGGGCAACTTTGATGATGGCGAGGGCCACTATATTTCCACCTTCACTCCAGAGGGCCACATTGCATATTGCTATGTCCTACTTTGTCATTCTAGTATCTCATACAATAGAAGCAAAAATAGCAGATCTACAAGCTCAAAACGCATCGCGCTGCGATGCGTTTTGAGCTTGTAGATCAGCTATTTTTGCTTCTTTTGAATTGGAATCCTGAATTATTTTCGTTATTTCTTAATTGGAATCCTGAAATGTAACATTTTGATTTAATTTCAAACGCATTTAGTTATATACTCATGTTAAATTTATGAACCTAAATACAAATACATTGGACATAAAAAACAAAAAACATTTTAATGCTACTATACTAGTCATTAAGCTGCTAATATAGACTGACGGAATTAAAGCAGGTCATGGAATTTTAACAGCTGAAATCAATAATATCAGTTTTTCGGTATTAACCTGCGGGCCGCATTAAGTGAAGGTGGGGGCCGCATGTGGCCCCCGGGCCGCCAGTTGCCCTACACCATAGGAAATATTTTGTGTGTTTAATAGTTAGAATGTTGGTTATGGACCAAATGTGAATGAGTAAGTCAACTCTCGCTGTACTGTCCAAGTTAAGAATCAATTCATTCTTAGAATATAACTCTTACTCTTCAGTGATCTAGTTTGTAATTATGCACATTATTTGTAATTTTTATATGAAATGTTCACAATCCTCATGAATAAATATTTTATAATTACAGCCAATAATGATTGTAGTTTATTGCATTATCACAGATAATTTGATCCACATGTGATTGTATTCTCAAACACCTAGATCAGTTTGTTGTAAGTGCAAGCGTATAAATTACATTGCACGTTGAGTGGAATAAATGGTACTGGCACTACCTATCACGCAAAAACAATACATTGCGTAGCCTATTCAGGCTTTTTTCTTTCTCTTGCAAATATTTGATCACAGACACAGTTTTTTAATCAAATATAAGGTTACAATTAAATGACAACCATGGCCAATGACCTGTGACATGCAATATTGTAGGGCTTAAAGGAGTAGTTCACCCCCAAAATGACGTTTTTTCTATTGATTAGTCACGCCATGGAGAGTTGAGTTCAATAATATTTTTTGGTTTTTGTCACATTCCTAAGACAAAAATGTGATGACAATAAATTTACCCCCATTCGTTCCGGATGGTGACCCGTTTCGAAACGGGTCCCCATCCGGAATCAATGGGGGTAAATTTACTTGAATCAAATTTTTGTCTTAGGAATGTGACAAAAACCCCAAAAAATATTATTGAACTCTACTCTCCATGGCGTGACTAATCAATAGGAAAAAAGTCATTTTGGGGGTGAACTACTCCTTTAACTCATCAAAACTGTAAACAGCATGAAGGTACACTAAAGAAGTAAAGTCACGAGGACTTGTTTCTATTGTGGTCCTATGTATTCAATTCATCAATAGGGCATAGAATATTAACATAATACATGTCATCAACAAATACACAAATAAATAGCTCTTGCAAGCTAGAATGGTTTTGGTCCAATGGTTGCTTGTCAGGAGTTTGCCGGCTGCTGCTATGCACATTATATTCCACACGGGGGAGCCATACTACAGCATTTTACTTTATGCATTCATTTGTTGAGAATAACTTGAAGGCAGCCTACGATATTTAAAGACCTCAAGATGATACCAACATCTCTATTAGTGGTCAGGAATGGAACGGGTACAAGTGACCAGGTGAACCATTAACACTGTATTCGGTTCATAGCAATTTCCAACGGGTTACTGTGTGCGAAAGGGACTCATTTATTCTACATCCATGATGTTATAATTGTTATCTATACTATAATTTTGCGAATGTCTGAGTGTCTGTCTGAGTGAGTGTCTGTCTGTCTCAGCGTTTCTCCTCGGTGGCTGGAGCAATTGATCTGAAATCGCATCACCATCAGCATATGAACACACCTGACATAACTGTGAAGCCCGTTTGTCACTTTCACGAATCGTATGCTGTATAATAGCATTTTTATGGTGTATCTATATCTATTTACAGTACCTTTTGTGACCACACATGTTAAGGGAGGGGCGCTGTTGTTCAGGCCATGCACAATCACACACAAACCCACACACAAACACACACACACACACACACACACACACACACACACACACACGGGGGGGGGGGGGGGGGGGGGGGTTCTGGCCCTGTTACAGATGTTGTCCAAAATCATGCAGATCGGTACACAGTATCTCTGTAGCCGTTAAATGGAACGGGTATTTACATTGATGCTCCTACATATTAGCATGCAAGCACCAGTTAAAGTTACTTTCCATCCAACAGTGCACATCCCATAATCCACACACTGCACATCATTTCGGAGCTCATATCTTTGAACGGGTAAGGGCTAGTTCTCATTAAAAGGGAAGATTCTATGGAGATTGTGATACACATTCACAATATGTATTACACAAACAACTATTTTATTTATATAGGCTAATGCTCAATACTCCATCGCGCAGGGACGTCGCTTGCCAAAAAAGCAGATCAACAAGCTAAAAGCGTGTGTACTCAATATAAAAAAAAAAAACGTATAGATCTGTTATTTTGGCATGCGACACCGTCGTACCACGGAGCACACCGGCTTATATTATTATTAACCCCAGTGATACTGCGGTGTGCGTTGTGCGCACGCGTGAGACGTCAGCTGTGAGTGTGCGGCTGGAGGAGGAGGAGGATGGGGACATCACTGCTCACTGCTGCTGATGCTGAGGAGAGAGATCCGTGTTGACCCGCACTGCCATGGCGCTCTCTGCCTCGACCTGATCGATACGCGATCGATGGCACCGGCGTCTTCCAGTCGCATCTCGTGTTTTCGGGACGAGGAGAAGAACGCGAAGGATTCGGCGGAGAGGAGGCGACAAGGACGGCGTTTTTAACCCAGCCGAGTCGGGGCCTGTCTTGTCTTCTTGACGGACACACACACAGGTGGATGGTTCTTGTATGGAAGCGGTTCCCTTCGAAGCGGTTCACGGCAGAGATCAGAACACGGCATCTAAAAAAAGAAATGCGGATCTAATCGTCGGATCGTGTTCACACCCCCCCAGACGGGACAGAGGAGGACCTTGGCACTTCGACTTCGCCGAGCTTTTTTTTTTTTTTTAATCGCGACGCCGTGTTCGTTATTCGAGATGAGGTGGAATGTTTTGGGGGAGCTAGCTGGCTAACAAGCTAATTTCGCTAGCTGGCTATAGCAGCGGTATTCCCGATGGCAGACACGAAGGAATCTTAACGGGATGTGCTCGAAGGAAGGAAATGAATCGTATTGTTACAGGTTTGTCACATGGTAGCAGGATAATTAAATGTAATCGCGTTGCAATGAAAGATTTTCTTTTCAATCCTGACTCTTGACTCTAGCAGTGAGCTCCACCGTGGCCGCGCTGTCTGTGAGGGATAGATAGATAGATGATGAGCTAATTATTACTGCGGATCAACATTATGCACAAATTCAATCAACATTATACTATACATGTTTTGGTTCTCATCTGATCGGCTTATTTGGGTGAGATCATATGTTCGGTGTTTTAGCAGTGCTGTTTCGAAAAGTTGCTTAGGTTTCAGGGCACGTGAAGCATGTTGACATCAGCTGTTTGGCAGCAGGAGGAGTTGGCAGCAGCCAGGAGTGGACTTGCCATGACACAGTGGAACCTAGAGAGTTAGAGACAGATTTATACACGTAAGTGAAATATCCATGTAGATTTTACAATAGTGGATTTTATTTTAATGTACAATAATGTTACTCTCTTTCTCTGGGTAACTGTTGTTACCCACAACAACAAATTAGTTCAGTTGTCATTTCTCATTTGTTTTACTTCCGAAATTAGACAATGATAATGGGAGTGTCACACGCATAATTATTCAAACACTTATCAAAGATTTATTTTGAAGTTGAGCCATGCCTTTAGACATCATGACAATAGTTAGATTGAAGGAGTGGATCTTGACTTTGAGATAGGTGTTTCCACTGTATTCTGAGGGAAAAATCCATACAAATGGAACAGACAGTGCTGTCTGGCCCTGTGGGGCACACAGAGTGGGAATCAGAACCCCCGTCGCCCCTCAGGTTTGTTAGTCTGGACACAGACAAAGGAGGCTTGTTGCCTCAAAACACAACTGGTCAGACAGGACTGGATTTCAAAACTGTTGGTCAGGGCAAAGCACCTCCAACCAATGGAGATGTTTTCCAGGAAAACAACTTCAATTTAGACCTCTTTAGGACACCCAGGTCTCATGGAGACCACATATTGCAACTGAAGGGAGATCAACCCAGCGACTCCAAAGGGGATTTCCTGAGTATCCACCAAGAGCAACTGCCTTTAACAGAAACACCCACACTGCCCTGGCTGTTTTCTCCCAGTCCTACGGATTTACTGTGGGAAAACTCTGCCTGTGAGGAACTGAATCCGACACAAGATGCTCCTGTCAGTGACACACATGCTGCAAGTGGTCTGGGGGAGCTAATAGCCCTCAGCGAACCATCCTCCCCCGTGAGGAGTTCAGATAGGACTGCTGACACCGACAACGCGGAGGCTGCCTCGTGGTTGGCAGATCTCCTGTCACCCTGCGAACACTCCCCCGCTCCTCTCACCCCCCCGGAGCTTGACCCACAGGGTGTCGGTGAGGAGCTGCTCCTTTTATCTCTGGGGGAGGAGGAGGACACAGGCCTCCCTCCCCCCCTGGGTGGGGAGGCTGTGTCACCTGAAACTGGGGACAAAGGTTTACTCCTCGAACCGGTGACTGATCTGCCCATGACCGGTAACATGACCCCGCTCGGTTTGCCTCCGAGTTGCCTCCCACACGTCACCTCTGTCCCCGCGAGCCGCACTAGCACGCTGTCCGAAGTTCTGGAAGGACCCATGCCTTTGTTGGACGTTACAGATGTTCCCGATTGTCACAGCAACCTCGGCAGCCTCTTCCCTGCTGGCACCACCTCTCTGAGCTGCACAGATGCACCGTCGCCGGACACTCCTGCAGAAAGGTTGGAAGGGGAAAACACATTGGCAACTTTCCCTGGAAATCTGCCTTCAGAGAACCTGGTCGAGGTTGTCTCGTCCCCTCTCTGCTCCTTGCTAATCTCAAACTCTTCGCCGGAGCCCGACACTCCTGCAGAAACGTTGGAAGGGGAAAACACATTGACAACTTTCACTGGAAATCTGCCCTCAGAGAACCTGGCCGAGGGTGTCTCGTCGCCTTTCGGTTCCTTGCTAATCTCAAACTCTTCGACGGAGCCCTCGGCCTCGACACCCAGGGCGTCCTCAGATGGCGATGCTTCTGTTCTGGGTGAATCGCCGGGTGACTGTTGCTCCGCGGAGAACGGGGAGGATCTGATGGCAGGCAGTAGTGTTTTATCTGAACCCGAGCATGAGGCCATGGCTCTGGCTCAGTGCCTGGCCACAGGTGAGCTGCACAATGAGGAAAAATGGGATGTAACACCACCCGAGGGTATGCCAGATGATGCTGCTCCTGATTCGCAAACCGGGCAGAGCGACGGGGAGGTGTTGATGCACCTGTTTGGACATTCAGATTGCCATGAAACGGATACTTTTGATTTCCCAGCTCAGGAGTCGAGCGAGTCTTCTCCTGAGCCAGGATGGACTACTGAGGAGGCGGTGGACGCCGTCTCCCTCTCCAAAATGGTGTCGGACCCCATGCACATGGTTTCCACCACGAATCAGAGCGACAGAGATGTATCCCCGCTAAAAGCTGTGTTCGATGCTTTGGACCAAGACGGAGATGGCTTCGTTCGCATTGAGGAGTTTATGGAGTTCGCTGCAGCCTATGGGGCCGATCAGGTGAGAATTCCCTTCGAGTCTTGCGTTTGTGTGCAAGTGCATGCATGCAAGTTTGTTTCCTGTCACCCAGACAGTTATTAGATTATGCATGCTAAGTGATGGTATTGCATAGCAGACCCAAGTGAGTTCCATTCACCTAAATGATTTATCATTGATTTTCCACTGTAACTCAGAGTCCTCCCTCTGATGTCACCATTGAGTGTGTCAGAATACTAAGTATGCTGACATATTTAATGTGTTTTGAAATAACATAAAGGAGCCTTGTCAAAGTTGGTAATTTTAACTGAAGCTGCATTATCTCCCGTTATGGAGAAGAGTATTATATTTAAAATATAAAGTACTGGTTCAGAATGTACAGGTGTGTATGTACTAACCCAGTGTTTCTCAACCTGTGGGTCGAGACCCCCAGGGGGGGTCCCCGGATTATTTTGGGGGGTCCCCAGATGATTAGCTTAATGTGAAACATTGTTTTCTCACTCAACAGTAAACAAACCAACATAAAGTTTAAGTGTATAAAATGTAAGGACTTTTAATACATCTAAAATGACAAAATAAACCTTGGCCAAATCGTCAAATATTAGAGGATCTGATGTAGATCTGCTGCCTTCACAATAGAACCGTGTTATACAAAATGTAATGCCTCAACTCTTAGTGCTCGTCGGTGTGGGGGGGCCCAGTTAAAATATGATTATTTTGGGGGTCGCGGCCTGAAAAGGTTGAGAACCACTGTACTAACATACAACTTGGTCTCTGATAAAACAGGGTCCACTTACCTGTTTAAATGTTTATCTTCTGTTGAATAAGTGGTGTGAGGAGGGGAGGGTTTATGTTACCCTGGCAGATAATAAAGCACTAGGAAACCTGAGCAGTGCTAGGGCTCTCGTATACACTTATAATTCAAAGCCTGTTCTGTCTAAGCACGAGAATACACAAGGCTCAGCTCGTTATATTAGGTTTTAGGCCCGATCAGTGGAAACTCTTTCCAAAAACGTTCTTCCCTTATGCTAGCAGCTCTGAATAATGGGGGTTATAGGGATTGGCTGACACATTGTAACCTTGGATTATGCTTGGATCAGTGCCTAATCTATGTTTGGTTGGTGTTGGAAGAATTAGGATTCAGGTCAGCATCCAGATAAATCTGGGGAAAAAAAACATATTGACGGTAATTAATTATGTCAGGCCTGTTACTCTTCCATATGTCAAATGACACACAGTCATTTACCCTTTGGATAATTTTGCGGGTGAGATGATAATCGCTTGTGAATTGGCTGATCTCCCCCACACACACAGAACACACATACACAGGGGCGTCACAAGGGGGGAAGTGGGACTGACTTACTAGGGCCCAAGGTGGAGGGGCCTCAATTATTTTTAATAAATTGAGGCCCCTCAATTATTTTTAATAATTGAGGCCCCTCAATTATTTTTCTCTATTGAAAAGGCGAGCTTGTAGATCTGCTATTTTTGAAAAGTCGTGAAAATGTGTGCAAATCTTTGAATTATGTACTTTTTTTTTTTACATTTGAAACTCAAATTATGCTTCTGGGGGGTCCCTGGAACTAAATATTTTGAGATGGGGGTCCGTGGCCAAATACATATAATTTTAGGGGTCCTTCACATGAAAAGGTTTGAGCACCACTGACAAAAAAGCTCGTGATTTAAAAAAAAATTGCAGATCTACAAGCTAGCAGATACAGTATACAAGCAGATATACAAGCTTGTATATCTGCCATTTTTCCATAGTTAAACCACAAAATAATGCATAATAATGCGTTCCCAGTCTAAATGGGTTAAACCCCCTCCGCCTTTGAAGAACATTCATGGGAGGCCCGCAGTGAATCCTTGTACCCAGGGCCCAGAATTTGTTGCGACACTCCTGCATACACTCATGACCCCTGTCTGTCACTCACTGTATGCTGCAGGCTCTCTTCATATTCGTGCCACATTGTGTGAAGATTGTCAGTTCAAGAGAAAAACATATGTATTCTAATAAGTGATGCTTGGATTTGCTTACATCCTATTCCAGAAAATGGTAGCCTCCCTGGTTAAATAGTAGGCTTTATTTATGTACATTACCATCGACTACTTTGTGATCCTTGTATAGTTCAGAGTAGAGTGCTGGGTTACGTGGTGTCTTGTTGTCTTCCCGTAAAAGAAGAGCTAAATCAGATCAGATTATCGTCGTCTGCCACACTCGCACAGGGAAATTTAAAATGATGTAATGTTCTTGTCTTGTCTGACTTGGCTGGTCAATGTGTTTTATTCATGATGCTTACCAGAACAAACTAGTGGACTAGTTAAAGAAAGCAGATCCACCATTTGCAAATATCAGTATCAGCTGACTCTCTCTCACAAACACGCACGCACGCACGCACGCACGCACACACACACGCACACAAGTGTAAAATGTACCTGCAAGGTCTGGAATGGATTGAAAGACTAGTTTCAACTAAGAATTGGCAACCATTATTTTACTAAAGATAGTCACAGGAATGTCTCATCATGTAAAACACGTGCAGCAGGCATTTTACTCGTGTCAATCTTTATGCTACAGGTTTTAGCATCCCAATCCATTACTTCTGGTGTTCAAGATCAAGACGACACTCAAAAGCAAGAGTGCTGTTGACAATCTTAGCTTGTTATCTTTAATTCATTCATTTGATTTGTGTATTGATGAAATAAGTCATGTACAGTATTGCCTACCTTTCGCAGGGATTGTATAGTGTGTGCCAGCGCCTACGTCATTGTAGTCCTTAGCGGCCATTTCTTGGGTAAAAACACAGGTGTTTCAATTGTTTGATTGCATAGAACTAATGCTATAGTCTAATCAGAACACCTGTTGTAAGGCTGTGTTTACCCAAGAAATGGCCGCTCTTAGAACTACATTTGGCACACCCTATAGTGCATACTGCATAGTACATATTAGATACAGTAAGCAATATGCAGATGAGATTCCTGATCAAATCTGCCAGATTGGTCATTAGAATAATCAAGATGGTGCCCATTTCTCCAGATGGACATCAAATTGCCCTCACAAAGTTGCTCCCCCCCCCCCCCCCCCCATAGAAATGCATGTAGTGAAGTTCCTGCCCACCACAGAGACTAAGTGATTTTCATACGGCAAATCAGATTTGATCAAATAGGCACGGGAGAACAACCAGGCTTTGTGTCATATTTGGACAGTTTGTCTGCTATCCACTCCCACTACCTAGATCAGTGGTTCTCAACTTGTGGGTCAGGACCCCCAGGGGGGTCCCCAAATTATTTTGGGGGGTCCCCAGATGATTAACTTAATGTGCAACATTGTTTTCTCACTCAACAGTAAACAATCCAACATAAAATGTAAGTGTATAGTGGGCATATGCACATTTCTAAAGTGACAATATAGGACTTTTTAATACCTCTAGAGGCAAGAATTGTGAAAATAGCCGATCTACATGCTCACAACGCCTCGCGTTGCGAGGCGTTGTGAGCATGTAGATCTGCTATTTTCACAATAGAACCGTGTTCTACAAAAAACATTTTTACTGGTGGTCCCCAGTTCAGATATGATTATTTTGGGGGTCGCGACCAGAAAAGGTTGAGAACCAATGACCTAGATTAGCCACTCTTAAGTTGTTTGCTGACTGTCTAGTCATAAAGGTCATGCCTTTTATTCCCTCATTCCCAGTTCAAAGTACCACCGTGGCGTGGTCTACCATGTGGCCTGCCATAGGTACCTCTGGCTCCCCACAGATGGGGCATTTAAAAAGGATTAAGAGCAGAATGTGTTTTCCCTGAGTCAGAGGATCCGTACTGTCTGACCATGACCCCACTTTGTGGGGCGGCATAGCTCAGGGGTAGAGAAACCGTTATTAGAGCACGAAGGGTTCCTGAAGGGTTCCCAGTTCGAATCCGGGCTCCCCCTGAGTTAATGTCGAAGGGTCCTTGGGCAAGACTCTGAACCCCACATTGCTCCCGGTGAGCAGGTTGGTGCCTTGCATGGTTTCCTCCGCCACCGGTGTATGAATGTGTGCGTGAATGGGTGAATGTAATGCACAATCTATGTAAAGCGCTTTGGATAAAAGCGCTATATAAATGCACCATTTACTTTGCAATGATGGAGAAGGGGCAGGGCTTTGCTCAACTAGGGCTGTCACAATTATTACATAATCGTCTAATCACAATTATTTGACACAATCGCAATTATTTTGTGATAATCGTCATAATCGTTGTTAAAAATGTTCAAACATTTAAAAAATAGTGGAAATAGCAGAGCTACATGTTCACACATTTTAGTGTGTGTACATGTACAGTATGTAGCAATATATTTGTTTTTGTAATTTTTGAATAATTGACTTTTTTCAGAAAACCTTAGGTCAGGCCTAAATGGGTTAAAGTGTAAGGTTGTCAAATATGCTCAAATGTCCTTAATTTCTTTGTATATTTGGGTTATGTGTCATATCTGCCATGTGCAACTTCAAAGCCTACAAGCCAAACCGAAATGTAATTGTCAACGACAAAAACACAATTAAATCGTTAACCGCAATTATTTGAGTGACAATTAATCGTCGTGTAAAATTTCATAATCGTGACAGCCCTATGCTCAACACAGACCCATATCATTTCTATGTCTTGTTTTGGTGGGAAGTACCTATGACTAGGAATTTCTCTCTGCTCAGAGGTATAGGACGCGGTATTATATCTTTCCGTGGCTGGTTGGTTTCTGTGGAATTGACATGCTGTAAGATGTGTACTGTAGTGCTAGTGTTCAGACCGTGGTATCTCTTCCCAGAAAGATTTGTTTTGTGTGGAGGCTCTAACAAGATTGTGCAGATAGATTACGTTGCGTATGACTCCAGATATTGGATGTCTGGCCTGGGTTCCAAAACCTAGTGAGTCTGTGTTCTCACAGTCACTGGGTCTCAGCTTTCTTTCTGACTGAGAGAGAGACGGGGGGCTTAAGCTTTGTTTTTTTCTTCATTAACAAAAATCAAGCAAGCAGCAGACAGACTTATCTTCAGAATTTGAAGAATGTTATGTAATGACATTGGGGTGCATTACCCTGAGAACCTCGGGAAGGCTCATGCACTCTAATCTTACAAGGCCTCCACCCAACTTTGAATTCCCTTGTTTGAGACTTTGTCAAATTAAAGCTATTGAAAACGCAAATTATTTGACATCTTTACAATGAGCAGGTGCACGTTCATATTTCAAAGATTTTACTGGGAGGCTCTCTCCATTCCGACATGTCACCACTCCGAAATTGACTTCTTATTGTCGGAGTGGCGACACTCCCATAGGCCTAAGGTTTAGGGTTAGGGTTAGAGATAGGGTTAGTGTCGGAATGGAGACATGTCGGAAAGGAGACTAGTCGGAGTGGAGAGATGCACCCGATTTTACTGTGTATCACACTTTGGTTTGCTTTACCTCCACTCCTTAGGGTTCAGATTAAGAACAATCTGTAACTATAACGTGTGCTCCGGAGCGCAGATCTCCGCCAGGCCATGTTGCCTACCCAGGAAGCTGTGGGAGGACGTTTGTACAACAGACAGTGCAACCTTTAGCGTTTGGGGTGCCCCTTATGGGCAGAATTAAAAGCACTTTTGGGGGGGTGCGCTATAGAGGCCCATGCAAGTCCAATTTGGGGATTATTAAATGTTGCGTTAATTACAGCAGCCCCTAGCACCACCATGATGAGACAATGGGTGCGTTCGGAAATGTGCACCGGGTGTGTGCTCGGTGTAGTGAGTGCAGTGGGCGTGACTTTGTAGAGTGCGTTCAGTGTGGCTTATTTACGAACGACCAGTTTTAACAGGCAGCTGTTAGCTTTTTCACTCTGAGCTCCGAAGGTAAACGTTCTGAAAGCAGCAGTTGCTAACGTAACGTTGATATTGAAAGGAGATATAATTCATAACATTGGCATACCTGCTGTTAATTTACATGTTGATGTGTGTGAAACTATCAAGCCCAAACGACCAATAAAGATGTAAATGCTGCAGACAGTGCAACCTTTAGCGTTTGGGGTGGCCCTTATGGGCAGAATTAAAAGCACTTTTGGGGGTGTGCGCTATAGAGGCCCATGCAAGTCCAATTTGGGGATTATTAAATGTTGCGTTAATGCCATATTTTATAAGAAATAAACCCCACCACCCACAATTTTGTGAATGTAATTGCAGGCAAACCGTATGAATGATCGAAACCCTGTTTGGTTATTGTCAGATATCGCAAAAGGACTAATAGGATGAAAAACAATGTTTTTGCAACAAGCTGTAGCATTTGTAGCAAAAGCGATTTTGGCTCTGTGTTGTTATTCGTGGGATGCGAACTGGAGACCTTCTGTTAATTTCCAGGTGGCCTCTACCTACTTGATTACAGCAGCCCCTAGCACCACCATGATGAGACAATTTGAAATATCTGTGGTTTCACGGTGCCAATTGGTCCAGCGGTGCCCAATCAGGCATTGACACTAAGGCTTGCCCACCTGCCCCCGGCAGGTAAATAAAACCTTAGGGCAGGTGAAGTTTGCTTTCAGGTTGCCCAACCGGGCAAGTGCTTGTTTGAGAAGGGGACACAACCGTCTATAAACACAACATCTAAACACCTGAACGTGGCCAGAGCGCTCTGTATTCTGGTATGTGGAATAGAGCACTGTTTACCTATAATGTGTTGTTTTCACTGTTGCTAGTACACTTAAAAATATAAAATGGGTGTGCGTGTGAACCCATAGTCATATTCAGTCATAGGAATTCAGGTATTTGGATTAAGAAAATTGTATGACAGTTTTTATCGTAGAGCCCCAGAAAGTAAAAAAAATAAGGTTTAAATTGAACCATAATTCAAATTTTACCTATCATTTTATAATGCAAAATTTACTTTTCGGGCATGTGGGCTTGACTTTTGGCAAGTAGAACATGACCTGTACTTGCCCGACTGGCAAGTGCCTCTGAGACCTTAGTGTCAATCCCTCCCAATATTAGCTGCTCACAGACACACGGAAGCCAATCTCTGCCACCTGACACTTCGGCCTGGTGGAGATGATAACCCTTTGTGGTAATGAAAGTATTTTAACGGTGGTTCCTTAAAGGTGTCGGTGATACACCATGCATTTAAAAAGTATTTATGTCATATTGTTTATGGCTTTTGTGAACACCTGGGGTGTTTTTAAGTTGCTCAATTCACTATTTGTATATATAAATTTTATGAGAGACACCCTTTTCTATGCAAACCCATCGTAACTTCAAACTCCATTTTAACCATGATGAATTAATTTAAAACACCCGTCCTTGGTTCTGATGCCCTCCTAATACATTTTCTTTTTTTCATTTCCACTATCAAATTACAAAAACTATTATTAAATTGTTTAGTTCATGGGGTTGAGACTATAATATTTATTTATTTATTTGCTTATTTTTAGTGTTATTTTAAGTAACTTTACCAATAACTGTATTTTCCTCTGTGGTAAAGGCTTGCTGCCAAATGTCTTATGTAGCAAGGAGGGGAAAAAAAGGCATTATTTGTTGTCATACCCTAGGCCAGCACTATGGGCACAGTCTACTGTACCCGTTTCCTTCTGTACCACAGAAAGGGAGATTGCAGGGAGGTATTGATATCAGATTTTTGCATGCATGTCCTGAACATTGTGTTTGCGCCTCTGTGCACGGAATGCAAATCTTCCACCCCAGAACCATTCCAGGAAGAAGTACGGCCAGTTCAGTGAAATGGAACTAACACGCACGCAAATTAATATGTAATGGAAATTGTATATGCATTGCATCTAAATGTTTGCCACGGAGAGCAAGTATCACCAAGCAGAAGCTTATCGTCGTTGTCGGGTGGAAACCTCGTATGTCCAAAACCATTTGTTTTTTATATCATTTAAAAAAGTGAACAAAACTAGTGAAAACAGCCGATCTACAAGCACACAACGCCTCGCACCCGCGAGATCGGCTGTTTTCACTACTTTTGTGCGACGGCCTTGTATGATGAAGCAGGGCTTTACTTTGCGAAAAAATGTACAAATTGGACACTTGGAGATACGAGGTTTCTGCCCGACAGTGACGTTATGCTACTGAAGTTATATGCTACTGTGTTTACTGAAGTATTTCATATGTGTGAGAAAACATGATGCTGGCCTATCATAATGCAATTCCCACAGACAAACTGTTATATTTCAGGTTTGTAATCAGATACCCGGCATAAACATAAGCTGATCAATAAAGAGTATCCCAATAGTGGAAACGTTTTCTACCATCAGTCTTAAGTTACATTCGCTGGGTCAGGAAAGCAGCCATTCATGATGATTCATTGATATTACTTGGAAGTATTTGTACGTGTCATTTTCTGGCGTTTGTCTTGTAACCTGCATCGCAGTTTAAAGATTTAGTTCACCCAAAAATAACCCCAATAACTTGAATTCATGGATATTTTTTAGTTTTCGTCGCATTCCTAAGCCAATAATTTGATGTCCAGCAGTGGTTCCCTATGGAGACACAAAGAGCCTGCTTTGTTCCCTATGGAGACACAAAGATCCTGCTTTGTTCCCTATGGAGACACAAAGATCCTGCTTTGTTCCCTATGGAGACACAAAGAGTCTCCTCAAATGATTGGATTAGGAATGCGACAAAAACATCTATGAATTCAAGTCTGCATGGGGTGCAGTGTTGTTTTTCACAGCAAATTTGGATTTAGTTTTAGTCAGTCTTTTGAATAAAATGTAATTTAGTTTTAGTCATAATTTAGTCACCTGAAAAGTCTACGGTCTACGGTAATTTTAGTCGACTAATTAAATATCATAAGATTTTAGGCGACTAAATCTACAGTTGATTTATTCAACTGAAATGTATTTTGGCAGGCCTTGATGGCATCGTAATGACTGGTTTTACACTTGTGTGCTGAAAATAGCCGATCTACAAGCTCACAACGCGTCGCGCTGCGAGCTTGTAGATCGGCTATTTTCAGCACGCAACACCTGAGAGCAACCAAACATAAAATGACTCTCTTCTCCACTAGTCCCTCCCTAAGTCTAAGTCTCCCTAAGTTTTAGTCTAGTTTTTATTTTGTTGACGAAATTGTCAATATACTGTATTTAGTCGTAGTTTTAGTCATCACAGCTTAGATTTTATTTATTTTTTATTTTGTTTTCGTCAGTGAAAAAGACGCAGTCGACAAACATTTTTCGTCATAGTTTTAGTCGACAAAATCAATACTGATGGGGTGATTAATCGATAGAGGGGAAAAAAATTAATGCTTGACCCATCAACAAACACCGCTCTGTGCTTCGTAAACGGCAGAAATCACTATGGTTCTCGGAGGCGAAATGTCATCCAAAAGGGAGGGCTCGGGCCGTACAGTATCTGGGAATTCACTGGCCCGAAAAGGAGAATTTCAAACTGCCACTCATGGGATTTGTACCCTGATTGTGCACAAAAGCCCTTGGAGCTTGCATTGTGTGGTCACAGCTCTGTTGTCCGTCCAGGGACCCCTCCCTCCCCTCTCTGGCCAGTGTGGCCCGGGCTGCTTTTATCTGCCGGCGCTCTAATCCTCAGTGGAATGTCCCCTTGGCCTGAAAACGCCCCTCTCCGGACCACTGTTGTGTGTGTCTGGGACGCATGTTGCATTTGCCATTTAACCCATTTTAGGCATAGAAACGCTTTAACCAGTGAAAAATAGCAGATATACAAGCTCACAGCGCGGCACCGAGTGCCGCGCTTGCGAGCTTGTAGATCTGCTATTTTTGAAAAAGTCGTGAAAGTGTGTGTAAATCTTTGAATATATGTATTTTTAAAGCGAACGTTTGTAACTCAAATTTGTTTTCGGGGGGTCCCTGGAACTAGATATTTTGAGATGCGGGTCCGTGGCCATAATAAATATCAGTTTGGGGGTCCTTCACATGAAAAGGTTTGAGAACCACTGACATGGTAGTCTCTCAAGAACAGACCAACTGAGCTCCATTTAAGTGAAAAGGACCTTTTCTTTGACGATGGCTGGCCAGATTGCTGATATAGAAACATAGGTTTTTCAAAAAAAACCTTAGAAGGATTCAAAAGACACTTATAGAATCGGGTCACTTGGGACACTTATAGAATTTTCACGATTTTTCAAAAATAGCAGATCTACAAGCTGTGAGCTTGTATATCTGCTATTTTTCAATAGTTAAAGCATAAAATAATGATACACAAAATGTGTACCTGTTCTAAATGGGTTAAAAAAAGATGCAGGCACCACCAGGCCTTGTCTGACTCTCTGACCATACAGTACTTTGTAGGCGAGTTTGGCTTACAGCCCTGTGAGACGGTTAACAGCGTTTTGTCCATGGGCCATTATAAAAATACCCCCCATTTGGGGAGGGGGGAGGGGGAAGGACTCCCACTAGGGGTATTCATCTCCAGGGACGTGCTGGCCATTGGGAGAAGCGGGACAACTCCCGAACGGCCGGTTCATTCCCGGCCGGTCCAGGCCGGCCATTAGCCTAATTCACGGCCCGCCCACTAAGCATCCCACGGGTGCTGAAGTCACATTTTGAAGGGGTAAATCCTACCATAGCCTATGGAGTTAGCACAGAAATCGCAAATTTAATGCAATTTCCGAATAGTAAAGTATAAAATACGGCTAGCATGATCAAGAACACAAGATACTAAACGGCACAAAGCACTATAATTTACTTTACTGTTAGAAATAATGATTTGTTGGCTTTAAGTCCAGTATAGTTTCCCCTTCTAAATTGAAGTCAGCACCCGTGGAAAACTGAGAAACGGAAGTAGGTGGGCGGGCCGTGAATAAGGCTAATTAGGAAAAGATTTAAAATAAAATGTCGCTCTCTATAGCGCGCAATGAGGGCCTCTACAACTCTTTTTCCCTGGCTGAATCAGGGGCCCAGCATGTCCCTGTTTATCTCCCTGGGGTTAAGTACAACGGTGGTCTGTGTGGGGGCGGTCAGGCGTTAGCTCTGGCCCGGCACTGATTAGACAACAACAAGAGAATACAGAAAAAAGAAACGATGCCTTCGCTGCTCCGCTAAGTGGTGGAAGGACAGGGCCGTTGTGGTCCAAGGAGGGCAGAGCTCCTACAGTTATCGTCTCTCGCTGTCCCACTGTCATGAGAGGGAAGGCCAAAGTTGTCTCTAGAACAGGGGTTCCCAAACCTTTTTGTCTCAGGGCACCCATAAATATTTTTTTTAATCCGAGGCACCCCAACATTATAATTTTCACGCCCAGCACCTTATATTTATAGCATATCGTCATTGTCGGGTGGTAACCTTGTATGTCCAAAACCGTTTGTTTTGTATTTATCATCTATAAAATGTACTAAACTAGTGAAAACAGCAGATCTACAAGCACACGATGCGAGGCGTTGTGTGCTTGTAGATCTGCTGTTTTCACTAGTTTTGTGCGACAGTCTTGTATGATGCAAGGCTTTGCTTTACCAAAAGACATACACATTTGAAACTTGGAGATACGAGGTTTCTGCCCGACAGTGACCATATTTTAGTGATTATATTGCGAAGAAAATGTTGAGATAATAGCCATTTTGGTTAGAACTGACTGAAAATAACTTTGTACATGTTTAAAATGATACTAAATATTTTTGTGTCCAAGTGGCCAAATAAATTCCAAATATTATCAAATTATCTCGCGGCACCCCTGGACTGCCATCACGGCACCCAAGGGTGCCCCGTCACCCACTTTGAAAACCCCTGCTCTAGAACAGTGGTTCTCCACCTTTTCAGCCTTCAGGCTGCCACCCCCAAAATAAGCATATTTTAACAGGGGACCCCCCCACCCTGACGAGCACTAGTTGAGTTGAGGCATTACAATTTCTCTAATATTTGACAATATGGCCAATGTTAAATTTGTGAGGTATTTAGAGGTATTAAAAGGGTCTTAAAAGTCCTTAAAGTCTTTAGAAATGTGCAGATACCCTCTACACTTGCAGTATATTGGTTTGTTTACTGTTGAGTGAGAAAACAATGTTTCACATTAAGCCAATTATCTGGGGACCCCCCAAAATCCCACAGGTTGAGATGAGAACCACTGTTTTAGGATATTTTGTGGTTGTTGTGATCAGTGGTGTAAAAAGTATGTTTTGCTTAAGTAAAAGTATCAGTACTGCTATGCTTGTAGATCGGCTATTATCAAATAGCAAATGGTATAAAATAGGGCTAAAGAGGTTTATGTATGTTTTATAATATTATAATTTATATCTGCAAAGTGACTAGTAACTAAAGTTTTCAAATAAATGTAGTAAATAGAGTAAAAGTACAATATTTGGATCCGAGATGTCGTAGAGTAGAAGTAAAAGTATTGGAAATACTCAAGTAAAGTACAAATACCTCAAAATTGTACTTGAGTAAATTACTTTCTAAGTAAATGTACTTAGTTACTTTACAACACTGTGATGCTTTTTGCTCATTTGGTACTATAGTCCAGTGTTTCTCAACCACTGTGCCTGGGGACCTTTGGTGTGCCCCTGAGAAGGGTCAAGTGTGCCCCTTGAAACTGCTTGAAAGCCAGTATTGTATTTATCATTTTAAAAATGATTTTAAACTAGTGAAAAAAGCCGATCTACAAGCACACAACGCCTCGCACCGCGAGGCGTTGTGTGCTTGTAGATCTGCTGTTTTCACTACTGTTGTGCGACAGCCTTGTATGATGAAGCAGGGCTTTACTTTGCGAAGAAACATACTCATTTGAAACTTGGAGATACAAGGTTTCTTCCCGACAGTGACGATATTTACACCCCCGTATTATGTTGGTGTGCCCATGGATTCTTGGGACATGAAAAGTGTGCCCATGCAGAAAAAAGGTTGAGAAACACTGCTGCAGTTACTCAGCCTAAATCAACTGTAGACCATTACAATATATTATTATAGAAAAAAAAGAAATACAAATAAAATAAAGTATTATTGTTCAGAGGGGGAAAAGTTAACTGATGCGAAAGTCAACCTCCGCACTTAGTCGTTAGCGATGCAAGCGTACACAATGAAGGAATCCCCTAGATTTTCTCACCTCATCTCACCTCACCCAGAAGAGTTGTCTTTTGAATAGTGAGCGGAGCATGGAAGCAAATGATTTCCTGTGTACCATGATGTAATTTTCCGAGGTGGGTAAAATGAAAGCCGCTGTATGTGACAAGCATAGAAACCCCTGACGCTATTTTAATCTCCTCCTGCCTTCGCTCAAGCTCTTTTTGAAACTAACAACAAATTCCAACCGTTTTTAAACCCCCATATTTCTTACACCGACGCAACCACTAAACCAACAAACAGCCCACCTACAGGAGTTTATGGGGATCTGCATGGCGGAGGTGGGTCGCACAAGCCTAACTGCAGTGGTGTAAAGTAAATAAGTACATTTGCTTAAAGGGGCACTCCGCCACTTTTCAACCTATGTTCATATAATTGGTCCTCACTCAAAAATAGCTTTTTTTTTTTTTTTTCTCAGAGGAGGGCTGTGGGCTGGTCAGAAACCCATCGTCTTGTGACATCATCGATTGCCAATCCAGCTTATAGAAACTGCAGGCTTTCTATTCCTGAAAAGTTGCAATTTTAAAGTGGAAGCCATTGTTCTCGCGATAATAAAAATCGAAATATTCTTTTCAAAAATATTGATTCATTTTTTTTATTTATTTTTTAATTATGATGTCACAAGACGATGGATTCTCCTAGGAGACTTGGACTGAGTAGAATTTCTTTATTTGATATTTTATCATGAACATTAGTGAGGACCTATTATATGAAGACAGGTTGAAAAGTGGTGAACTACCCCTACAATTATGAGGTATTTGTACTTGAGCATTTCTAATTTCCAATACTTAACTTCTACTCCACTACATCTCAGATGCAAATATTGTACTTTTACTCCACTACATTTATTTGAAAACTTACTAGTTACTAGTAAGTTACTAGTGAGTTACTAGTTGCTTTGCAGGTATAAATTATAATATTATAAAACATACATTAACCACTTTAGCCCTATTCTATACCTAGGCTATTCTTGTAACAGACTAATTATATATTGTAGTATTGATACTTTTCCCTAAGTAGGAAATGTGAGTTCTTTTTCCACCACTGCCTAACTGTAACATTGTGGTGTGAGCCCCTCCTCCGTGTCTCTCACTACAGCTGGATTTAATTCATTTAGGCCTAGAATTATTGAATGCTTTAACCAGTGAAAAATAGCAGATATACAGCGAGCTTGTAGATCTGCTATTTTTGAAAAAGTCGTGAAAATGTGTGCAAATCTTTGAATATATGTATTTTCAAAGTGAACATTTGTAACTCAAATTTTGCTTCTGGGGGGTCCCTGGAACTAAATATTTTGAGATGGGGGTCCGTGGCCAAATAAATATCATTTTGGGGGTCCTTCACATGAAAAGGTTTGAGAACCACTGACATAGTAGTCTCTCAAGAACAGACCAACTGAGCTCCATTTAAGTGAAAAGGACCTTTTCTTTGACGATGGCTGGCCAGATTGCCGACATAGAAACGTAGGTTTTTCAAAAAATCTTAGAAGGATTCAAAAGACACGTATAGAATCGGGTAAAAATTCAAATTTTCACGACTTTTCAAAAATAGCAGATCTACAAGCTCGCAGCTGTGAGCTTGTATATCTGCTATTTTTCAATAGTTAAAGCATAAAATAATGATACACAAAAGGTGTACCCGTTTTAAATGGGTTAATTCATTGAGCCCAGATCAGCAGTCGTAAGACTCTCAGGATAAGTCGATGTAGAGATTTATCAGGAGTTTTAGCAAATAAGCTGCGTGAGTTGGGAGCTCAGCTTGGCTAAGTAGATCAACTTTTGCGTGGAGGTTGGGGGTGTGTAACCGATACAAAAAGGGCCTTAACTTTAGAACAGGGGTTCCCAAACGTTTTTGTCTCAGGGCACCCCATGAATATTGTTTTAATCCGAGGCACCCCTACATTATAATGTTCACTCCCAGCACCTTATATTTATATAATATCGTCATTGTCGGGTGGAACCTTGTATGTCCAAAACCGTTTTGTATTTATCATCTATAAAATGTACAAAACTAGTGAAAACAGCCGATCTACAAGTACACAACGCGTGTGCTTGTGTGTGCCTGTTTTCACTAGTTTTGTGTGACAGTCTTGTATGATGAAGCAGGGCTTTGCTTTACCAAAAGACGTACACATTTGAAACTTGGAGATACGAGGTTTCTGCCCGACAGTGACGATATTTTAGTGATTATGTTGCGAGGAAAACGTTGAGATAATAGCCATTTTGGTTGGAACTGACTGAAAATAACTTTGTACTTCAAGTTTAAAATGATACTAAATGTTTTTTCAAGTGTCCAAATAAATTCCAAATACTATCAAATGATCTCACGGCACCCCTGGACTGCCGTCGCGGCGGCACCCCAGGGTGCCCCGTCACCCACTTTGAAAACCCCTGCTTTAGAAGCCCCTCGCAAAGTGAAAGTTTCATGAAATGACCATGTTCACAGTGTGTGCGAACTTTCTCGGGGCTCAAGTGAGTCTCGACCACAGAAACCTCACCCCACATACTGTCAGGCTTCCACCCAGCTAATTTTGTCAATGATACACTGCTAAAACGACGGCATAATGATGAGTTAGTGAAAATTTTGCAATGCACCACATTTGGCTCACTCTGTCATTTGTGCAAACACATTTTGATTGCTAGGGGCCACCGGTTGTTCTCCAGATATAGGCATAGGTCTCTAGACCCAATCTGACTAGCCATCGTCAAAGAAAAGGTCGATTCCTTTTCACTTGAGCTCAGTTGTAACTCGAGCTCAGTTGGTCTGTTCTTGAGAGCCTATAGTCTAGACCTGAATCCCGCATGCCAGATTGCTAAACATTATTTTCCAAAAATGTTTCCCTCCTTTTTTCTCCCAATGTAGACATTATGCCAATTCCCAGTTTTACCAAGGGGTGGGCGATATGGTGATAAATCGTTGAGACGATACAATGTCTCCACGATATGCCTTTTCAGAGATATCGTATATATCGTGATACAATGAGGGAGCCTTATAAACAATCCGGTTGAATTGTTAATACAGAGATTCATTGCAGAATTCATTTAAACCTGCATTTTGGTCTAAATCATCATTCTCAAACTTTAAAATGTCAAGGTCTCCCCTTAACTCTGACAGTATACAAATGAAACCAAATGGAACCGTAAGGGTCCATTTGGTTTCATTTGTATACTGTCAGAGTTACATACTAGGATCAATTTAGACCTCCCAAAAGGAACCCAGAGAGTCCCTGGAATCCACTTTGAGGACCACTGGTCTAAATGGTCTGTTACTCCTTTTTTCTTTTAGTTTTTGTTACCTTAAGTTGTACTGTAGGTGGTTGTACTGTTAAGTAACTTGAAAAATAACCATAAAAAACCAACATGGAAAAATAATTGTGATAAGATTGTGTATCATGATACAGCTTGGGAAAATATCGTGATATTGTATTTTTCCATATTTTCCACCCCAATGTTGTTTTTGACAGCAAATTTTGATTTAGTTTTAGTCATAATTTAGTCACCTGAAAAGCTTTAGTTTTAGTCAAGTTTTAGTCGACTAAATATCATGACGTTTTTAGGCGACTAAATCTACAGTTGATTTAATCAACTGAAATGTATTTTGGCAGGCCTTGATGGCATCGTAATGACTGGTTTTACACTTGGTTGTGTGCTGAAAATAGCCGATCTACAAGCTCACAGAGCGCGACGCGCTGTGAGCTTGTAGATCTGCTATTTTCAGCACGCAACACCTGAGAGCAACCAAACATAAAATGACTCTCTTCTCCACTAGTCCCTCCCTAACGTTTTAGTCTAGTTTTTATTTTGTTTACGAAATTGTCAATATATTTAGTCTTAGTTTTAGTCATCACAGCTTAGTTTTTATTTTGCTTTTATTTCGTTTCCGTGAGTGAAAACGCAGTCAACGAAAGTTTTTCGTCATAGTTTTAGTCGACAAAATCAACACTGGCCCACCCCTAGTTTTACCCCCACACTTTTAGTCCCTGTCATAACCTTTACGGTTGGTTATGTGGGAGGCTGTAGACAACCATGTGTCGCCTCTGATACGCATGTATTTGGAGGAACATGCTATCTGACCCAGCTCTCCAACTCTCGCCGGTCGACTTGTCTCCAACAAGTCGACCGGCCAACCAATGAAAGAGAGAATTCTCCCCTGCCGGTTTCCCTCTCTCGAATACAGGCAACAGACTCTATATGCACAGCAGCCATGTTGTAAAGAAAGTGGGCCCCTTCCTTACTTCCTTCACAGGTGTATCAAATGATACTGATTAAGGCTCTGTTCCATTCTGGTCAAACAGAGTCAGGGTGCTGGTATTGCATGTTGGCTCACTGGAAACACCAGTGGGTCTTGAGGGAGTTCCAAATGGACCCTTATGGTCTATAATTCTGAGAGTGTTCAAATTATTACACTCTCAGAGTTATGATGGTCCTTGAAATGAAACGGCCGATGAGATACTCCACTTTTAGAGCCCAGTTTAAATCGTTTCTGTTTGGGGTGTTACAACATCTCGGCAGCACCGAACAGCTTAATGACGGTACCGATGTTTCCTGTTGAGATTGGCACCCAGGTTTTATTTTTCATCTCACTCACGTCACTTTGTCTGCTGACCTCACTCAGCAACAAAATAAACAGTGAATAAACTAAAATAAAACAATTCACAGGAGGCAAGCAGTGATCACCCCATGAGATGCACTGCAATGTAGTTTCAAACGCAAAAATAAGAAGACACGTGTGACATGTGTGATCTGGGCAGCTTGCCCCAGGAAATGTGCCAATCTCAATAGGAAACAATGGTACCTGCCCAGTCTACATGTGTTTCTGTGCATACGTGTCTGTGTGTGTGTTAGGCTAAGTGTTTTTTTCTTTTCTTTTGATAAAAAGGTGCATATTTATATATTTCAAAATGTCAAACAATTGTATTCAAATCTCTTAGCTATGTGTCCATCCTAACATCCATTTGCCATATATTGAATCGTCATGGTTCACTGTTGAAGATTGTAGGATACATTATTCTGAAGACAACAGTGGCATATGAATGAACTCTGTACCTTGTAAAATCTGAAATGTGTGATGTCTGCTGAATTTGACGTCTCTCTGAAGTTCAGGTCTCTTATCGTTGGTACCTTTTTAGTTCCTGTAAAAAAAAAAAAAAAAACATTTGATTCTCTGATTGCAGTCAAACAGGGTGATGAAAGCGTTCCTTGATTAACATTCCCTGAATTATTCAATTATTTGAGCTTTTAATAAATGTAGGTGTTTTATTGTACAGTATTTCTCAGTCATAGCTCTTTTTTGTTATTGTATTTACCATATTCACTTCATACAGATTGAAATCAAGGACAACTTAGTTTTTTTACAACAGGGGTTGATGTTTTAGATTGTAATTAGAGAAAAGAAAAAGTGAGTCTTAAAATGTTTTAATTTGCTTCGTTCTATTGTTTTATCGCGTTTACCGTGCTATAATGTGGGGCATGCGTACAAGTGTACAAGTGGCTAAATATGTCTTTTTAGACACAATAAGCCAGCAGTTTCTTTGTTGCTATTTACAGTAACACTTCTAGCCCCCATAAGTCACATCCAACCATGAAAGGTTGCGTTGTATCTTGGGAATGGGCTGATTCTGTGTAAAATGACATATTTAGCCTCTTGTACGCACTTGTATGAAATCATTTTAACACATCTTTTATATTCTTTAATTACAATCTAAAATATGAACCCTTGTTGTAAAAAACTAAAGTTGTCCTTTAAAGCTAGCGATCTAAAGCATCAGGCAGAAAACATTTTGATTACAAGAGAGATTATTGTCAACAAAATGAGTTTTGAATATTTGTGATCTGTCTCTTTCAGGTCAAGGATCTGACAAAGTTCTTGGATCCCAGTGGCTTGGGAGTGATCAGCTTTGAAGACTTCCACCGTGGAATCACCGCTATTAGCAATGGAGGTGAATCTTTAAAATAATGTACATTTTTCAAAGCTGTGTGCGCTTGCTATGTATATTGTCTAGTCATATTCAACCCGGCGTCCCGATTTTTGGGATGTGATTATGGGCGACAATAGTAGGGATGAGACGATGTCATATCACGATTATTGTGACAAAAGAAATCGCAATTTACGATATTATCACGATAATCAATATCCATTATCTTGGGGCGTAACATTTGCCAAAAAATAGCAGATCTACAAGCTCACAACGTGTCACAACGTGACGCGTTGTGAGCTTGTAGATCGGCTATTTTTTGGCAAAGACATCTGACAGAGAGTGAAAAAAAGACTGTATCAAGTACGTATATTATGAGTACCTTTTACCAATTCTAGAGGGTTTAAGTGGTACCGGATATGCAGCTCAGCAAATAAAAGGTGAATTGATCCCAGTGCATAACGGAGAACAATATTACGATAAATTAAATCTCCACGATACGATTATCGTGTTTTTTATCACAATAAACAATAATATTGCGTATCGTCCCATCCCAAGACAATAGTCAAAAAAAAATATTCTACAAGCTCACAGCACGTTTGTAGATCGCCACACGACACCATCATAGGACAAAATATGAAATGGGGCTTATCATGGAATTTACACATCCTTGACCTATCCTGTCTCTGAACGTCAAGCTGCTTCACTTTGAGTCTTTACATACAGAAGGCTAGCTTGAAAGGAGTCGCTCACGAAAGCGGCTAAGCAGAAACCTGAACCAAGGTCTAATTTAGACTTGGTTGGGCGCCGTTGTCGCACATTGAAAAGTAGCCAATCTACAAGCTCACAATGCGTCTCGGGGCGACACGTTGTGAGCTTGTAGTTTGGCTATCTTCGGCACGCGACATGATTCGCAACCATGTACAGTATAAAATAAATCGGGCACAACACGGCCACGAAGAATGTGTCCACACAGCACTCCTCGGGGCTAATGCAGGGGTTTTCAACGTGTTCAGGCCAAGGACCCCTTAGAGAGAGATGAAGCAGGGACCCCCACAACCCGTTTCCATATAGTTTCATCATTTGACAGCACAATCATCAATGTATTTTGGAATCATGTCAATTTGTTTTTTCAGATATTTAACTGCTTGAACCGTTAATACTTTAAAAAAACTCGAATTTTCACTCTGTACTTAGTCTGCTCTTATTTTTTCCCCTCTACACCAAAGCTCTTTGCCGAAAGTAGCCGATCTACAAGCTCACAGTGCCTCGCAGAGCTTGTAGATCTGCTATTTTTGGCTAAAGTTCTCAGGATATGGACGCTAGGATTCAAGTGGTTAATATAAAAAAGGAGAAAAGATTTGGAGGACCCCCTGTGGTAACTCTCTCAAATTAACGCTATCTGGCTCCATCTCTGCCAATGCCTTATAGTTCCCCCCATGGCTTCCCACTTGTCCACGCAATATGCTCACCACAGTCTTTCTGCCGAGTCAAAGGGGGTGGCGTTGTGAGGGGACGGAAAGACTGACCCATTTCCTATTGTTACTGGATTCAATATTATTTCCCTTTCTATTTTCCTGCCTTCCTGACCCATTTATGAGCTTTAACCCATTCAGAACGGGGTACACATTATGGTGTATCATTATTTTGTGCTTTAACTATTGAAAAATAGCAGATATACAAGCTCACAGCGCGGCACCGAGTGCCACGCTGCGAGCTTGTAGATCTGCTATTTTTTTTTAAATCGTGAAAATTAGAATGTTGACCCGATTCTAGTGTGTCTTTTGTGTCTTTTGAATCCTCCTAAGATTTTTTTGAAAAACCTATGTTTCTATGTCAGCAATCTGGCTATAGCCATAGCTATTGTCAAAGAAAAGGTCCTTTTCACTTAACTGGAGCTCAGTTAGTCTGTTCTTGAGAGACTACTATGTCAGTGGTTCTCAAACTTTTTCATGTGAAGGACCCCCAAACTGATATGTATTTGGCCGCGGATCCCCGTCTCAAAATATCTAGTTCCAGGGACCGCCCAGAAGCAAAATGTGAGTTACAAAACGTTCGCTTTGAAAACATACATTCAAAGATTTGCACACATTTTCACGACTTTTTTCCCAAAAAAATAGCAGATCTACAAGCTCGCAGCGCGGCACTCGGTGCCGCGCTGCGAGCTTGTATATCTGCTATTTTTCCACCGGTTAAAGCATTCAATAATTCTAGGCCTAAATGGGTTTTAAATACATTTGCGAGTACAATGGGCGCAATCCATCACGGCGTCCTGACAACGTAGTCATCGGGTCTCGCCGGCTTCATCTCAGCCATTCCAAATGAAGACAGAGAGAGACCACAGCCTGACTCGGGTTTATTTTCACTGACAAGGCCCTTCCCCTCCTCTCCCATGTAAATCATGGAGTCACTTTAACCCATTAGGCCTAGAATTATTGAATGCTTTAACCAGTGAAAAATAGCAGATATACAAGCTCACAGCGCGGCACCGAGTGCCGCGCTGCGAGCTTGTAGATCTGCTATTTTTGAAAAAGTCATGAAAATGTGTGCAAATCTTTGAATATATGTATTTTCAAAGTGAACGGTTGTAACTCAAATTTTGCTTCTGGGTGGTCCCTGGAACTAAATATTTTGAGATGCGGGTCCGTGGCCAAATAAATATCATTTTGGGGGTCCTTCACATGAAAAAGTTTGAGAACCACTGACATAGTAGTCTCTCGAGAACAGACTAACTGAGCTCCAGTTGAGTGAAAAGGACCTTTTCTTTGACGATGGCTGGCCAGATTGTGTCATAATGTGTTCAGGCCTAAATGGGTTAAACTTTAAAGAGTATTTTCCGTCCCCATAGAACCGTTAGCAACATATCTGTGGTGGATTTATGCAGGGGTGTCACGCCGAATTCTGGGCCCTGGGTACAACAAGGATTCACTGGATTATTTTGTGCTTTGACTATTGAAGAATAGCAGATAATACCAGCTCACAGCCGCGCTAGCGAGCTAGTAGATCTTGCTGTTTTTGAAAAATCGTGAAAATGTTCCTAATTTTTTGAATATTTCAAATCCTTCTAATAGTAGGGCAGGAGAGAGGGGTCTACCAGCACCCCAATGACATGTTTTCGAAACCTGTTTTTTTTGGACCGTTATGATGTCTAGTTATGATTTCTGCTTGTTGCCGTCGCCAACTAATACCCCATG
Source organism: Nannobrachium achirus (assembly GCF_963921795.1). Taxonomy (NCBI): domain Eukaryota; kingdom Metazoa; phylum Chordata; class Actinopteri; order Myctophiformes; family Myctophidae; genus Nannobrachium; species Nannobrachium achirus. The sequence goes on from NC_137825.1 coordinate 55,406,848, forward strand.
GGGTTCATTTTTAACCTTTTCTCACAACTATTCCCAATCTGAACCATACAATGGTCATAACAGAAAATGCCATAACGCTTGATGTAAACAACCTACAGGGACAAATGAACACACTTTTCTATATGATTTTGACCCAGGGAATTCATTAAAGTGGTTATTTTTTACATTTAAGCACATCTTGACCCTATTTCAGGACAGAAACGGCGAAGAATAACCCAAAAATGTTCAAAACACGTCTATACTTCTCTTTGTACAGATGAATTAAGGTGTATTCTTTTGATACCACAGGTTTTTTAGGACCCTTATGATGTCTAGTTATGATTTCTGCTTGTTGCCGTGGTAAACTAATGTCCCATGGGGTTAATTTTTAACCTTTTCTCACATATGCCCAATTAGTGTGGGGATTTAGGGGAGCAAATGCTAAATTTGTGCAATTTTGACTTAAAGCGCGAAGTTTTGCACAGATGTAGCCCAGGGCTTGCTCTAATGATTTAGCTAGGGCGCCCGAGTCTGCGACCTTCGGGGTCTCCACAGCGGTCAAATCAAGTTGGGCTTCCATTGACTTTCTATACAGGAGGAAAATACCCAGAAAAAGATTTTTTTTCTGGGTATTTAAGGAGGATCTGAGGGGTCTAACTAGGGGTTTGTCATGATGCTGAATCCATTGCAGGCATTTGTTTTGCACAAAAAACATTCAGTGGGCTAGAAATGGCCTTAGAAAACAATACACGTATGGGTGAGTATTCATGTTAGTCGGAGGCCTTAGGGTTTTTTTTTCTCGTGCTAATCAGTCTAAAAGTTCAAGATTTTGCACAGATGTAGCTCAGGGCATGCTCTAATGATTTAACTAGGGCGCCCGAGTCTGCGACATTCGGGGTTGCCACAGCGGCCAAATCAAGTTGGGCTCCCATCGACTTTAGTGATGAAAAGTGATGAGTCATCACTTTTCAGAGTTGTGTGGGTGCTGTGGCGACCCCGAAGGTTGCAGACTCGGGCGCCCTAGCTAAATCATTAGAACATGCCCTGAGCTACATCTGTGCAAAATTTTGAACTTTTAGACTGATTAGCACAAGAAAAAAAAACCCTAAGGCCTCCGACTAACATGAATACTCACCCATACGTGTATTGTTTTCTGAGGCCATTTCTAGCCCACAGAATGTTTTTTGTGCAAAACAAATGCCTGCAATGGATTCAGCATCATGACAAACCCCTAGTTAGACCCCTCAGATCCTCCTTAAATACCCAGAAAAAAAATCTTTTTCTGGGTATTTTCCTCCTGTATAGAAAGTCAATGGAAGCCCAACTTGATTTGACCGCTGTGGAGACCCCGAAGGTCGCAGACTCGGGCGCCCTAGCTAAATCATTAGAACAAGCCCTGGGCTACATCTGTGCAAAATTTTGCGCTTTAAGTCAAAATTGCACAAATTTAGCATTTGCTCCCCTAAATCCCCACACTAATTGGGCATATGTGAGAAAAGGTTAAAAATTAACCCCATGGGACATTAGTTGACCACGGCAACAAGCAGAAATCATAACTAGACATCATAAGGGTCCTAAAAAACCTGTGGTATCAAAAGAATACACCTTAATTCATCTGTACAAAGAGAAGTATAGACGTGTTTTGAACATTTTTGGGTTATTCTTCGCCGTTTCTGTCCTGAAATAGGGTCAAGATGTGCTTAAATGTAAAAAATAACCACTTTAATGAATTCCCTGGGTCAAAATCATATAGAAAAGTGTGTTCATTTGTCCCTGTAGGTTGTTTACATCAAGCGTTATGGCATTTTCTGTTATGACCATTGTATGGTTCAGATTGGGAATAGTTGTGAGAAAAGGTTAAAAATGAACCCCATGGGGTATTAGTTGGCGACGGCAACAAGCAGAAATCATAACTAGACATCATAACGGTCCAAAAAAAACAGGTTTCGAAAACATGTCATTGGGGTGCTGGTAGACCCCTCTCTCCTGCCCTACTATAAGGTTTTTTGAAAAAAACTATGTTTCTGTGTCAGTGGTGCTCGAACTTTTTCATGTGAAGGACCCCCAAAATGATATGTATTTGGCCAAGGAACCCCCATCTCAAAATATTTAGTTCCAGGGACCCCCCGGAAGCAAAATTTGAGTTAACAAATGTTCGCTTAAAAAATACAAATATTCAAAGATTTGCACACATTTTCACGACTTTTCCAAAAACAGCAGATCTACAAGCTCGCAGCGCGGCACTCGGTGCCACGCTGTGAGCTTGTTTATCTGCTATTTTTCAATAGTTAAAAAATAAATGAATAATTCCAGGCCCCTCCACCTTGGGCCCTAGTAACTCAGTCCCACCCCCACCCCCACCCCCCTGGATTTATGTACTGTACGCAGCCACGGTGGCTCTGGCCGTTTGACGTCATCGCGGCTGTCACCCTGGGGGGCCAAGGTGACATCACAACAGAGGTTCCCGTTTTGACAGCGTTGACATCATCGCAAAGGTTGTGTTGAGATCATCGCAAAGACACAGCGTTCGTTCGCCTCGTTCCGTCCAGCCCCGTTGCCATCGATTTGTGGAACTCGTTTCCCAGGCCTTTCTGGGTTACGTAGCTCCAGTTACCCGGGCCATTAATAAATGATACACACTGGAAAACATTAGACGCACAGACGCAGGGGCCGTAATAGGCTAGGTTTCAGAGAGGGAGTGGGGGGAGAGAGATGGTGGTTGGAGCAGAGTCCTGTTCGCCTGAATTATTCACTGCCCCCCCTCTTGCCATCTCTCTTTCTTTTTCCCTCTCTTTCGCTCTCCGTCATGTATGATCCATGTAGTCTACGCCAGGGGTTTTCAAAGTGGGTGACGGGGCACCCTGGGGTGCCGCGACGGCAGTCCAGGGGTGCTGCGAGATCATTTGATAATATTTGGAATTTATTTGGACACTTGAAAAAATATTATTTAGTATAATTTTAAACTTGAAGTACAAAGTTATTTTCAGTCAGTTCTAACCAAAATGGCTATTATCTCAACGTTCTCCTCGCAACATAATCACTAAAATATCGTCACTGTCGGGCAGAAACCTTGTATCTCCAAGTTTCAAATGTGTACGTCTTTTGCCCTGCTTCATCATACAAGACTGTCGCACAAAACTAGTGAAAACAGCCGATCTACAAGCACACAACGCCTCGCAACACTAGTTTAGTACATTTTATAGATGATAAATACAAAACCTTGGACATACTGTACAAGGTTTCCACCCGACAACGACGATATGCTATGGGGTGCCTCGATTTCAAAAAAATATTTCTGGGGTTCCCTGAGACAAAAAGGTTTGGGAACCCCTGGTCTAAGCTATAGTAAACTTGCCACAAAAAGTTCGGAAATCTAACTTTGGTCGATTATATCTCCCCTTTAACTGTTCTGCTGCTGTTGACGGCGCTCACCGTCATTGAAAGGGTTAATACCATGGCGCCGTTGACGGTGAGGACTGTGAATCTTACTGTATATACAGTAAAGATATGATTACTTACTGTACGTCGCTCCGGTCCCGCCCGCATCGGCAATGTCCGCGATTTGTTTACAACGCACGTCGGGCGTGCACGCGAAGTTAACGTCCTCCATAGTAAATCCATTGAGAGGCCCATAAATAGACTTCATTTTCTCCAAAAGGGACATTCTTATACAAAGGATGGTCTCCACTCTTCCATACTGTACACAAAAGGTGGGCGCAGCCATGTTCTCTTGTGGGCCCACACTGTCATGTGACTAGATGACGTAATCGTTGCCGTCAGGTGATAATCCAAAAAAACAAAAACAAACCCCTTCCGGCCCTTCAAAATAATAGCGGCGGCCTATGGAGGAAACTGCGTGGCACCGAGGCACCAAGCAACTTTCAGATTAAGAGGCACTAATTGTGTTAATAAAGCCTTTATATCAGTTTCATTGTTGATTTGTCACCTTTACAACGAGGTACAGCTTGTAAGCATCGGGCATTCGAGGCATGAGCTACACAGCCAAACGTGTGGGTTGTGCTGACCCAAAATTTGCCAACATTTGGTCCATTATATCCCCCCTTTAATTGTGCCAAATGGTATTGTGTTTGATATCATTGTTATCGTTGATTCGTCACCTTTACAATGAGGTACAGTTTTTAAGGATCTGGCATTCGTGGAATGAGAAACACAGCCAAACGTGTGGGTAGCGCTCCTCCAAAAATTGTCAAAATGGCCTGGCAGGCCTGCAATACTGTTCTTTTGGTCTTCACCTTTGTACTTGGGGCATTGAATGATTGCACTCTCTCACAGTAATAAGGAAAAGAAAAAACAACACATATTGGCAATTTTTACACTTTATTAATGTTAAGCTCAGTGTCAGGGAAGCCCAAAACGAGAGTAAATGCCAGCAGAACAGTATATTGCAAGCCATTTTGGCAAAATTCTGGTTGGCGCTACCCACACGTTTGGCTGTGTAGCTCATGCCTCGAATGCCCGATGCTTACAAGCTGTACTTCGTTGTAAAGGTGACAAATCAACGATAAAAATGATATAAAACACAATACCATTTGGGTTTATTAAAGGGGAGATATAATCGACCAAAGTTAGATTTCCGAACTTTTTGTGGCAAGTTTATATACTGTACGTCGGTGTAAGCTAAGCAACCATGTTAACTCTGTGTTGTACTGAAGTAGATCTGCGCCACGATCTTTGCGTCTTGAACAATATCAGCTAATCAGGGAATTCCAGAAATTAATAATTCATGCTGGTATGAATGGAGTAGAAAGGCACAGAATTATTTGAAAAAGTATAAACTGATTGCGACTTATTACGACAGTCTATCGGGTTTGCCGCTCTGACATCATGCTCTGATGTCACTGTGATGTCCGGCACAACTTGTCCACGTATCTGTGTATCTCTGAAGGTCACGCCTGACACTGTGGTTCCCTTGACACATCACTGTGACATCACAGGTGATATCACAGGTGTCATCACCTATGTAAAAGTCCATATATGGGTATTCCCCAGAATCCCTTTTATGACCATATATGAAGATCCCTGATGTCATCGATATATATCACTGGCCAGATGGCCAAGACATGGCCCATATCTGTGGGGCTGGTTCAGATAGGGATCTCCATGTATGGGCATAAAAGATATTATATTTTGTGATGTCATGGGAACCACTCTAACAGAATCCCTTTTATGCCCATATATGGAGATCCCTGATTTCATCAATATTAAGCCCATATCTAACAGGACTTCATATGGGAATGCTCATATATGGAGGAAGACAGCCCATATCTGTGTGGCTGGTTCAGACAGGGATCTCCATGTATGGGCATAAAGGGATGTACTATATACAAGTACATGGATCTCCATATATGGGTAGCTGGTCCGATATACATCACTGGCCAGATGGCAAAGAATTGGCATGTCGCCCTGAGGTGTCTTAGTAGTTATTATTGGAGTTATTCAGAATATTCACCATTACTCAGATTTCAAATTAATGCCATGTTTATCTTTCATAGCTTGCTTGAATAACACATTTTCTTCTTTTGATGTTTTGTATCATAAATATAGATTATAAATGTATGTTTCTATTTAACCAGAGGTCATGTTGTTTTCTGCCTTATTACTGTTTATTTATCGTTTAAAAATAAGTCACATTACATTATATCCTGTAGGAATTTAGTCGCCCTGTGCCAGTGGTACTCAAACTCTTTACTAAAGTGAAAGTATCAATACTGCAATGCAGAAATATTTTACCCCTAATCCTTGTAAGTAAAAGTCAGGAAATCAAAATGTACTTGAATAAAAGTACAAAAGTATTGGCATCATAATATAATGAAAGTACCAAAAGTAAAAGTACTCATTGTGCAGAATATTCCATTTTACAGTAGTACACTACGTACAGTACAGTACAGTACAGTACAGTAAGACAACACCAGGCAGCAGACAATGTCCAGTTCATCCAACTGAACCCACAACCCAGTAGCCACAGCCTAACATTACTAAACACCTGCAGAAGTTGCAGAACCACCAGTCCAGTATAGGTAAATAAGCATGTATATGTAATGTGTAATGTAGAGTTGAAGTAGTTTGTGTATGTTTGTAATAATAATCAATATACAAAGTAACTAATAACTAAAGCTCTCAATATTTGTACCCGACATGTAGTGGAGTAGAAGTAAAAGCATTGGAAATTGGAAATACTCAAGTAAAGTTTACAGTAAATACCTAAAGATGTTACTTTAGTACAGTGCTTCAGTAAATGTACCTAGTTCTCCTCCACTGCCCTGTGTGAAGTTCAGAACACTTGTGCAACTTCCCAAGCCTTTCACACACAGCTGTCAGAATTCACCCGTCCATAAAGGCAGCATGGAGAGTTTTGCGTGGCCTGGTTGGTAGCACCAAATTCCCCCTCGTATCTACTCTGGAGTGACAACAGAGGCGTCAATTGGGTATGGCAAGCTATGGCAGCTGCCATATCTTGGCTACAGGGGAAAATAATAAAATGTATTTCTTAAAGTGATCCCTGGCTAATATGACAAATATGCCTTAATACATTATAATAGTCCTCTATAACTACAATGTAAAATTAAAAACACCTTAAATATTTTATTTCTCCTAGAAATAACGAATCTTTCACTCAATAGGGGAAATGCCTGTCGCAAGTTGATGATGTCATAAATGTCATGTGTGATCTATCCCTATGGAATTTACGGCATGCATGTGCAAAAAACACATTTGAAATATTGATTTGATGCTCATATTAACCATAGGAAATATTAAGTTTGTTTTTATTTTCACATGCATGCCATAAATTCCATAGGGATAGATCACACATGACATTTATGACATCATCAACTTGCGACAGGCATTTCCCCTGTTGGGTGAAAGATTAGCTATTTCTAGAAGAAATAAAATATTTAAGGTGTTTTTAATTTTACTTTGCAGTTATAGACGACAATTATAATGTATTAAGGCATATTTGTCGTATTAGCCAGGGATCACTTTAAAATAAATTCATCGTGCCTGTTGCTAAGGAATAGCAACATGACTGGTGTCTTGCACGCGCACGAGGGCGTTTGTGCAAGACACCATTCATGTTGCCATACCTTAGCCTTTTCTGAACTGACGCCACTGAGTGACAACAAAACCTGTTATTCCAGCTCCCGACTGGCCGTCCACTTTCAATATGAATTTCACCGTGCCCTGCCTCTACCTTCTTTATCTGCTTGCTTCCGCAACTCGTTTATTGGCAAGAGTGACCTTAATAAAGACAACCCCACAGGCTATGGAAATGCCTCGTCCCCTGTGGTGGCTCTGGCATGTCTGGAACAACAACAGGTCTAGAAACCAACCACTGGACAAAGTTGAATAGAACTTTGTCTGAGAACATCGGAGAATCAAGCACCCCCCTCTGTCCTTGATGGCTTTTTAAAGTCGTGCCAAGCGGTCGCAGGCCCCGTCAGCCCGAAACGGGTCTCGCATCCTCCCAGCACAGCCCCGTTCAAAGCAGGCTCACGATATTCAAAAGTGCTTGTAACGTGTAGGCCAACGAGGAGTTCTGAACAGTGTTGATTTCGTCGACTGAAACTATTGACGAAAAATGTTTGTCGACTGCGTTTTTTTCACTGACGAAAACTAAATAAAAAAGAAGCCGTGATGACTAAATATATTGACAATTTCGTCAGCAAAATGAAAACTAGACTAAAACGTTAGGGAGGGACTAGTGGAGAAGATAGTCATTTTGCGTTTGGTTGCTCTCAGGTGAAAATAGCAAATCTACAAGCTCAACAAGTTGCAGCGCGACGCATTGTGAGCTTGTAGATCTGCTATTTTCGCAGCGCGATGCGTTGTGAGCTTGTAGATCTGCTATTTTCAGCACGCAAGCAAGTGTAAAATCAGTCATTACGATGCCATAAAGGCCTGCCAAAATACATTTCAGTTGACTAAATAGATTTAGTCGCCTAAAATCTTATGATATTTAGTCGACTGAAATCAGACTAAAACCAAGACTTTTCAGTTACGACTAAAACTAAATGACATTTTATTCAAAAGACTATGGCTAAAACTAAATCAACATTTGCTGTCAAGGACAACACCGGTGCTGAAGAAGCTCCCAGTTACGTAAGACCAGGGTGTACTGTACAAAACACTCCGGTTCCAAGGGCTGTGAACCAGTGTGAAGTGCACTATTTGTGTTCCAGCCCCTTTCAGCAGGGTGCTATTCACAACTCTGTTTACTAGATACAGGGCGCCCCAGTGGCTGATGGGAGTCCACCCCACAGGTCCCGTCTCAGGTTTCACCTTTTGTGTGCAGGTGCTTTCTTCAGCAGAAGCCTTTTTTTGGCATTGTTTTATGTTGCCACATAACGCCCGGTCACATGGTGCTCCTGCCCGGGCCCTTGAAATACGAGTCGTAAACGTTACATAATGTTTACTGTTAACACTTTAGGCCTAGAATTATTGACTGCTTTAACCAGTGAAAAATAGCAGATATACAAGCTCACAGCGCGGCACCGAGTGCCGCGCTGCGAGCTTGTAGATCTGCTATTTTTGAAAAAGTCGTAAAAATGTGTGCAAATCTTTGAATATATGTATTTTCAAAGCGAACGTTTGTAACTCAAATTTTGCTTCTGGGTGGTCCCTGGAACTAAATATTTTGAATGGGGGTCCGTGGCCAAATAAATATCATTTTGGGGGTCCTTCACATGAAAACGTTTGAGAACCACTGACATAGTAGTCTCTCAAGAACAGACTAACTGAGCTCCATTTAAGTGAAAAGGACCTTTTCTTTGACGATGGCTGGCCAGATTGCTGACATAGAAACATAGGGTTTTCAAAAAACCTTAGAAGGATTCAAAAGACACTTATAGAATCGAGTCAAAATTCTAATTTTCAAGATTTTTCAAAAATAGCAGATCTACAAGCTCGCAGTGCGGCACTCGGTGCCGCGCTGTGAGCTTGTATATCTGCTATTTTTCAATAGTTAAAGCATAAAATAATAATACGCAATAATGTGTACCCGTTTTGAATGAGTTGAGCATAAAGGCTGCCGTCATGTTTTAACGTCAAAGTAGGGCAGCAACGTTAAAGGAATAGTTCACCCCCAAAATGTTTTTTTTTTCTTTTATTGACAGGATTCAAATTCCTGGAAATATTTTGAAATTAGAAAAATATTTTCCCAGTACTGGAAAAGTTTTGGAATTGATCAAGGGTCCTGGAAGGTCCTGGATAAAATAGCTATGCATTGTCTTTGGTTATTGATTTTGTTAACTCATTGAGTGCCAGCCTATCACCACTAGAGGGCGCCCAGTGACCAGAGAATAATAGAGATATGCTGGTAATGCATGCCCAAGCCCTGGAGCCATGACTTTTTTTACAAAGGAAAGGACACTTTCCTTTGTGCATGTACAGGAAGAGGATGAAGTTAGCTTGAAGTTAGCTATTGGCTACCAAGCATTTTAGAAGCCTTATTTTCGTCAACTTAGCCATGATTAAACCTTGCACACCTCATGCATGGGAAAAAAACAGAGAAGAATGAGCTCTAAAAAATCCAATGCAATCCTGGATTGCATTGGAGTGGATTTGTGCAGTTTGTTCACAGCTTTCAAACAAAAAAATCCGATTGGAAATCCGTTCAGGCATTCTTGAGATAATCGCCATTATGTTTTACATGTAATGTAAACAAAAATGGCTGCCCTGTATGTTAGATGGGGTTGTATGGGGGTGGAACATGCAAAATCGCGATTGAAATCATGTTCACCAGATTTGATGGGGTCCAAAAAAAAAAAAAAAAAAAAAATCAAAATTTTTTTTTTTTTTTTTTTTTTTTTTTTTTTAAAAGCCGAACTTGTTCGGGATCGGCACACTACGATACGCTAATAAAGCCGAACTAGTTCGGGATTGGCACTCAATGAGTTAATACCTCTGAAATGACCAATTAAACATTGTCCAAATTGTCAAATATTAGAGGCAGAAATTGTGAAAATAGCAGATCTACATGCTCACAACGCCTCGCAACGTGAGGCGTTGTGAGCATGTAGATCGGCTATTTTCACAATAAAACCGTGTTGTACAAAATTCCTCTGCTCTTAGTGCTCGTCAGGGTGCCAGGGTCCCCAGTTCAAATATGATTATTTCGGGGGTCACGGTTTGAAAAGGTCGAGAACCACTGGCATACACTACCTGTCTTTAGGCATTGCACATAGGAGTAAGCGACTCATTATTCATCTGAATTATTGTTATACTAGTCCTTACCCGTTCAAAGATATGAGCTCCGAAATGATGTGCAGTGTGTGGGTTATGGGGTGTGCACTGTACACACAGTATATGAGGGATGGAAAGTAACTTTCTGGTGCTTGCATGATAATATGTAGGAGCATCAATGTAAGAAATACCCGTTTCGTGTAAAGGCTACAGAGATACTGTGTACCGATCTACATGACAACATCTGAAAGAGGGCCAGCCAACACCCCCCCCCCCCCGCCCGCCTCATGCTAGATGCAGAATAGATAGTAGTTACACCATAAAAATGCTAATATACAGCATATGATTTGTGAAAGTGACAAATGGGCTTCACAGTTATGTCAGGTGTGTTCATATGCTAATAATGGTGATGCGATTTCAGATCAATTGCTCCAGCCACTGAGGAGAAACGCTGTGACAGACAGACAGACATTCGCAAAATTATAGTATAGATAGTCCTGGAAATTGGGGTTAAATATTCTGGAAAAGTTTTGGAAATTAATAGGTAAAGATGTGTGGGAACCCTGTATTGATTACTCACGCAATGGAGACTTGAGTTCAATAAAATGTTGTTTTTTGTCGCATTCCTAAGACAATAATTTAAATGTACCCCTATTGATTCCGGAAGGGGACCCAAATGTATTTATCAATGCATGTATCAATGGGGGTACATTTAATATAATCAAGTTTTTGTCTTAGGAATGCAACAATAATCTCATCATGCCATGGAGAAATTATTATTGAAGTCTCCATGGTATATGTAGTCTCTCGAGAACAGACTAACTGAGCTCAAGTTACAACTGAGCTCCAGTCAAAAGGACAAAGGGACCTTTTCTTTGACAATGGCTAGCCAGATTGTGGTAAATGTAATCAATAGAAAAAAAAAACATTCTCCTTTAAAGGACCACTTTGGTTTTTTAAAACACGGGTTCATATTTTAGATACGCATGCCAACACCCATTGAAATCAAAATTCTAAAATCGCTAAAACAATAGAAAGCAGTAAATGAAAACATTTTAACACTAATCTTTTATTTTCTCTAATTACAGTCTAAAATATGAACGCTTGTACTATCCCTTCCACTCCTATTGTTCGACCTCATTCTGTCAGTTATATGGCACTTTGTTTAACATGCACTGGCACTGCAAACATTGATCTTCTCGGTTTGTTTCTCCTGTTGACATTGTGTGTTTGCGTTGTGCACATTAACCGGGGCTCTCCCTCTTCTCTGTATCCACAGGGCCAGAGCCTCAGCTGTATGACGCGCACTACAGCCCGGGGGACGGAGCGGTGGGCTGCGCCGAGGAGTACGATGAGGTACGGTCCATCATGAGACACGACACCAGACGACCGCACTTGATGCTCGCTTCCGTGTCGCTACTCGATGACGCGTTGTACTTTACCAAAAACGAATTCGACCTAACCCAGGTAATATGGTACAAACCACAAAGAGACCCGACCCTTTGCAATCGTCAAAGCTATAGAACAGGAGGGCTTTTGGCTAATTTATGGTCTGTCAATTGGTCCAAGAACTAGGTACTGTACCAGTGGCGCCTTCACGCGCGTGCAAGACACCAGTCATGTTGCCATACCTTAGCAACAGGCATGATACATTTATTTTAAGAAGTCAATTCTATTATTTCCCCCGTTTCTACGGTTTCTTGGGCTGGATATGGCCGCCTGGAATGGTTGTTCAAGTGCAGTTAAACTTGGCATGTTAGTAAACGTGCCACAATTAACAATAATGAATTGCACCTGTGCAGCTCACCTGCGGAACCTGGGAATATACCATTTTGTCAAGATGGGGAGAATACAAGTGTGGAGAATATAATTATAATACCTTGTTAAAGTGACCATTTTGTAACATTTTGCATTTGTAGTTATTTTACTGTAATTAACAACATAATAACCAGAAAAGATAGACAAAGAGATATTCACGGATTTATATTTAAAAAGTAACTTTTATCTTCCCCTCTGGACCCAGGGTATGGCAGCCACATACCCCTGCCAAGGATTTGGCTCTGGAACCACAAAAACTAAGGATTTTGTGGTTCCGGTTCCGAACCAACTTTTACGGTTCGGAAACCAACTCCAGTTCTCGGTGGAAAAGCACACCTCTGGTTCATCCCATAGGCGGGAGAAAGAACCGGAACCGGTTCTTTGCCGGTAGAAAATGCCCCAAAGTGGATTCCAGGGACTCTGTGGGTTCCTTTAGGATGGTCTAAATTGACCCATACAAGTCTGTAACTCTTGACAGTGTATAAATGGAACGGGTTCATTTGGTTCCATTTGTACACTGTCAGAGTTAAGGGGACACCTTGAAAATGGGAAAGTTTGAGAAACACTGATGTACATCATTGTTTCTCAACCTTTTTTCTGCATGGGCACACTTTTCATGTCCCAAGAATCCATGGCACACCAACATAATACGGGGGTGTAAATATCGTCACTGTCGGGAAGAAACCTTGTATCTCTAAGTTTCAAATTTGTACGTTTCTTCGCAAAGTAAAGCCCTGCTTCATCATACAAGGCTGTCGCACAACAGTAGTGAAAACAGCAGATCTACGGTGCGAGGCGTTGTCTGCTTGTAGATCGGCTGTTTTCACTAGTTTAAATCATTTTTAAAATGATAAATACAATACTGGCTTTCAAGCAGTTTAAAGGGGCACACTTGACCCTTCTCAGGGGCACACCAAAGGTCCCCAGGCACAGTGGTTGAGAAACACTGATGTAGATGAATTCTAGCCTGGTTGTGGTCCAGTTCTGCCTCCGTGTCCTCTCTCTCTGTCTGCACTCAGCAGCAACACAGTGTCCAGTTCCCAGGCTGAACTCCCGCTGCACTCGCACGCATCCCGCTGTAATTGGCCGAGCGGCCGGCAGAGCTATCATTACCACTCTGTGAATATTCCACATGCTTGGCACACATGCCAAATGACATCTGGCTGAATTCTCTTGAGTTTTTTTTTTTTTTTTTTTTCTGTTCACAAATATTGAATGAGCTTTTCTGGCCCCGCAGTCCGGGGGCTGAGACTTTTTACATGTGCGTGGAATTATGTTTTTTCAGCTGCGGTTAGCATATCTGGAATTCCTGTCTCCTTCTGCACACACGGAGGTTGTATATTTAAACTATCATTTCTGCAGGCGTCAGCGAGATTGAATTGTTTCTCCACCATTGTGTGTGCACTTGGATCACTTTTTTTGAAAGTGGGGATTGCAGTCGCAGTGTGCAGCGTCGGCGCCCTCGCTTGGTGTGGTCGATAATTGCACTCACATTTTTTTTTACAGCAGTGGTTCTCAACCTTTTCAGGCTGCGACCCCCAAGATAATCATATTTTAACTGGGGACCCCCCCCCCCCCACCCCCACCCTGAAGAGCACTAAGAGTTGAGGCATTACATTTTGTATAACACAGTTCTAGTGTGAAAATAGCAGATCTACATGCTCACAACGAGGCGTTGTGAGCATGTAGATCTGCTTTTTTCACAATTTCTGCCTCTAATATTAGACAATGTGGCCAATGTTTAATTTGTCATTTTAGAGGTATTAAGAAGTCCTTAAATTGTCACTTTGGAAATGTGCATATACGTTCTATACACTTAAACCTTATGTTGTTTTGTTTACTGTTGAGTGAGAAAACAATTTTGCACATTAAGTTAATCATCTGGGGACCCCCCAAAATAATTTGGGGACCCCCCTGGGGGTCCCGTACCACAGGTTGAGAACCACTGTTTTACAGCACAGAGAGAGAGAGAGCATGGTATCAACGCCGGCATGGGGTTCATTTTTGGAACATTTTTAAAATGGTTAAAAATAAACCTAAATAGAAGAAGAAAATACCAGAACTGCAGCTTGTAGATCTGCTATTTCCGCTGCTTTTGCGTTCCACTGTCAAGACTAGGGATGGAGCCTTAAACAAGGGTAGCTCGATAACCCGATAACAGATTTATTGATTACCTGGTTTCAATAGGCTTTGGGCTTATCAAGCTTGTTATTGAGCATAGCGGCCCATGATGTCATGTTTAAACAATCAAGACAAGAGGCGACCAAGACATGATTACAGTACTATTCATATAAAGCCATTTAACACTTATTGCACATTAATGAATGATTGTTTTAACGATATTTAATGATAATTAGTTACTTTTGTCAATTGTCATCTTCATAGATGGTGGTCAGCAACAAACTCACAGTCGCAACAACTGGCCGATAAAAAAAGATATCAGTTATAGTTCTGAATTTGTCATCTGATATCTATCCACAAAATATTAGAAAACGCTCAATAGTGGGCTCGATAAAAGCCTGGCTCAATAAGCAGGATCGATAAGGTGCTCATTATCAATACAAATTAACAAGCTCTATCCTTAATCAAGACAAAGCATAAAATAGGGCGTTCATCTATGAAAAAAGTGGGATTGATGCAAGGTCTCTGCTCAACAGTGACAATACGCATTGCCTGCCGTATGTGTCGATGAGAGTAAGGTTCAATGAGGCATTCATGCCCAAATATGGGAGCGAGAAAGAACACAATTCCAGGATTAGAATTAGAGCAGCGGGGCGTCCGGAGAGACCTCGTAAATCTGCCAGCAGCTCCGTAATGAGAAGCACTGATACAATGCCTGGGTGCAGATATGTGCTGCCTCTACAATCTGGAGCTTACCTGCTCCAAAGAAAGAAGGCAGGGAGACCTTGTATCAGATCCCTCGGCATAGAAATGCACGGTTCCCACGGTCAAATTAGAAAAATATTTTTACAGTACTGGAAACGTTTTGGAATTGATCAAGGGTCCTGGAAGGTCCTGGAAAAAATAGCTATGCATTGTCTTTGGTTATTGATTTTGTTAATACCTCTGAAATGTCAAATTAAACATTGGCCAAATTGTCAAATATTAGAGGCAGAAATTGTGAAAATAGCCGATCTACATGCTATTTTCACAATAGAAACGTGTCCTCAACTCTTAGTGCTCGTCAGGGTGCCGGGGTCCCCAGTAAAATGTGATTATTTCGGGGGTCACAGCCTGAAAAGGTTGAGAACCACTGGCATACACTACCTGTCTTTGGGCATTGCGCATAGGAGTAAGCGACTTCTTATTGAGCTGAATTATTGTTATATAGTCCTGGAAATTGGGTTAAATATTCTGGAAAAGTTTTGGAAAAGTTTTGGAAATTAATTGGTAAAAATGTGTGGGAACCCTGGAAATGAAAACGTGTGTGTTTTTACAAAGCAGAATGAATTGAACTCTTGAGCTAGTGGTGTGAAAAGTCTGGTCTGAGATATTTTTCTTTTAGATTCAATATTTAGGACCTGAAACGTCCCGGTAGCTAGCTAGTCAATATTTCTTGGAAGGCGTACTGGAAGCGGCTAGAGATGGGATTTATGGCTCCGTTCAAGAGACTGGCTCATTTTAGTTACTAGTTATTTTGTAGATTTGGATTATAATAACAAATCACTTCAACCCTATATACATTTCGGCCATACATACAGTATACATTTCGGCCATTTGAAAATAGCTGTAGCTTGTAGATCTGCTATTTTCAAATTACTTTTCTACATCTTATTCATTGGAAAACTTGTGAAATGGGACATTCTACATAATGAGCACTTCTACTATTGGTACTTTTGGTACATTTTGATACCAATAATAGACTTATACTTTTAATATATAATACTCTGCAAGTAAAGAATTTACCCCCCCCCCCTCAAAAATAAAAAATAAAAAAAGGAACGGCTCCTTATGCTGCGTTCGTTTCAAAAGAGCCGTTCAAAAGACTCGATTCGTTCGCGAGCGTCCCGCCCTCTAGAAGCGGCGTGTTTGTTGAGTTGGCGGATGTGTTTTGAAGTAGACAGACACCACACCTGTATCCCTGGGCCTTGTTTTTTCCCCTCTGGTTCCTGGCAGCCGTCTCGTCTCTCTCAATGGCCACGCTGTCCTAGGCCCAGGGGCGTCACAAGGGGTAGGAAAGTGGGACTGAGTTACTGGGGCCCCAAGGTGGAGGGGCCCTAGTAACTTTATCTATTGAAAAATAGCAGATATACAAGCTCACAGCGCGGCACCGAGTGCCGCGCTGCGAGCTTGTAGATCTGCTATTTTTGAAAAGTTGTGAAAATGTGTGAAAATCTTTGAATATATGTATTTTTTAAGCGAACATTTCTAACTCAAATTTTGCTTCTGGGGGTCACTGGAACTAAATATTTTGAGATCGGGGTCCGTGGCCAAATACATATCATCTTGGGGGTCCTTCCTTGACATAGGTTTCTTGCACACATTTTCAAGATTTTTTC
The DNA here is from genome assembly GCF_963921795.1 of Nannobrachium achirus. Taxonomy (NCBI): domain Eukaryota; kingdom Metazoa; phylum Chordata; class Actinopteri; order Myctophiformes; family Myctophidae; genus Nannobrachium; species Nannobrachium achirus. The sequence continues at coordinate 55,423,344 of NC_137825.1, forward strand.
AAAAATAGCAGATATACAAGCTCGCAGCGCGGCACTCGGTGCCGCGCTGTGAGCTTGTATACCTGCTATTTTTCAATAGTTAACATTCATGGGGGGCCCGCAGTGAATCCTTGTACCCAGGGCCCAGAATTTGGTGTGACGCCCCTGCCTAGGCCTGTTTGCTTTCAAAACAGGCTGAGGTGAAGCTGCTCACCGGAGGCCTGGCAGAAGAAGAGGTACATAAAACACGGCCTGTCCAAACTCCTCCTTCACTATGTTTTTTCCCTCCCTTTTGGGTTTGGGATATTTCTTTGGAGCGGCAAACAACAAACGAGAGGCCCTCTCCTGTTCTCGCAATCCAAAATGTTATTTAGGCACATGAGGACGTGGGCTGTCACGATTATGACATTTTTACATGACGATTAATTGTCGCTCAAATAATTTAGGCTTTGAAGTTGCACATGGCAGATATGACACATGAGACATGACCTAAATATACTAGGGCATTCATCAAATATTCGAATATTCGAAATTTTGAATATCAAAGTCACTATTCGACGTTGTTCACCGAAGTCGAATATTAGATATTTTTTTTTCTTTTTTTTTTTTATTGTTTTTTCTTTAAAGAATATATAGTTTATAAAGCTTGGCTAGATAGGAAGTCATAAGAATTAGTTGCCAATCCCCTGGCATTTAATGTGACCCTGTTCCGCAGATAAATGTAGATCGGCTATTTTAACAACGTTCGCCTCTTGCTTACTTAATATTTGACAGTTTGGCCAGTCCTGTCGAATATTCGACTATTCGAATACTTTGAGGTCGAATAATTCGAATACTAAAAATCACTATTCGTGAATGCCCTAAAATATACAAAGAAATTACTGACATATTTGACAACTTTATAAAGAACATTGATAGTGTAAATAGCCGATCTACAAGCTCACAACGCGTCGCGATGTGACGCGTTGTGAGCTTGTAGATCTGCTATTTCCACTATTTTTTTTTAACTGTTTGAAAATATATGAACATCTTTCAACGTGGAGACAATTATGTAAGGGATAAATACTGGCTCCGCGGGGGTTGTCCATATATAACATCCCGACGGACTGATAACTCCCCGAGGCGCTAGCCGAGGGAGTTATCAGTTCGAAGGGATGTTATATATGGACAACCCCCAAGGAGCCAGTATTTATCCCGCTTATTACTCGGCTACTAAATAAAATTAATAATTTGACTCAAAACTAAATACAAAAAGTATTTTCTTGTTTAAGTGTTGCACTGGGCGTCCCCGCACAGCGCGACACGGTCGCCTTGGAAAACAACCTAAAGTGCTGATTAGATAGAATCCATTTTCTGATACTACGTCGTCTATTTCTCGCTTAAAATATTTTTAAAAACATTCTTGAGAGCAACGTTTAGTTCTAAATGTCACCGTGTGGTTGCTTACATGGCTGACATGTTGGATACAGCACAAGATTCACGCAGTGCAGCTTGACTGCAGCAGCTGCTCTTGAGTCTTTGATTAGGCAGCGGTCTGTTGTAGAGCGGAGCGGTCTGCTATCCAGAAATAACAGACCGCTGATTTCAGCAACTGACCAATCAGAATCAAGCATTCTAACAAGCCGGGTAATAAGACGAAATAATTGCGATTATACGATTATGTAATCAGCGTGACAGGCTTATTTATGACAACACTGTCTTATATACTGCACACCTTAATGCTGCCTGTTGGCTGTGCTAACCGGAGACACTGGTAGAACATGGCTTAGGCCTGAACACATTATGACGCAATATTTTATGCTTTAAATATAAAGAAAATAGCAGATATACAAGCTCACAGCGCGGCACCGAGTGCCGCGCTGCGAGCTTGTAGATCTGCTGTTTTTGAAAAATCGTGAAAATTAGAATTTTGACACGATTCTATAAGTGTCTTTTGAATCCTTCTAAGATTTTTGGAAAAAACCTATGTTTCTATGTCAGCAATCTGGCCAGCCATCGTCAAAGAAAAGGTCCTTTTCACCTAACTGGAGTTAGTCTGTTCTTGAGAGACTACTATGTCAGTGGTTCTCAAACCTTTTCATGTGAAGGACCCCCAAAATGATATTTGTTTGGCCACGGACCCCCATTTCAAAATATCTAGTTCCAGGGACCACCCAGAAGCAAAATTTGAGTTAGAAACGTTCGCTTTGAAAATACATATATTCAAAGATTTGCACACATTTTCACGACTTTTTCAAAAATAGCAGATCTACAAGCTTGCAGCGCGGCACTCGGTGCCGCGCTGTGAGCTTGTATATCTGCTATTTTTCACTGGTTAAAGCATTCAATAATTCTAGGCCCTAAATGGGTTAATGATTCACACACTGTCACATGGCGACTAGGAACAAGAACGCCCAGGAGACATTAAATATTAAATAGCCGTAGGTCTAATCTTGTGTAGTGTTTTAACCTGGGGGTTGAGGAGTCGCTGCCAGTGGTGGATAGTAACACAGTGCACTTTCTCAAGCACTGTCTGTACTTCAGTACATTTTTGAGGTTCTTCCACTCCACACTAATATTGTACTTTTTAATAAATACTCTAACTGCACAGCTTTAGTTACTTTGCAGATTTAGATTGTTATAAGCTCTATTGTTGAAAATATAGTTATTTTTGTAACAAAACATAACCACATAAGCTAAGTACTTTTACTTTGGCAAGTATATTTTGATGCCAATACTCCTTCTACTTCTACTCTGCTGCTGTCGGGCCGAAACCTGCTAACTCCAAAATGTTCATTTTTGGGAAAATGAGCTCAAGTGGAGTTAGGAGGTTTTGACCAAAGGGCTTTTTACTACTTTTCATTGGTTCAATATTGTTTTAACCAACACATAGATGAAAAGGGTCTTCAATAGCCCTGATTTACTGTATGCCAAAAAAAAATCTAAAACCTCAAAAATTGAGTTTTGGCCAGACAGTTCAGTTCAGTTCAGTTCAGTTTATTTTCAGTTCTTTGGGCATTGTACAAGTATACATTGAAAAAATAGAAGTAACAGTATAAATATGCATACAAAAGATTTCTGTACATACATTTCACAGTACTTGCCCAAGTCCCTGAAAAGGAAAACAACGTTTGCTTGTGTAACAGAGTATTTCTAAATTGTGGTATTGCTATATTTTAGCAAAAAAAAGCAGTGTAGCTCTTCCACCGCTGGTCTCTCTGAGTGCCCCACACCGCCCTCCCTGGTCTTTGGACCCTCTCTCCCTGTCCCCGCCCCCCCCCCCCCCCCCTTTGAACACCCCAGCGGAGCTGAAACGAGGCGTTTCGACACTTTCAAAATGTTGCCTGTTTTCTCTCACTCTCTCCCTCTTTGAGAGTGAGAGGGAGGAAGCGCTAGGAGGGGGTGGGTGGGTGGGTGGGTGTTCGCCAGGGGGTCTCGTGACAGGCCAGCTTTCCTGTCAGTGAGAGCCAGAATTGGGAGCATGGTTTTGGGCATGGTGGACAGGCCTCTGGGCCCCGCGCCGCCCGGAGCTTTACACAGACAGGTAGGGCTGTCAGATAAACTGCATGGCATTTTACGTGACGATTAGTTGTCACTCGGATAATTTGCGATTAACGATTGAATTGTGTTTCTGTCGTTGACAATTGTATTTCTGCTTGGCTTGTAGGCTTTGAAGTTGCACATGTTGCACATGGCAAATATGACACTTAACCTAAAGAAAGAAATGATTGACTTATTTGACAACTTTGTAGGCTACTTAAAAAAGAACACTGATAGTGGAAATAGCATGCAACGCGTTGTGAGCTTGTAGATCCGCTATCTCCACTATTTTTGAAAATGTTTTATGAACATTTTTCAACATGGAAACAATTATGACCAAATAGTTGCGATTTTGTCAGATAATTGCGATTAGACGATTATGTAATAAATGTGACAGGGCTACAGACAGGTAGATAAAGACCTGCCATTCATGGAGTGGATTCATATTGGTCCTGTTATGGATAATTGATACAAGCAGTGTATTTGAGCTATCCTAGTATTGGTTATGATCACCTGATGCCATGTATGTTATGGATAAATGCAACAAGCACGTTTATTGCCTCCACCAGCCGAAGGCTTGGGGGAGAGTATGTTTTCACCCCCGTCCGTCCGTCCGTCCGTCCGTCCGTCCGTCCGTCCGTGTGTCCTCCAGTTTGTTACCAGCTAATCTCCGGCGCCGTTCGCCCGGTCAATTCATCACCTCTGCCCCACATTTTTCAAATGGCCCTGTTCTAGCGTCACCATGAGGCCGATGTTTGCAAAACACATTTCTGTACACTACTCTTAGAGATTTTGTCCACAAATCCTACAAATCGGTAGACGGTATCTCGACAGTCATGTGATCATCGTGGATATGTCCGATTTTCCATATTCCATCCTGATTGGCTACAATTGGCTTCCAAAGTTTGCAGGATTGCTCCGTTTTGAACAAAATGCGTCAAATCATGAACACAGCGTGCAATCTTGGTGAAATTGGGCGTGCACGTCGCCACTAGGCAGAGGAAGAAATGCCACTTCACATTTCTCAAAGGTGTTTCTCATGGTGGCGCTATAACATGCCGCCTGGCCTGGTGGAGACCTGTGCTCGGAAGAGCACTGCTTCTAGTTTGAGCTATTTCAGTTGAGCATGTTGTGTTTTCTGCCCCCGGAAAATTCTGACGCTTATGAAGGGCTGCTTGTACTTGCGTGGAGCGGAGGTGTCGGGGTGGCAGGTTTTGCTTGGCACGGGCTTCAGAAAGGCAACGTGCTGCGCCTGAAGCCTGCGTTGTGTAGGGCAGGGGTTTTCAAAGTGGGTGACGGGGCACCCTGGGGTGCCGTGACGGCAGTCCAGGGGTGCCGGGAGGTAATTTGATAATATTTGGAATGTATTTGGACACTTGGAAAAAAAGTATCATTTTAAGTACTAAGTACCAAGTTATTTTCTGTCAGTTCTAACCGAAATGGCTATTATCGCAACGTTTTCCTCACAACATAATCACTAGAATATCGTCACTGTCGGGCAGAAACCTCGTATCTCCAAGTTTCAAATGTGTACGTCTTTTGGTAAAGCAAAGCCCTGCTTCATCATACAAGACTGTCGCGCAAAACTAGTGAAAACAGCCGATCTACAAGCACACAATGCCTCGCGACGCGAGGCGTTGTGTGCTTGTAGATCTGCTGTTTTCACTAGTTTAGTAAATTTTATAGATGATAAATACAAAATGAATGGTTTTGGACATACAAGGTTTCTACCCGACAACAACGATATGCTATAAATATAAGGTGATGGTAGTGAAAATGATAACGTAGGGGTGCCTCTGATTAAAACAATATTTATGGGGTGCCCTGAGACAAAATAGTTTAGGAACCCCTGGTGTAGGGATGGGAAGATATGAAAATGTCATATCACAATTATTGTGACCAAAGAAGTTGCGATTTACGATATTATCGCGGTAATCAAAATATTCTCAACATCTGTTATCCTGGGGGCGAGAAATTTGCCAAAAAATTGCCGATCTACAAGCTCACAGCGTTGTGAGCTTGTAGATCGGCTATTTTTTGGGGGTTAGGGTTAGAAAAAAGGACTGTATCAAGTACGTAAATTATATGTACCTTTTACCAATTATAGAGGGTTATAAGTGGTACCGGATGTGCAGCTCGGCAAATAAAAGGCGAATTGATCCCAGTGCATGACGGAGGACGATAAATGAAATCTCCACGATACGATTATCGTGAGTGTTTTTAATCACGATAAACGATAATATCGCCTATCGTCCCATCCCTAGTGTTGTGCTGCTGAGCTGTTTGGACGTTGGCGTAATTGGCATTTATACCCGCTTGCTTCATGTCAATGTTTATAAAACAGACTCCCGTTTGAAACTGGTGTCTTGGCGTTTCTGTTTTCTCGCTTACGTGGTTAAGTCGTCCGTCAGCCATTATCATTTAGTGACCTATTACATCACGGAATGACAAAGACCAGCTGATGCCTGTCAATACGCTTTTATGAGCACTGCATCGTTACTGCAGTGATAACGTGGTGAATATTATGTTCTCTGTGGAGACGTCTGTTATGTCTGACTGCAGGTCTGGAAATCTATCAGACATAAAACTGGATATATGGCGTGACGTAACCTTATTGGTTTATTGTGTTTTCATTCAGCAGGCATAATATACACTGTAGTGTCGTTACTGTCGTATCTCTCCTGTCTGGGAGAAAACAGCCTACTCCAAAATGTTCACTTTTCAGGAAATGACAAAACATCCATTGCAAGTGGAGTTAGTTGGGAGGTTTCTGCCGAAACGCTTTTTTTTTAACAATATATGTATTAGATATTCTTTTTTTTCACAGAAATCTCAATATTTGTTACAATTGTTACGTAACTTTTTTTTAATATATATACATAAGACAAAAACAAAACATACAATGACATGACAAAATACAAAACCACAAAAAGAAAAACAACGCCGAAACGCTTTTTACTACTTGTCATTGGTTCAATATTCTTTTAACCAACACACAGACGTAAAGGGTGTTCAATATCACAGATTTATGAAAAAGAAAAGAAAAATTGAGTGTTTTTTTGCCTGACAGTGACAATATATTAGTCCCCCCACCCCACTACCAAGTTTTTCTAGGTGGTGAAATATTAACCCGACGATCGTATATTTGTGTTTCCACCGACAGGCGATGATGTAATAACCCATTTAGGCCTAGAATTATTGACTGCTTTAACTATTGAAAAATAGCAGATATACAAGCTCACAGCGCGGCACCGAGTGCCGCGCTGCGAGCTTGTAGATCTGCTATTTTTGAAAAATCATTTTTGCAAATATTTGAATATCTCATTTTTAAAGTGAACATTTGTAACTCAAATATTTTGTTCTGAGGGGTCCCTGGAACTAGATATTTTGAGATGGGGGTCTGTGGCCAAATAAATATCAGTTTGGGGGTCCTTGACATGAAAAAGTTTGAGAACCACTGACATAGTAGACTCTCAAGAACAGGCTAACTCTAAGTGAAAAGGACCTTTTCCTTGACGATGGCAAGCCAGATTGCTGATATAGAAACATAGTTTTTTTTCAAAAAACCTTAGAAGGATTCAAAAGACACTTATAGAATCGGGTCAAAATTCAAAATTTCATGATTTTTCAAAAATAGCAGATCTACAAGCTCGCAGCTATGAGCTTGTATATCTGTTATTTTTCACTGGTTAAAGCATTCAATAATTCTAGGCCTAAATGGGATAATTGACAGTCCCCCACCCCCCCTCTTCTCTCCGTCTCGTTGCACAGCAAAATGAGGTGACGGACAGCGCGTACCTGGGCTCGGAGAGCACCTACAGCGAGTGCGAGACCTTCACGGACGAGGACACGGGAGCCCTCGTGCCGCCCGAGATGCACGAGGAGGTGGAGACGGACAGCGGCATCGAGGCCACCATACACGACGCGGACGACGGCAGCAACAGGTCAGCACCAGGCTCGGGCCGTGAAACAAACCGCGGTCCGTTCAAAGTGAAACGGCGCCCGGGTTGCACACTCGAGCGGTTGCCTTCCCATGCTGGTGAATGCTTAGCCTAGCACAGCTAAACAATCCACCCATGTTAACACACGGTGGGAATATATACTGCAGTTAGTTTGCTGCATTAGTATGTAGTCTGGCTACGCCAGGCTAGTGAATGCTAACCTGGGCTAATGCTAACCTGCCGACGCTGGTGAATGGTAACCTGGGAAATGTTAAACTGTTCGGACCAACGGTGCTTAACCCAGTTGCTTTTTTGATACACTCGGACTGAAAGACCTATAAAAAACAGTCCCGCGATTGATCTCCATGGGGCGAGTAATCGATAGAAAAAAAGTCATTTTGGGGGTGAACTATCCCTTTAAATTGACACTTCACTGTCATCTGGGGACGCCAGGGGGGACCCGACCCTCAGGTTGAGAACCACTGATGTACAGTACGTCGACACACTGTTAAGTGTAAGTGCCCCGCTGTGACTCCGCCTACAATCCAGGTCATGATATGTGCACACTGCATGTAGTGAGGTGAACTTGATTCGGAAAAGGAAGGTTTAGGTCAAAGCTTCTCTGATTTCCATCCTGTTATAAATCATGTGGATCAGATTATAACAATATGACCCTGTATTCTCTTGTCGGGCCATAACGCTGTCTGTAAATGTGTGTCAAGTCCAGTGGTGGAAAAGGCACTCAATTGTTTTACTTAACACATCTGGTGCCAACCCCGAGTTTCCCGAGTTTGTATTGGTACCAACGCTGTGCCAACCCCGAGTTTCCCGAGTTTGGGCCGTTTTTGAACCTCCAGAAATGTGTTAGGCATGATCGCGATCGCAAAATTGCATGTTTAACCCCCATACCAACCCATTCTTTCAAACATGGCAGCCATGTTTGTTTACATCTGAAGAAAACATAATGGCTGATAAATCATGAATGCCTGAACGGATTTCCAAGCGGATTTTTTTGTTTGAAAGCTGTGAACAGTGGGCACACACGTGGTGCATCAGCTAGGCATGGGCGTGCACTTTTTACACAATTGCGCAATTACATGGAAGTCTATGGTAACCATGGCAACGTGGGACATTGAAGAGAAAAAATCATAGCAACATAAGGTTAAGTAAAAGTATCAAAACTGCAATGTTGAAATACATTGCAGTCCGGAATTCAACATTTACTTGCGTAAAAGTATTGGTATCAAAAGTAGAAAGTTCAATTTCACAAGTTTAAAAAAGGATAAAATGCATACAAATCTTTTGAAAGTAGCAGATCTCCAAGCTCCTCTGAGATGTAGCTGATTAGAAATAAAATAATAGAAAATTGGAAATACTCCAGTGAAGTAAAAATACTTCAAAATTGTACTTGTATATTGAAATATGTCATTAATATACCTTAGAGGAGTTGTGTGGAAATAGAAAAAAAGTCCCCCCCCCCCCCCCCCCCTCTGTGTTGCCTAGAACTGGAGGTTTGATTTTGGGGTTTGTATTGTAAAGTACAACTTGATGACATCACACATTGTACTTTACAATACAAACCCCAAAATCAATCCTCCAGTTCTAGGCAACACAGAAGGGGGGGAGAACTTTTTTACTATTTCCACACAACTCCTCTAAGTTATATTAACTCATTGCATGCCAGGCCCGATAGTCCCGAGATTATTTTAATGTCTTTCCCTGCCAGGCCCGATAGTCCCGAGAATTTCCGCCATTTTGAAAAAAAAAAAAATCAAAAATATTTTTTTTTCAAAAAAAATTTTGGACCCCAAAAAATGTAGTAGGCATGATAGAAATCACGAAATTGCATGTTTAACCCCCATAGCAACCACATCTATCAAACATGGCAGCCATCTTTGTTTACATTTTAGGAAAACATAATGACTTGTATCTCATGAATGCCTGAACGGATTTTCATTCGGATTTTTTTGTTTGAAAGCTGTGAGCAATGTGAACACACGTGGTGCATTATCTAGGCATGGGTGTGCATGATCCGTGCACTATGAATTACATGGAAGTCTATGGAGACCAGATGCAACATTGAGTACGAAGGTATGTTAAAATGGCGGGGAATGTGTTAATGACATATTTCAATATTGAAAATGGGTGGTCTTCCCCTTTAAGTGCAGTACTTGAGTAAATATGCTTAGTTACTTTATACCAGTGGTCAAGTTTACCTGCCAACTCTGGATCAGGGACTACTTGAAGTCTTATTTGGGTCAGCAGACAGAGAGATTAAAATGATGCAGTGTTTGAGCTTGAGTACCTCAGATGGTGTTAGATTGTCTACCTGAAGGATGCTTCAGTGTTTTGATTGCAGCGTTGATTTTGAGCAAATCTTTACGAAGTTTTAGTCCTAATCTTAGGCATCTGATTCATTTTAGTTTTATTCTAGTTTTATCTACAGTTGATTTTGTCGACAAAAAACTATTTTGGCGGGCCTTGATGGTCGTAATGGCTGATTTTACTTTTGCATGCTGAAAATAGATGATCTACAAGCTGTTGCGATGCGTAGTGACCTTATAAATCTGCTATTTTCGGAGTTTCAAACACAAAATGACTTGTCTTTTAGTTCTACTGGATCTCTTCTCCACTAGTCCGTCCTCCTAACGCTCTAGTCTAGTTTTTATTTGTTGACCAATTTGTCAATATATTTTAGTCTTAGTTTTAGTCATCATAGCTTAATTTTAAGCGATTAAAACCCTTTATGTGGGTAGAAGTTCAAATGTCCTGGAAGGATTCAGCCAACACTTCCTAATCTCCACCAGAGTGAAATAGTAGGCGCTTTTTGTGATTGTTGTGTCTCGCACTGCTCATCTAAAGATAACTTGGACTAGAGATAAGTTGAACACAGTGAGACGGCGTGAGACCTTGTGCAAAAAGAGACTTTCTGATGGTCCTTCACCCTTCCCAGTGTGTCTTTGAGTGGATCATCTGGTCTGTCGTATGAGGCTGGAATGTGTCCGTCTGTTTTGAATTATCAAGATGTGGCATCAGCCAGTACTGATTTATAGTAAGTCAAGTTACATCTTTTAAATCTTTTAATTTATCTAATGTCCCATTGTGGTTTTTGCTGAATTGGGAAACGGCGATGCTTAATCTTCATTCACAGTCTTGTCAAACTCCTCTCCATTTTGCGTCGTCTTGTTTTTTCGCTGGCTGACAGCTTGTTGAGTGGGAATCTATTACTCATACTCATTATCACTTTGCAATGTTAACTTGGGATGATGTTGATTAACGGCTGTGGGTACTGGACAGTGGCCAGTTATCTTCATCCCATGACATTACCCCCACCTCTTAAGCCGCAAATTAGCAGATGTATGATTTTTGAACAGCTCTGACGTTCTTTAGACCAGGAGTTCCCAAACGTTTTAGCTCGAGACTGTTTGCATTCTTCTCAGGCTTTGCTCGGCATAAAATATCGTTACAGTAAGGTTTCTTAAGTAAAAGATGAATTACATTCTCGGAAACAGAATTTCAGCACTGGGACTGGGTCAACTAGAGCAGGGCTTCCCTGCAATTTGAGACCATCCAAGTTCTTTAAAAAAAAAATCACACCCAATGTGAAGTGAGCTGTGGTCGTGCTTGCATAACGTCTTCAATTGGTAATTGGTGATGTAATACAGGCTACACACACTCACACATTGCTATGGCAAAACGCTGAGGAAAAAGACTAGGATATAGGTCTAGGATGTAATTGGTGATGTAATATGGCTACACACACACACACATATTGCTATGGCAAAACGCTCAGCATTCCTCAGCGTTTAGGCAAAACGCTGAGGAAAAGTGGCTACAGACTAGAGGATGACAAGGGAGTGGATTTTCACTCCTGTCCCGTCCCACTCCCGCAGAAAAAATCCTGTCCCATCCCAATCCTGGGCCAGAGTAAAAAAATAAATCCTGTCCTGTCCCACTCCTGTACATTGACTCCTGGTCCCATCCCGCTCCTGGTCAAAATCACTCCCGTTCACATCCCGCTCCCGAAAAAATATAAAAAAATAAAATCGCGCAGATGTTTTTCTATTTTGATCCATATTATATTTGATATCATGTTTATTATTATATAATGTATAATTTTATAATGTTTGCAGTTCAAAGACCTCACTTATTTCTGTGATTTGATGAACTGGTCTGGGATGATTCCCGCTCCTTCCCACTCCTGTTGATTTTCATTCCTGTCCCGTCCCGATCCTGGCATTAATACAAATTTGACTCCTGTCCTGCGGGAATCCCACGGGACCCACGGGACCCGCGGGAATTCCTATCAAATGTCATCCTCTACTACAGACACACGCACAGCCACTCTATGGTGATGTAATATGATGTAATATGGCTACACACACATATTGCTATGGCAAAACGCTGAGTAAAACACATTGCTATGGCAAAACGCTGAGGAAAAGTGCCTACAGACACACGCACAGCCACTCTATGGAGCGGTTTACCACCGCTCAAAAGTAGTTGAAACTAGAACTGCACTCTGTCGAGGTGCCAACTTGCGCCCTGTGCACAAGTACATGTGCGCCAGCAGAGTGTGCCATGAGGTGCTCTCACCAGTCACTACTGGTGATGCTAGTGGCATCAACACTGGCATCACCAGGAATGCTGGTCCCTCATTGGCTGTTAATGATGACATGGCCAGAAATGCTGTTCCCTGATTGGGCTAAAGGACACGACATACATACCCAGCCAATCGCAGTACTTGCGCGCTCTAATAACAGATGTACAAGCTCACAATGCGGCCACATTTTGTATTATTATTTATTTCTTATAATTTGTGTGTGTTTTTCTTATGTTTTCGGAGACAATTTTTTTTCTTTCTTACGAAAGGTAATCTTTTTAAATATGTATTCACAAACCCATTAATAACGGGTCTGTGACACAAAATGGGTCAGTACTCTATGTTTGGATAGCACTGAATTAGAGACTTGGAAGAAGTAGAGAGAAATACACTCGTACTGTCAGGCACTGGAGTAGAGTAAAGTTGTAAGTTGTGGCTACCTCAGGAAAGGGGGGGGGGGGGGGCATGACACATTCATTCTGACCACTGAATAGGAAAACTTGGGCTCACTGGCCAATTTATAGCCAACAACCTCCTATGTTTCGGGGGGGAAGTGTGTCGGGAGTGCCTTGCGAGCAGGGATGTCGCAAAATAGCAGATATACAAGCTTGTAGATCTGCTATTTTTTTTTTAAATCGTGAAAATGTGTGCAAGTCTTTGAATATTTCAATATTTTGAAAAACCTATGTTTCTATGTCAGTGGTGCTCAAACCTTTTCACGTGAAGGACCCCCAACATGATATGTATTTATCCACGGACCCCCATCTCAAATTATTTAGTTCCAGGGACCCCCCCAGAAGCAAAGTTTGAGTTACAAATGTTTGCTTAAAAAAATACATATATTCAAAGATTTGCACACTTTTTCACGACTATTTTGTTCAAAGATTTGCACACTTTTTCTCGGCTTTTCAAAAATAGCTAAAATATGAAATAATGAAGGCCCCTCCACCTTGGGCCTTAGTAACTCAGTCCCACTCCCCCTGCGAGGTTGACCTAAATTAATCCGTCCACCCCGGCTTTGCGGGGCAGAGCGGCTGCAGCACACATCGCCGCGGTGCATGTCTGAATGAGCGTGTTGTTTTTGCGGGGCACAGTTTGTGCCAGGCACGGGGAAAAGGAAGTGTTGAGGAATGAGGCCTTATCTGCTGACTGTGTGACCCGTCTTCTCAGCCCTGATGACGGATTGGACGGCTCTGCCTGTCAGGGATGTGTTTTGACTTCCCGTTCCATGACTGAGCCCTGAATTCCAGGAAGTGTGGAGTAAGCTCTTTTAGGTATTTTCCTTTTTTTCCCCCCTCTTTTTAGTTGGAAAGGGGCCATAATCTTAACTCCCCCCCCCCCCCCCAACCCAGAGTTTGGAAGGTGAACTTCCTGTGATACCAGTGAGCCTCTTGACAAGCCGTGAAAGAGGATTTATGTTTAAGATATCACTCTCAAACTCTAAAAGTTTAAAGAGGCGGTGCCATGATTTTTTCCACCTCTAAAACATGATTATCTACTATTATGATTATACTAGGAGGAATATTTTTTCCAAAAAAGTGTACAGAAAACAGTTAAAATGATGTTTTTATGTGGCCACACCCACCAGTTCATTGGTATGCGTGGTTGTCATGGTGGGTGGTGACCCACCCACGTATGTTGGGTGAATGGTAATTAGGGGAGGGGTTGATTCTGTGATGTAATAAGTATCTGTGATTTTGGACCGGCACGTTTGACCCCACAAGGTGGCAGCCTCCAGCTAAAACCCAAATAGAAAGGCAATACATAATTGCTCATAACAACCACACCATGGGGTCTAATGAAGTACTGTCAACCTCCTAGACACATGAAAACCAGAAAAAGTACAAAACTATGGCACCGCCTCTTTAAACCGTCTATAATATGTAAAACAGACCTGGAAATAACGTACTTGATACAATCTATTTTTCACACTCTACCAAATCTCTTTGACAAAAAATAGCCGATCTACAAGCTCGCAACGGGTCGCGACGTGACGCGTTGTGAGCTTGTAGATCTGCTATTTTTTGGCAAATGTTCCACCCCAGGATAATGAATGTTGGGGATATTTTGATTTCGAAGTTTCTTTGGTCACAATAATTGTGACATGAATTGTTCATATCGTCCCATCCTTTCACCGGATGCTGTTCGTCCAAGTATTTATTCGTTGGCTTTGCCTTTTAGTATCAATGTCATTTTGGCAAAATATTTTTCAGTCTTAGTAAGCAATAAAATCCACAGATCAAGCACTTGAGAAACACTCTTCCAGTCAAAGAAGTCTTTATTGTTTCCTACATGCAGTGAGTCAACACTGACTGTCAGTAACTACTGACAGAAGGGACCTTTCGGCTGTGTGTTTTGCAACACAGCAAAGCTAACCTTGGCTTGCTTACCCCTACTACTGAAGACAATGGCTGTTACATATAGGAGTACTCCGGGGATTAGGAATCTTAACACGATTAACTAGCTCCACCCACATCTGCCCGTCCCTTTCCGTCCAACCCCGGCGTCCCTACACACGGTAGAGTCAGTGTGCTCGCCTATTAGCCCCTACTTAGCCTCAAATCTGATTAACACCAGCCACTCACAGCCGCCCTGACCCGATTCAAACTCGAATCCTAACGGGTGGCACAGATGATTCACTAGCGCTCGCATGAGACAAGCTGTGAGGGCCACAACATCGCCACTTGTTTCTAGACCCCCAACCACTTGATGCTTTTTTTCCAAACCAGAGAGCCGTGGATTTGTTTCATGTTGGTGTAAAACAAGTGAAACGTCTAGGGTTTTATCTGGGGTTGCTCCGAGGCTTCCACGCCAGGCCAGAGGAGTTCCTTCTCTCTCATCACCGGCCCTCTCTATGAGAGACCTGAATATGGGCCCTTACACAGGCCTGGGTTCGGGGTAAGTGTCTCCAGATAATATGATTTAATTAAGATTCAGGTACATTTCCTCCAGGCTCTAGAGTAATTTGCTGTATTGGTTAAATGTTATTTGAGTTCTGTAAGAAGCTGAAGATGATGTAGAATGTCATCTGGTGTGTCTGAAGGTACTGAGTACGCAATAGAAGTACAAGATGCATTTCTTTACGTTTGTAATTCAGACAGTTGCTACTACTAGTTATGATATTCAGATCTACTGATGCTGGTTTTGACCTGGCTGCTATGTTAATTACTTTGTAGCACAGACTTGTTTTCTCAGTACTGTTTACTGGTGTTTGTTGACTAGTGTTAATGTGTCTTACTTCAATGTCGCAAGTCGCTCTGGCTAAATGCCTAAATTATAATCGTAAATTGATTGAATGGTGTCATTGGGCTCGGGAATCGAACCTGCGACTTGTTGTCAGACTGCTGTTGTCAGAAGTGGTATGCTGCCTTAACCACGAGTCCACCAGCGCCCGATTTGTTAATGGCTCATTCTCGGAAAAGATGGAAATTGACCGCTATTGTTGTGTGACTGCAGATTGGATTTTGCTGATTTGGACATCCTTGGACATCCTGTTATCCTGTTGGTAGTTGAGACAACTACAGCTTCCTGTAGGGTAGCAGGGAAGACTTTCCAGCTAAGTTGGATTAGAGCCCGACCGATGCCAGATGTTTGGGTCCAATTCCGTTTACGATTTTTGGAGAGTCCTTTGATTACAGATGTTTGACTGAAAATATCAATTTTGAACACTTAGTTTATAAAAGTTTTTGTTTGAGAACTTTTATAAACAAGAACTAAACTCAAATAACTAAAACAAAACTGAACTTTATTTCATCATCATCATCATCATCACCTTTATTTGTACAACTGAGGGCAAGCCCTCATAAACCAATGTAGCTGAATTACAAAATAGACGCAATCCAAATCCATTCCATTCCATTTTACAATCAGAGTAAATTACTAAGAAGGTGACAGAAAGCTTGTAGATCTGGCATTGATTTTATAGATTTTTTTAAACATCATCTATAATAATGCCCAAAATAGGGACTCCAGGTTGAAAGAGGTCAGATACCAGTGTTGTCAACAAAGTCTAATAATAATGGCCGATATTTTGGTTCGGGCTCTAGCAAGGATTACTATATTTACCCTCCAGTGACCCTGTTGATTTAGTCACTCCACACAAGCTAAAATAGTCCCCGCCACTTACTAAACAAACATTGTCGGGACATTTTTAACACGGTCTCAGCTCAGATAAGGTTATCTCTCAAGCTTAGCCCACATGAAACCCAGTGAAAGCTCTGCTCAGTGCTCACATGCTGCAAGTGTAGACCTCACACTCCCTCGTTGCCAGCCAAGTGCAGTACAAGTCATTTTGTTTTCACCAGGGCAGACGTTCTGAGATGAATGTGAATTAACCCATTTCAGAACGGGTACACATTATGGTGTATCATTATTTTATGCTTTAACTATTGAAAAATAGCAGATATACAAGCTCACAGCGCGGCACCGAGTGCCGCGCTGCGAGCTTGTAGATCTGCTATTTTTGAAAAATCGTGAAAATTTGAATTTTGACCCCCGATTCTATAAGTGTCTTTTGAATTCAAAAAAGTGTCTTTTGAATGTCAGTGGTTCTCAAACCTTTTCATGTGTGCCGCGCTGTGAGCTTTGTAGACTGCTATTTTTGAAAAATCGTGAAAATTAGAATTTTGCCCCGATTCTATAAGTGTCTTTTGAATCCTTCTAAGGTTTTTTGAAAAACCGATGTTTCTATGTCAGCAATCTGGCCAGCCATCGTCAAAGAAAAGGTCCTTTTCACTTAACTGGAGCTGAGTTAGTCTGTTCTTGAGAGACTATGTCAGTGGTTCTCAAACCTTTTCATGTGAAGGACCCCCAAAATGATATGTATTTGGCCACGGACCCGCATCTCAAAATATCTAGTTCCAGGGACCACCCAGAAGCAAAATTTGAGTTACAAATGTTCGCTTTGAAAATACATATATTAAAAGATTTGCACACATTTTCACGACTTTTTCAAAAATAGCAGATCTACAAGCTCGCAGCGCGGCACTCGGTGCCGTGCTGTGAGCTTGTATATCTGCTATTTTTCACTGGTTAAAGCTTTCAATAATTCTAGGCAGAAATGAATTAACAGGTTACCTTTGAAGAGACAGTGGAAGTTGTCAGAATCGCTACACTTCTCTGCCGATGATAAATCACCAGAATAAATGGGTCTTCTTTTAGGATTTGGTTCTTTTCATTTCCGGGCCCCAAACAGACCGAGCTTGGCACACAGACACACTGGCTGAACGACTGCGGCACTTATTTGACTCGAGCAGAGGCGTCAAATGGGTATGGCAGGGGTATGCAGCTGCCATACCCTGGGTCCAGGGGGAGAATAATAAGTTACTTTTAAATATAAATCCATGAATGTCTCTTTGTCTATCTGTGCTGGTTATTATGTTAAATTACATTAAAATAACTACAAATACAAAATGTAACAAAATGGTCACTTTAACAAGGTATTATAGCCTAATTATATTCTCCACACTTTTATTCTCCCCATCTTGACAAAATGGTATATTCCCAGGTTCCGTAGGTCAGCTGCACAGGTGCAATTCATTATTGTTAATTGTGGCACGTTTAGTAACATGCCAAGTTTAGCTGCACTTGTCTTGAACAACTGTTCCAGGCCAAGAAACCTTAGAAACGGGGGGAAAAATAGAATGTACTTCTTAAAATAAATTCATCATGCCTGTTGCTAAGGTATGGCAACATGACTAAGACACCAGGCATGTTGCCATACCTTATCCTTTTCTGAACTGACGCAACTGGACTCAAGCAGTCAGAATAGATGAGGCTGGCTGTGTGCGACTGACTGCCTATGTGGACTGTAAATGCTTAGTTTCCATACAGTGCAAACAACATACATTAGCATCCAAACGTAACGTATTGTTATGATGACCTCCACAAACACTCATCCACCATCGCCTAGGAGTAACTATTTTGCATCTGTGACGTTATAATGTGGTTCAATTTAGTTTTTTCATTGCTTGTGTTGTGTTTTATATCCTTGAAATAGAGCTTGCTCTCAATGGACTTTCCTGAAAAAATAAAGGAATAAGAAACAAAGAAAGAAAGAAAACTAAGTTCTGTCTTGGCCATAAATCCCTTTTATGCCCATATATGGAGATCCCTGCTCTGAGTATCTGACATCCCTGTGATGTCAACTGTTTTTTATGCCCATATATGGAGATCCCTGCTCTGAGTATCTGACATCACTGTGATGTCACAACGATGTGTCAGGGGAACCACAGTGTCAGGCCGTGTTCACATACTAAACTGCTCCCTATGGTCGCAATAAATACTGTACTGTGATATTGACTGCTGAAGTTTCCGTTTTGCAAAAGAAATCCTTGTTACATGTTCTGTACCCCGATCCATTTATCGCACACTGAGAAAAATCTATTAGCCCTATTCACGGCCCCCCCACTCAGCATCCCCCCGGTGCTGAAGTCACGTTTTGAAGGGGAAACCCTACTAAAAGCCCATAGAGTTAACACAGAAATCGCAAATTTAATGCAATTTCCGAATAGTAAAGTATAAAATACGGCTAGCATGATCAAGAACACAAGATAGTAAAAGGCACAAAGCATTATAATTTACTTTACCGTTCAAAATAATGATTTGTTGGCTTTAAGTCCAGCTATTTCTGTTATAGTTTCCCCTTCTAAACTGACGTCAGCACCAGGAAGTTTCTGAGAAATTTGCTGAGTGGGCGGGCCGTGAATAGGGCTTATTCGAAAGAAATTGTGTAGCAAATATCATATTCATATGTACACAAGGCAAATCATAGCGATTTTGACAATGTGTGTACTGTAAATGTATATATACTGTATATATACCACCAAGTCATTCATGCGCCCACTCTTTATTTTTTCAGGTTCTCGCTGAACTCTGACCTCCACAACCACTCCCTGGTGACGGTCATCGGCGGAGAGGAGGAGCGTTTCGAGGACTTTGGGGAGAGCAACACCTCGGAGCTGATGCTGGAGACCGGCATGGACGGCACGGAGGAAGACCCCTCGCTGCTGCAGACCCCCGACCAGGTCAACGGATCCTCGCTGCTCCTTTCTCCCAGGTAGAGACCCCTCACTTACTCCTAACACTGGGAGCAGGGACGTTCAGGTTCAGGTTGAGATTTAGTTTTATTGTCACACATATCCATACAGGTACAGATACAATGAAATGCTTGTGCCAGGAGCACTCTCAGCCTTATTACACAAAGACATGGTCACAGTGACCGACAGGAGTGTGGACCCACATACCATGCAGGCCACACAAGACAAGTCCCAACAACGACAATACCATACAGTGTAACAGTGTACAGTTTAAAAATGCGTACAGTGCCCATGTTCACCTATGTTTCACTTTCACACGTGCAGAGAATGTTAGAGAGGCAGGGGCTGAAATACCTAAAAGGGCCTTTTGGTGAGAATATTGAAAAAAGCAGACCTCCAAGCTCACAACGCGTCGCAGCGCGACGCGTTGTGAGCTTGGAGGTCGGCTATTTTCTGTACTTATTCATGGTCTGGAGAGGGCACTTTTTATAGACGGGTAAAAGGGCAGGGGCTCAAGCTCCCTTTGATGTCTATGTGTGCACATGCCTGACTGGGAGTTTACGTGGATATTTATGGACCATGGGCGTCACATTATGTGATATGTCTCCATAGTTTGGCACCTCATTGCTTCCTTACCGTATATGCCACGACTTTCTTACCTTTTTAACGTGGGCGCGAGCGTGTCCATCAAATCTAATTGGATTAATACCTTGGGAAACAAAGACGTCGGGAATAACTCGGACTTAGGCAGTAAATGAGTTAAACATCCTTAATTACTTTCAGGTGTGAATCTACTGTATGTGTTAATTTCACCCAAACAAGACTGGCAATTCTGTGTCTAGCCATTGACCAAATTTACAAGACAGCCATTTTGCTCTTATGTGATACATACAGTGGGGCGGGATGGGGTGGAGTTTCCCCACCCCCAAGTACAACTTATGGGCGAGAAATGGCCTCTTTGTCAAAATTTGTCATAAATTACAAATTCAAAGGCCATGGAGATGGATGTACTTCACCCCGGTTTGTCACCTCGCAACGATTTGTTATCTGGTTGCGGTTCCTGATAATAATGGCCCTATGTCAGCTGCGTTATCAATTACCGTCTCCTTTTTAGATGTCACTAATCACTTTCCAGAGTGACTGTTTGTTCAGAGAGAGTCTGAGGTCGGTCATTGATAAGTGGAGAATGTCCTTCCCGCCCTGAGCTGCCTTCCTTCTGTCCGGAAGGGCAACAGAAAGGGAAACAAGTAGTCATTTTGATCAAGTCTTCTTTTTCCTCTTGACTGTTGTCAGAGTTAGTCAGAGTGAGAAAATATAGCAGGCTGTAGTTTTGTTCCACCGCTCCCTGTCCTGAACCCCTTTCAGCTTGTTCAAAGTCAAACTAATTGAGACGCTCTCACCTCTTTAAGTTGCTGTGGATTCTATAGCCGAGTCCACCGGGACGGCGTGAAGGTGAACGTTCAACCTGTGGAGTGCTCAGTAGGGCAGGGCAAGTTGACGATTAATTGTCACTCAAATAATTGCGATTGACGATTTTAATTGTGCTTTCGGAAACATTGGAACATAAAATGAGTACAAATTTTTACTTCTGTTTACCTTTTAGGCTTTGTAATAAGAAATAGTACAGGGCTGACATGACAAATAACGTAAATATACAAAGAAATTAAATTATTGACATATTTAATTGTATACATGTAAAAATGGCTGATCTACAATCACTTTGCGTCGTAAGATTGTAGATCAGCTATTTCGACTTATATATATTTATTTATTTATTTGAAAACATGACAATTATGACAAAGAATAGACGATTATGTAATAATTGTGACAGGCCTAGTGCTCAGCACACTTTGCCCCTCGGCTTTCAAGACACACATTTAGATCTTATGTAGTCGTGTGAAGTGTCTGTCAAACAGTGAACTCTCTCTATCTCTCTCACTCTCTATCTCTCTCTGGCACACACACACACACACACACACACACACACACACACACACACACACACACACACACACACACACACACACACACATGCACACACACAATACACTTCATTCTCTGACTAATCTTTCCTGCTTTTTCTACTCTGCTTCCATCAGACACTTAAGGATAAAGCACAATTCCACGTTGGGTGATATTTATCCCCATATCGTAGCAGCTAGCTGCCTTGCTTTTGTAGCCCTGTCACAATATGGGAAGAAGCCAACCAAGCTGGATTGGCATTAATAGGACTTTTGCAGTTACTAGTCCTAAAATGCTTTTCTTCATTATGAGTTGACTCAATGGATCCATTAGATTAAATCCGCAAGATTCAAGATTTGTAAGGGCAAATCTTTGCTGTGAGCATAGCACTGAGGTAGCAGATGCCAGTCAGTTCGATGGGGAAAAAAGATATCCACAACACATCACTGCATCCCACAAACCCTCACCCACTCAGAACCCACTCAAAGATCCCACTGTGAGCCTATTGCTATTCCTAATTATGGAGATGCATGCATGTACTGTAGCACTAGACTTCAGTGCCACCTACACACACGCACGCACGCACGCACGCACGCAAGCACACGCACACGAGCAGTCGTGCACACGTGTATATGAGTTGAATCCCAGTACTTGGGGTGGCCATAGCTGAATGGTTAAGGAGGCTGCCTGGGAAGGCAAAGGTCCCAGGGTCGATTCCAGCCCTCAGCAATGTGTCAAAGTGTAAAACTAAGCAAGACACTTTAACCCTGAACTGCTCCCTAAGCTCTTCACACCAATGGCTGCTCACTGCTAGAAGGATGGTGCGGAGAACACATTTCATGTACTGTATGTGCAAATATACAGTGACAAAAAAACACAGCAAGGTGTGTGGACCACACTATTATATTACCACACTACAAACACTGTACTGTACTGTACTGTACACACACACACACACACACACACACACACACACACACACACAGACACACACACACACACACACGCACGCACGCACGCACGCACGCACGCACGCACGCACGCACGCACGCACGCACGCACGCACGCACGCACACACACACACACACACACACACACACACACACACACACACACACACACACACACACACACACACACACACACACACACACACACACACACACACACACACACACACACACACACACTGTGGTGGATGTTATTTAATCAGCCCAGCCTGTCAACCCGTTAAAACTAGGAACAAGCTGCAAGCTTGTACATCTGCTATATTTGAACATTTTTGAAACCTCTTGAAAGTGTGAGAACTACTGACTTAGAAGGCATTTGTAGAAGCGGAAGTGCAGATGACCAGCAAGTGAAACCATCATCCAACATGACAGCCTCCTAAGCTAGAGTGGCCGTTCGGGAACCAGAATGTTCCAGGTTTTTGATGGCTTCGGGGCGAGCCGGTAAAGTGTCCTCCTTGAGTTCTTAAAGACACTGATTGAACCCTAACTGCTCCTGATGAGTGAATATTAACGTGTGTGAGAATGGGCGAATGTAATGCACATCATAGCAAAACACTTTGGAGAGAGGCACTATCCACCTGTTTCCGCGAGAATTTACTGTAGCATTATCTGTGGGACACTTCCGGTTAACAGCAGTCCATACAAGCTCACGTCACGTCGCAGATGCAACCGTTGTGAGCTTGTAGATCATTCTCGGCTGCGACACCGGAAACTGCTGCACAACTTCTGCGCAATGCACAACGGGACGTGGCCGTGGGAAAGTTGTGGATAGAAAGGATAATTAACCATATTTTGTGTAAAAAGTAACCTGCATCACTTTACTGCAGAGTGCAGATCAATTTTGCTCCCCATTCCCCAAACAAGTAGGTAACGTTGGGAGAAGGCTGCCACTGCTATGCCCCCCACACCACACACACACTAAGATAAACCACCAAGCGCTTTGTATGCTAGCTTGAGAGTGACTATTCTTTTTATGTCATCGACTGTAAACTGTTTCCCCCAACGAGGCATGTCTCCCTGTGAACGTGTGGCAAAGTTACGTGCGTGCATAGAGTATGTTGAGGCTTTTTGACTATTGTACCACACAGCTACACATGAACACCTGATACCAAGGGGATATGTTTTAATTCATTTCACTGGTAAACTGCCTTCGGAGCCTTGTCAATAGTCCATGCTCACTTTCCCCCTTTCAAATGCCACCCAGCATGTCACTACTCTCTGCCAGGGATGGGACGATATGAAGATTTCATGTCACGATTATTTTGACCAAAATAATATACGATATTATCGCGATAATCAAAACATCCCCAACATCCATTATTCTGGTGCGGAACGTTTGCCAAAAATAGCAGATCTACAAGCTCGCAATGCTTTGCGTTAGATTTTTGGCAAATAGATTTGATAGAGAGTGTAAAAAAAGACTGTATCAAGTACGTTATTTACAAGTCCGTTTTATCAATTACAGAGGGTTTAAGTGGTACTAGATAATATGCAGCTCGGCAAATGAAAGGTGAATCGATCCCAGTGCGTGACGGAGGACAATTTCACGATGCATTAAATCTCCACGATATGATTATTGCGAGTATCGTCCTATCCCTCCTCTCTGCTTGTTCAGACCTAGCACAGTACCTTTTTTCCCTGGAATCTAGGGGTGGGCGATATGATGATGATTATCGTTGAGACGATAGAATGTCTCCACGATATGCCTTTTCAGAGGTATCGTATATATCGTGATACAATTGAGGGAGCCTTGTAAAAAATCCTGTTTAATCGTTAATACAGAGAATCATTGCAGAATTCAATTTAAACCTGCATTTTGGTCTAAATCAGTAGTTCTCAAAATGTAAAATGTCAAGGTCTCCACTTAACTCTGACAGGGTCCATTTGGTTTCCTTTGTATACTGTCAGAGTTACATACTTGTAAAGTTCAATTTAGACCTCACAAAAGGAACCCAGAGAGTCTAGTTTTTGTCAAGTAACTTGAAAAATAACCATAAAAAACCAACGTGAAAAAGAATCGTGATAAAATCGTGTATCGTGATACAGCTTGGGAAAATATTGTGATATTGTATTTTTCCATATCGCCCACCCCTACTGGAATCCCGTACACACTCCCAGAGGAGTCCTCTCCTCCAGCCTCGGTTCTCCTCCTCCTTCTTCTTGTCCGCCACTCACCGCTCCTTCTCTCCCTCTTCCTCCCCCTCTCCCTCTTTGCTTTTTGCTCCTCTTCTCCTCCTCCAGTGCACCCGCTCCTCCTCTCCCTGACCGCTTTCAGAGCTTCCTCAGGGAGGAGGCGCTGGACTTTTTCTGTAGCCAGTGTCACAAACAAATCAGTCGCCTCGAGGACCTCTCCACTCGCCTCAATTTCCTAGAGATGACTAGGTAACCTCCTGTGTGTGTGTGTGTGTGTGTGTGTGTGTGTGTGTGTGTGTGTGTGTGTGTGTGTGTGTGTGCGCGTGTACACACTGCTGTGTCATTTAGGTATCATATCGCCACCGTTGGGGCAGAAACCTTGTATCTCCAAGTTTCAAATGTGTATGTTTTGCTTCGTAAATGAAAGCCCTACTTCATACAAAAGTGTCGCACCGAAGTAGTGAAAATAGCAGATCTACAAGCACACAACGCCTCGCGATGCGAGGCGGTGTGTGCTTGTAGATCGGCTATTTTCACTGGTTTGAATCATTCTTAAAATGATAAATACAAAACGAACGGATTGGGACATACAAGGTTTCCACCCGACAACGACGATAATATACATTGCCATGATTAAAACCCCTGGCTGCCTGGTTAAACATCGACTTAAAATAAACACACCGTGTCTGTTCATGCACGGAGTGTTATGGTGTGTGTGTGTGTGTGTGTGTGTGTTGTGTGTGTGTGTGTGTGTGTGTGTGTGCGTTTGTGCGTGTGTGCGTGTGCTTCTGGTCAGTCACTCAGTCACAATCATCGTGATCACTCTCAGACTCCATCTCCACGCCTCTCTGCACGTTTTGTGTGTGACTTGACTTGCAGTGTTTTTGTTTTGGTTTTGTTTGGCTTGCGGTCAGGAATTCTCAAACTCATCCCATCTAAAACTCAAAATGTGCACGTATAGTTGCTTTGCGGTTACAATAAGTCTGTTCAATAATAATAAGGTAAGTACAAATGAATGACAGTCGTGCTTTTCTCTCGGAAGTTTCATAACCATTCGCAGGGAGCCTGCTGACTGGCCATTTCCCATAACTACATGAATTAGGGTTTGTCATGACCACACAATGCATCGTTTTCATTCTTTGTCACTGTCGTGTTGTCCACAATGACCTTGAAAGACCAGTGGTTTTTCAACCAGTGGTCCTTGAGGGGGCAACTTGTTGGTAACCAAACGGACCCTCATACTTTAGATCAGGGGTCTTCAACATTTTCAGGCCAAGGACCCCTTAGTTGAGAGAGAGATGAAGCAGGGACCCCCTACAACTTTTTCATAGATTCCATATAGTTTCATCGTTTGACAGCACAATCATCGGTGCATTTTGGATTCATGTCAATTTGTGTTTTCAGATATTTAACCACTTGAACCGGCCAATACTTTAAAAACGTGACCTTTCACTCTGTACTTAGTCTGCTCTTTTTCCCCTCTACACCAAAGCTCTTTGCCGAAAATATACGATCTACAAGCTCACAACGCCTCGCAGCGCGAGGCGTTAATTAATTAATTATCAAAAAAGAGCTTGTAGATCGGATATTTTTGGCTAAAGTTCTCAGAATATTGACACTAGGGTTCAAGTGGTTAATATAAAAAAGTAGAAAAAAAAGTAAAGATTTGGAGGACCCCCTGTAGTAACTCTGAGGACCCCCTAGGGGTCCCGGAGCCCCTGTTGAAGACCCCTGCTTTAGATCTTTGACTCTTGACAGTGTAAAATGACACTCTCAAGAGTTAAATTATTGCTAAACATCTGCATTACTTTATTTACAAGAAGTCTACACAATTAGAGAATGTAGAAGAATTGTTCTTTTGATCAGTGTTTGCCTGTCATCTGAGCCTGTGGTATCACACCAATAAAGCATGGAATTGTGGACGAAATCCTATCCAACGATAAAATATTCTACGCTTTGGGTCTGAGAGGCTAAATCTCATCAAATGGTGGTTAAATACCATTGGCTCAAATGCTGAATAAATAACGGACCTTGATGTGAAAAGGGTTCAAAACCACTGCCTTAGACCGTTTACTCTCGTCATTTAGGAGGTTGTGTTGTTGCATTATTCACATTCCAGTTCAAGAGATCAAGAGTTAGCGTCGGTAGCAATTCAAGTTTCTCTCTTTTAATTTCTTTTTAGAACAGTGTGCATTTATCAAAGTTCTCACAACAGAATTGCTGATCTAGGATTAGTGGCCAGCAGCACCCTTTCAACTCTCGCATTGATATATCCTGAAAAGCAGCAGCGATCCTAGATCAGCACTTTGTAGATGCTTGATAAATATAGGCAGTTTGTGGTCTGTGGTAGACTGCTGTGACGTGATTATCATATTGAAATATACAAAAAAACACCATTGTGGTGATTAATGGTTACACCGTGCAGTGTTGATTTTGACAGCAAAATTTGATTAATTTTAGTCTTTTTAATAATATTCAGTTTACATTTTTGTCACGTGAAATGTTTTGGTGTTTGTCTAGTTTTAGTCTAGTTGACTAAATATCACAACATTTTTGTTGACTAAACATACAGTGAATTTAGTCGACTAAAATGTATCTTAGCAGGCCATGATTGCGTCGTACTGTAATGCCTGATTTGTTTTTGTACTTGGCTGCATGCCGAAAAGAGCAGATCTACAAGCTCTAGTTTTTATTTGTTGACGAAATTGACAATAATTAGGCATAGTTTAACTTTTAGTCATCATAGCTTAGTTTTCATCCGTGAAAAAATGTTGTTGACAAAAAAAATTTGGTCATAGTTTGATAGACGAAATCAACGGCATCACTGTGGCCTCATTTCTCTCTCTCTCTCTCTACCGGGCTCCCTGTAGACGGAGAGATGAGGGGTGCATGCCAGGAGAGAGAGCACCGCGTATGTCTTTCCTTTATCACTACTGTCTTCCTGACCGCTTTCCTGTTGTTTTGTCTCCCCCCCCATCAGCGCAGGCAAGAGGCTGTCCAGCAAGAAAGTAGCGAGGTAAGTGGACACTTTTCACTCGGTTCAGTAGGCAGTCCTGTTCATATGTTTACATTGAGATGGTCTGTTCTGTTTTGAGACATTGGCGTCAATTAGGGCATTTAACGACTTGTGATTTTTGCAAGTCGACTCGACTCAGTAGAAAGTTGAGTTGAAGTCGACCCCCCAATTATTTTGGAGGGTCCCCAGATGATTAACTTAATGTGAAACATTGTTTTCTCACTCAACTGTAAACAAACCGACATCAAGTTTAAGTGTATAGAGGGTATCTTCACATTTCTAAAGTGACAATTTAAGGACTTTTTAATACCTCTAAAATGGCAAATTAAACATTGTCCAAATTGTCAAATATATAGAGGCATAAATTGTGAAAATAGCCGATCTACATGCTCACAACATGCTCACAACATGCTCACAACGCCTCGCAACGCGAGGCGTTGTGAGCATGTAGATCTGCTATTTTCTCAATAGAAAGTATTTTCTACTTTAGACTTTCTCTGGTGGGAGTTGACTTGTGTAATGAAGTCGACTGAGTCGACTTGTCGACTTTTTTCGTTAATGCCCCAGCGTCTATACGGGTTAACCTGTCGATTAATGCCTCCTCCCTCCTCCGCTGTAGACACCTTCTCCAGAACAGCTCCATGACTCTGGACACCGTGAGCGACTTGACCCGCGACATTCTGGAGCTAGCTGACAATGACATCACAGACAAGGTGAGGGGTTCACCATTAACTCTCTCGTTGCTATCAATTAAATCTCTTTGAAGGTCCAAGTTGCCATGGTCTCCATAGACTTCCATGTAATTCATGGTGCACGGATCATGCACGCCCATGCCTAATCGTGCACCGCGTGTGTGCACGCTGTTCACAGCTTTCAAACAAGAAAATACGCTTTGGAAATCCGTTCAGGCATTCATGAGATAGCAGCCATTATGTTTTCTTCAAATGTAAACAAACATGGCTGCCATGTTTGAAAGATGGGGTTGGTATGGGGGTTAAACATGCGATCATGCCTAATACATTTTTTGAGGCCCAAACTCGGGAAACTCGGGGTTGGCACAGGGGGGGTACCTATACAAACTCGGGAAACTCGGGATTGGCACCATATGGGTTAACCCATTTAGGACTGAGTCCGATTCTAAAAATGCCTTATAAAATCCTGACCCAAGTTTTCTGAAAACCTTCAAATATTTATTCAAATATTACAAAAACATGATGTTGCTATAGATTGTACATATTAACAAGGATGAATCACTGCTTAACAGTGTTAAAGGGAGTTCTGTAATTCTTTTTGTTGATGTTTACAGTACACAATTATAGTGCTGACAAGACGCTACTGTATGTATGCAGATAGTATTTACCAGTTTTCGGTTCATTTCAGAGAAAAGGATTCCCCAAACCCTTCTCATACCTTCCTTACCCATATCCCTGTATGAAACAAATACTTTTACATTACACCATTTTTATTTAGAAATCACTGTTTATACTTTGAATGCAGTTTAAACTGCTTTAATATAGAGACAGACAGACAGACATGTCCATACACAGACAAATATGTCCG
Source organism: Nannobrachium achirus (assembly GCF_963921795.1). Classification (NCBI taxonomy): domain Eukaryota; kingdom Metazoa; phylum Chordata; class Actinopteri; order Myctophiformes; family Myctophidae; genus Nannobrachium; species Nannobrachium achirus. Next base: position 55,452,104 of record NC_137825.1, read on the forward strand.
TGGTAAAGACTTGGTCTTGTCCGTGGAAAAAACACACACGCACGCACGCACGCACGCACGCACGCACACACACAGGGTATAGATTAACGAAATGTACTGGTCACATCCACCGCTCACTTCAAATGTGGTTAGATTTTTTTCAGACTTTTAACCACTTAAATCGTCTTACTTACTAAACTTTGCCTTTCACTCTGTACTTGGTCTGGTCTTTTTTTAACTCCACACCAAACCTATCTGCCAAAAATAGCCAATCTACAAACTCTCAACGGCGTTGAGAGCTTGTAGATCTGCTATTTTTGGCTCCTCAGAATTGGCATGCGAGGGTTCATGTTGTCAATTCAAAGAATTATCCTATCACACAAAGATTTGGCGGCCCCCCTTGTAGTAACTCTTGAGGAGCCCCTAGGGGTCCCGGCGAGTTTCTAAACTCTAGGAGAGCTAAGGGAAGGAGCGCTCGTTTTCACCAGCATCGGCAGGTTAGCTACTCACCAGCGTCGGCAGGTTAGCATTTCACCAGGTTAGCATTCACCAGCGTTAGTTTTTACTGAGGTTAAGGTTAGGGTTAGGGTTAGGGTTAAGGTTAGGGTTAGGGTTAAGGTTAAGGTTAGGGTTAGGGTTAGGGTTAAGGATAGGTTTAGGTTTTGGTGCACCTCTGCCGCGGTCCAAGTGACTACGATGGAGCGCTCCCTACCTCCGGTTCAGCCAATCACAAGCTTTGAAAATGAGTCCGGGGCGTGGTTTTCCCTTAGCTCTCCTAGAGTTTAGAAACTCGCGTCCCGGATACCCTGTCGGACCCCCGGACTAATGGGTTTCTCGGGGGTGGCCCCCTCACCGCTCAACACAGGTGCTGCTGCTGGAGCGGCGCGTGGCGGAGCTGGAGAAGGAGTCGGAGGCGTCGGGGGAGCAGCGCGCGCGGCTCCGCCAGGAGAACCTGCAGCTGGTGCACCGCGCCAACGCCCTGGACGAGCAGCTTAAGGAGCAGGAGCTGAGCACGGAGGAGCGGCTGCAGAACGAGACGCGGCGGCACAAGGACGCCCTGCACAAGATGGAGAGGGAGAGGGGGCTGGAGCTGGAGAACCTGCAGGCCAGGTCAGTGTGGGGCGGGACAGGGGGGGAGGGGGCGCTCGTACTGGCCGGGATAGCCTCGGAAACCCAGGCTTCTTTTGGCGATCGGAAAAAGAAAAAGAAGCCTGGGAGATCGTGTTATGATCACTGTTGGAGTAAGTGTAGAATTTCCCTAACCAATCAGAGTGCAGAGAGCGTCGCACCGAATGTGTTGACGTCATGACGCAGCAGCGTTCTCTGCGCTGAGCAGAGGCCAGAGATACGCAGAGAGATTCGCCGCGCCCGCCCATCTGCCTACACAAACTGGTCCGCGTTAGGTTAGAGTGTGGCCGGGATACAGTGGTTGGTGGAAAAAAGTACTCACGTGTTTTACTTAACCCATTCAGAACGGGTACACTATATTGTGTATCATTATTTTATGCTTTAACTGTTGAAAAACAGCAGATATCTATTTATATTTCGTAAAAATACAATATTTGGTTCTGAGATGTAGTGGAGTAGATGTCAAGTTCCACGTATTGGAAATTGAAAATACTCAAGTAAATTACAGATACCTCAGAATTGTACTTAAATACAGTACTTGAGTAAATGTACTTAGTAGTAACTTTACACCACTGCAGGGATACATGCTGGCGAGGGGTGGAGTGACCTTGAATATGATACATGTTTTCATGTAGAGTTGGTAATCATACAACCCAGTGACATGGTGAACCTCCAGGTTGTCAGCAGCATTGTGGCTCTATACTGCCACCCTCTGGTGCAGACCAGCAATTAATGGATTTATTTCACTAGAACAGGGGTTTTCAACAGATTTTGACCCAGGGACCACCATCCTGACTACGAGCAACCCTGGGGACCACCACTATTGTGTTGGTGGGCCCTTCATAGACCCACCTGACACAAATAGTGTCCGTTTTCTAAGCACTTATTACCATTTTTATCCACATATTTGTTTTTGGGGATACATGCCGCATTTGAATGCATCAACTATTTACAAAAGTATGTTTTACTTGGACCAAGCAGGACAGACCAAGTCAATTTACTATTATTATTTTTAGAAAAGAAAGCGAGCAAGCCGCGTTGTGGGTTTGTAGATCGTCTATTTTCACTATTTATAAAACATTTGTTTTTTAATTTATGGAATGTCTTAGATTTTTATTGTATTTCTTCATGAAATGGTTGAATTTAATTAATTCACGAAAAGTTTAGATTTTTTGGGGATATTTTTTCTAATGTTTTGAAATAATAATTAAAAGCAAAACGTAGGAAACCAAAAATAAAGGGCACACACCAGCCCCCATAAGTCACATCTGCCCATGAAAGATTGCGGTACATCTTGGGAATGGGCTTATTGTGTCTGAAGAGATATTTAGCCACTGCATGCATGCCCCCAACCTGGGGGCATGCATGCAAATCAAAATCGTTAAAAATCACTCCAAACGATAGAAAGAAGTAAATGAAAACATTTTAACACTCATCTTTTCTTTTCTCCAATTGACTATCTAAAATATGAACCCCTGTTGTAAAAAAACAAAGTTGTCCTTTAACCGGGCTGGTGTTCTCTACGTTGGCCAGGCTGCAGCAGCTGGATGAGGAGAACAGTGAGCTGAGGTCCTGTGTTCCATGTCTACGAGCCAACATCGAGAGACTAGAGGAGGTAAGGATCCTGCTCCTCTCATGCCTCTCATCTCTTCTCCTGCTGCTATCCAGCTATTTCAGGGGTTCTCAAACCCTTTTAGGCCGTGACCCGCAAAATAAACATATTTGAACAGGGGACCCCCACCCTGACAGGCACTTGGAATTGTAGGTATTACATTTAATGTGACTCGGTTCCACAGATAAATATTGTGAAAATAGCTGATCTACATGCTCACAACAAACGCGAGGTGTTGTGAGCATGTAGAGCGTCTATTTTCACAATGTTCGCCTCTTGCTCACTTAATATTTGACAGTTTGGCAAGTTTGGTATTAAAACGGTCTTGAAAGTCCTTAAATTGTCACTTTATAATTGTGCAGATACCAAATACACTTATTAGGCGGCTGCAGATATGGAAAAAAAGCACCTTATCGCAAACAAATTGCAACAAAAGGTTTCTCAACATTTTTTTGTAGTATTAGGTGTCCTTAATAACATACAAAAGTCTACCAAAGTCTACCAAAGTCTGACCACTAGAAAGGTGTACTTTTCAAGATGGCGTCCGTTGAGGGAGGAAAAAAAAGGACATTAAGCTAATCATCTGTTTGAGAACCACTGATCTATTTCTCTCTATTTCCATGTAGTTCCATTTAGCTTTAGTCATGTTTTAGTCATTTTGAAATGGTTTTAGTCTAGTTTTAACTGACTAAACATACAGCTGATTTAGCTGATTCAAGCTCACAACGTGTTGCGCTGCAACACGTTGTGAGCTCGTAGATCAATTTCCAGAGCGCGACACCCGAGCACAAAAGGATTTGTCTTAGTTCTACTGGATCTCTTTTCCACTAATCCTTCCATTTTAGTCTAGTTTTTATTTGGTGACGAAATTGTCAATATGTTATGGTTTTAGTCATCATAGCTTCACTTTATTTCGTTTGATTTAAATATTTGTCAGTGAAAAAAGGTAGTTGACGAAGGTTTTTCGTCATGAAAAATAGCAGATCTACAAGCTCGCAGCGCGGCACTCGGTGCCGCGCTGTGAGCTTGTATATCTGCTATTTTTCAATAGTTAAAGCATTCAATAATTCTAGGGTTAACAACCTCGCTCCTTCCCCTTCCATTTTGTGCGTTGACCAGAGCCCTAGAAACGGAGAGTTACGACACTTCCGTCGACTCCCATAGTAAACGTGGAAAGCCTATTTACTCTATGGTGGGAAGCTAACTTAGCCTAGCTTACGCATGCGCACACATGGAGCCTGTCATTCCTAGCGAGTCTCTGCCCCGTCCGCCCCCATTCATTTTCACTCGCTGGTAAGTAGACTAAATCACGTCTTTTTCACCCTTTTAATAATGTCATCTACCTTCGAGAGGCCCGTGAATGCGTTAAAATGGTGAAAAAGACGTGGTTTGGTCTACTTCCAGCGAGTGAAAATGCCTCGGCTAGAATGGGGGCGGACGTGGCAGAGGCTCGTGAGGAATGAGACGGGCTCCATGCGAAGCCACTTCCGGTCTGCGGCGAGTTCAAAGTGTGTGTCGTCACTCTGCTTACACTGCTCTGGCGTTGTCCAGAGCCTTCTACCTACGGAGAGTTGCGTCACTCCCGTTCACTTCATGGGGCCAGGTCTTCTACGCACACATCTATTGGCGTATAGTGACAAACAGCGAACCGGAAGTTTACAAAATGCATTGAAGTCTATGAGGTGTAAAGTGACAATGAACCACGTGACCAGCGCTGTTTCTGACCCCGCAGTGGCAGGACTCTCTGATTAGACGACTCTGGCGTTGACTATCTTCCGAACCCTCCCTCCCTCCCCCCATTCACACTTGCGTCCTTGTTTTTGTGTTTTTTCATGGACCAGGAGAAGAGGAAGCTCCAGGATGAGACGGAGGACATGACGGACAGGCTGAACGAGGAGATGGAGGCGCGCAGGAAGATGGCCGACAAGCTGAGCCACGAACGCCACCAGAGCCAGAAAGAGAAGGAGTCCACCCAGGAGGTGAGAGGGCCGAGTCCTCTGTCAAAATAGTATTATTCACAGTAGGCTTATCACGATACTGGATTTCTAACTTCGATACGATATTTTGAAACATTTCGATACTCGATACCATTTTCGATACCACGCAACCAAAGCGATTTCAGTGCAAAAATGTTTTTTTTATTTAAAGAAAAATACAGAACTTCTTGAGGTAGATTGTAGTGCACTTTTTAAAGGCCTGCCTTTGATTTTTTCACATTCTAAGTACAAATAGGCCTTTAAAATAACTAGGAATAAGCCAAAGAAGGAAGGACACACATAAAATTAATGTTCGTGTAAACCAACGAGAGATGTAAAAACTGATCAATATTATCGATATTATCGATAATATCGATATTATCGATATTATTGAAACTATGGAAAAGTCATATTGAAAATCAATACTATATTAAAAATCGATACTTTTGGATAAATCGATATTTTTGACAACACTAATTCACACGCAAACAAGAAAGAAGAGTAGCACCTTTCTGTGTGGAGTTTGCATGTTCTCCCCGTGTCTCCTAGGGTAGATGCCCTCACAAAAACATGCAGTAGTCCTGGTTTCTGTACTACCTCCCCCTAGCCAGCCAGGTGCTCCCCAATTCCCCATGGTGCGGCAGGGGGAGAGCGGAAACCAGGACTACAGGTTAGGTAAAGTTGGCACTGGGTGAGAAAATGGGTTGCAAAACCGTGGGATAAAAATTATATAAAGAAAAGAAAGAAGAGTAGCAAATAAAAGTGAAAAAGAAAAGTACATTTACTTTTATTATTTTTAGATAAGTAAGCGAGCAAGCTGCGTCGTGAGCTTGTAGACCGTCTATTTTCACTATCTATAAAACATTTGTTTTCTGATTTATGGAATTTCTTAGATTTTTCTTGTATTTCTCCATGAAATGGTTGAATGGTTTAATTCACGAAAAGTTTAGATTTTTTTGGGGATATTTTTTTTAAAGGGACCCATAAAAAATGTGTCAATGGTTCCCGACCCAGTGTTAGCATGGGAACCAGTGGAATAGAGGGTTTTAGTGGCTTACAACAAGGGGTCATATTTTAGATTGTAATTCGAGAAAAGAAAAGTTGAGTGTTTAAAACGTTTTCATTTATTGCTTTATATTGTTTTAACGATTTTAGTATTTTGATTTCACCCAGGAGGTGAGAGGGCCGGGAACTTTTGATATCTCTGGTACCAGAACACCCTGTGTATGAAACGAGACAGCAGTTATATTAGAAAGACATTGGGCTGCTTCCTTGTTTCCTTCACAGGTGTTGCCAATGATAAATGAGACTGAACAATGCTGTGCAATATCGTAGTGCTTAATTCATATCTGTGTTCTTCTGAACCAAGCTTTTTGGTCATTATTGTTTTGGTTCATTATTTACCGTATTCTGAATTTGAGCCACGGACCACCATTTGATGACATTTAGCCTCTCAGATCCAAAACATATAATATTTATTTATCGTTGGATAAGATTTTGTTCACAATTCCATGCTGTTTTGATGTTGGTACCATAGAAGAGAGAACAGGCAAAACGTTAATCAAAATACTGTATATATATATATATTATTTCTACATTCTGTAATTAGCCAGTAGCTATGGCCCTCCCCTAAAAGCTTTTGTCCAATGCTAGCTTAGCAACCGGCAGCTTGCCAGCTAGCATTGGACAAAAGCTTTTTGGGAGGGGCATAGCTACTGGCTAATGGTGTAGACTTGCATAAATTAAGTAATGCAGAGGTTTAACAATACTTTAAAGCTCTTAAAGGGTTCATTTGGTTACCAACTCACCATCATTTAGCTGGGGCCCACCTGGAACCCCCTCAAGGACCACTGGTGGTCCCTGGACCACACTGGTTTAGACAAACAATCTCCTTTATGCATTGCTTTAAGTGACTTGCACTTGTTGACGTTTCGCCCTACGTTCCTCCCACCACCCACCAGCTTATCGAGGACCTCCGTAAGCAGTTGGAGCATCTACAGCTGTACAAGCTGGAGGCGGAGACCAAGAGGGGGCGCTCTCCCAGTGCGGGACTACAGGAGTACCAGACCCGCACCCGGGAGGCTGAACTAGAGCAGGAGATCAAGCGTCTCAAACAGGTACTCAAGCACAGTGTTTCTCAAACATTTCAAATGTCACGGTATTTCCCTTAACTCTGTACAAATGGAACCAAATCAACCTTTTAGGATTCATTTGGTTCCATTTGTACACTTATCAGAGTTACAGAATTGTATGGGTCAATTTAGACCATCCTAAAAGAACCAACAGAGTCCCTGGAATCCACTTTGAGAACCACTGCTCTAACACAGAGGGTGCTTCAACTCTCAGTAGACCTCTGCTCGCACCTAGTTCATACGTGGTGTTTCATTCAACTCTGTCACTAACAACAACACATGAGAAAAGGAAAATGCCTGTTGACTAACAAATATGTAACAAGTGTCAGCGCTGTAGAGACTTAATCCAGAGTGTCTTACAATGAGCACAAGGTGATACACCAGCAAGACTCCCTAATCGACCGTCAGGTCACATGTATACACCACTTTGCATGATTTTAGGGCAAAATCTGTAAGAGCATTTGCAAGAATTGGCCTCATGATGGCGCTAGAAGAGGGCCATGTGAGAAATGAGGTTGTGGTTTGGCAGCCAAGGAGTGTGTGTGTGCAAAGTTTGGCATGGATAGGGGCAACGGTGGCGGAGATATGAGTAGGGGAAAAGTGTGACGTGACTGACAGACAGACCGACTGACCGACTAACAGCCGGTGGAGGTTTTGATAGTGACTGCGACCTGACGGTCGCAATCAAATGCATAGAAATTGTAATCTAGGATCGTAGGTAAACCAAGGACCTGTCGTCAGTCTAACTGTAGACTGATAAAACACCAAACAACTACTTATTGTATTACTGTATATGAGGATGTTAGGGCTGTCACCATATGACATTTTACATGACCATTAATTGTCACTCAAATAATTGGCGATTAACGATTTAATTGTGTTTTTGTCGTTGATAATTACATTTCTGTTTGGCTTTTAGGCTTTGAAGTTGCATATGGTAGATACGACACATAACCTAAATATACAAATACATTACTGACATATTTGACAACTTACTACTTAAAAAATAACATTGATAGTGGAAATAGCCGACCTACAAGCTCACAACGCGTCGCAAGCTTGTAGATCTGCTATAATATCTGCTATATTCCACTATTTCGGACATTTTTCAACATTCACGATTATGACGATTATGACAAAATAATTGCGATAATGTCAAATAATCACGATTAGACGATTATGTAATAAATGTGACAGCCCTATGTGATGATGATGATAATGTGATGACTCCCCGCAGGACAACCGCAGTCTGAAGGAGCAGAATGACGAGCTCAACGGCCAGATCATCAACCTGAGCATCCAGGGAGCCAAGAACCTGATGTCGTCCTCCTTCTCCGACTCCCTGGCGGCCGAGATCAGCTCTGTGTCTCGGGGAGAGGTCAGTTTGACATGAGGATAACAGGGTTCCCACGGTCATGAAATTCCTGGAAATATTTTGAAATTAGAAAAATATCTTTCCAGTACTGGAAAAGTTTTGGAATTGATCAAGGGTCCTGGAAGGCCATGGAAAAAATAGCTATGCGTTGTCTTTGGTTATTGATTTTGTTAATACCTCTGAAATGACAAATTAAACATTGGCCAAATTGTCAAATATTAGAGGCAGAAATTGTGAAAATAGCCGATCTACATGCTCACAACGCCTCGCAACGCGAGGCGTTGTGAGCATGTAGATCTGCTATTTTCACAATAGAAACGTGTTATACAAAATTCCTCAACTCTTTGTGCTCGTCAGGGTGCCGGATCCCCAGTTAAAATATGATTATTTCGGGGGTCACAGCCTGAAAAGGTTGAGAACCACTGGCATACACTGCCTGTCTTTGTGCACTGCGCATAGGAGTAAGCGACTTGTTATTGAGCTGAATTATTGTTATATAGTCCTGGAAATTGGGTTAAATATTCTGAAAAAGTTTTGGAAATTATTTGGTAAAAATGTGTGGGAACCCTGGTATAGGCTCGCATGTGATGGCGTCCATAGGAGAGACGCGATACGAACGTGAATTCTCAAAATTGGAGTTGTAGATCAGTGTGTTATACCAGTAGTTCTCAAACCTTTTCATGTCAAGGACCCCCAAATTAATATCATTTTTCTCTTTTGTGCCAGGGACCCCAGTACAAGATTTATAATGTTTCAAAAACGTTAGAAATGTTAGGGTATAGGGTTAAAGTTAAACTGATTTAGATGATTTCACTCATTTGATGCCCACGGGGTGTCAACGCGTCAATCTCTTTGATGTCTACGTGTGCCCATCGACGCGTTTGACGCGTTGTACAGTAAACTATACTTGGCTGCTGTGGTGATGAAACAAACTTTATTTCCCAAAATGCAGCGTGGGATCACGTGACCAGGAAGTGCTGTCTGCCTCGTTCACTGCCCTGTAAAGCTGCTGCACAAACATGCAGTTTTCTCCGGATCTTTTCTTTTTTTTTCTTTTCACGTTCAAAACGCGGCCTTCTCTACCGGCCGTCACACAAATGCTGTGGCGCAGGATTGTTAAAAACCGGTCCTGACTGAAAGAAAAGATTTTCGCGAAATAAACAAGACATGCTTGGATTGCATTTACTCGGATTACTTTTTCCGCCAGGACCTCGAAGGTAGGCAACATGGCGGGTTGCCATGGGCACCAGCAAATGAACCCTTGCGTTCATCGTGGGCACCTGATGTGTTAGGCCTGAACACATTATGACACGATATTTTATGCTTTAAATAAAAAAAAAATAGCAGATATACAAGCTCACAGCGCGGCACTGAGTGCCGCGCTGCGAGCTTGTAGATCTGCTATTTTTGAAAAATCGTGAAAATTAGAATTTTGACCTGATTCTATAAGTGTATTTTGAATCGTTCTAAGATTTTTGGAAAAAACCTATGTTTCTATGTCAGCAATCTGGCTCGCCATCGTCAAAGAAAAGGTCCTTTTCACTCAACTGGAGCTCAGTTAGTCTGTTCTTGAGAGACTACTATGTCAGTGGTTCTCAAACCTTTTCTTGTGAAGGACCCCCAAAATGATATTTATTTGGCCACGGACCCCCATCTCAAAATATCTAGTTCCAGGGACCCCCCAGAAGCAAAATTTGAGTTACAAACGTTCACTTTGAAAATACATATATTCAAAGATTTGCACACATTTTCACGACTTTTTCAAAAATAGCAGATCTACAAGCTCACAGCGCGGCACTCGGTGCCGCGCTGTGAGCTTGTATATCTGCTATTTTTTACTGGTTAAAGCATTCAATAATTCTAGGCCTAAATGGGTTAAGAACCACTATGTTATACTGTGGCATGTTATTTCTTATTAAACATGTATCGTTATTGTTATGTCGACTGACACATGCCAACTCTGTTTCCAGTTGATGGAGGCTGTCCACAAGCAAGAAGAAATCAACTACAGGCTCCAGGACTATATCGACAAAATCATCGTGGCCATCATGGAGTGCAACCCCGCTATCCTGGAGGTCAAATAAGACGCCCTCGTGAAAGGTCTTGCCTACGTTGAAGTTGGAACAAAAAGAAAGCACTCCCAATTCCAATTGAAGATTCAAAAGAACTATCTCGTTTTTGGCACTGTCCATGGCTGTCTATGAATAAGCTATTTTGGTTAAATATCCCTTGAATATGAGCATATTTGTGTGTGCGTGCATGTTCTCCCTCCTTAATTCCAATGGGTTCTGGTGACTTCCATGTATTTGGGTAGAGGGACCCGCGTTATGAAGGTATGGATGATGTTCCATGAGAATTTACATCACGAGATGCAGAAACCTCCCCGCCCTTTCCAAAGAGACAAAACATCTGGAGGCTTGGCTTACATGGAATTTAGACAATGATACCCGAAAAGCCTTAAAGCTAAATGCCATGTGAGTACCCAACTGGTCGTACATACATCGACCAGCATGTTAGGGCGTGTCCTCCTGAGCCGCGCTGAATCGTGTTGTCCACACATCGTGTGTTTAAGCCGTATGAAGCGCTGTTCATGAGGAGGCAGCCAGGGGGAGCTACCGGGCTTCTGAATTGTCCGTTGCTCTCTTAAACACATTTGAAGTTTGCTGTGTTATCTACAGTGGTGGACAAAGTATATACCAAGTAAATGCTCTTAAGTACAAATTACAAAGTACATTTTCTTTTTTAACATTAATGCATTGCTGTAATGACATTTGTAACATTTAAAAACTATAAAGTAAAACGAAATTCATGAACAGGTCGCCGTGCGACATGTTGTAAGCTTGTAGCTGTGCTATTTTCACTAGGTTTGAAATAGGGCTTAAGTGTTTAATTCATGAAGTACTTTTCCCCTCCCTAGAAGCGTAGTGGAGTCAAAAGTACAATATTTTGTCTTGGCGATGTAGTGGCGTGAAAGTCGTGCTTGCACGAAATTATAAAAGAATGTACTTAAGTACAGTACTCAAGTAAATATACTTAGTTACTGTCCACCACTGGTCAGCGTTTGCAGTGTGGCCTGTCTTTTAGACCTAATTGGACGATCTTTCCAGTCAACCTAGTGAGGGACATTTCGAGGGGCGGAGCATGAGAAATGCCCTGAGGGTTTGTTTTGTGCGTGTGTGTGTGTGGAGTATTTTACATTCCCATTTTGTTTCTTTTTTTTTTTGCTTAAAGGTTTTGAAAATGGATTGACACATTCTATTGTTGTGAGCCTCAATGTCTCCATGCGAGGACCTGTCGGGCCATTTGCTGCATCTCCATTTGTTTTTACGATGAAACAGGGTCTCAGAGTTCAGGTGGGCTTGGAAACCTCGTGTTTAAAGAGCGACGTTTCCCATCACGGACTAACGGTCGTAAAACTTCCAAAGCTGGCGTACAGTAAGGAACTTGTGATGTATAACTGACAAAGTAATGATAATACTGATGCTTGTACTTTGTACACGTTGCTAACATTTCAATTAAGCCTAAAGGGAAACTGCAGAGTGATCTGGAAATTGGAGTCTCTCTTTTTTCTCTGTTGGGCTCACCTGATCTCTGGTCTCTTGATGAGTGAAAGTTCTAGGGAGCCAGCTAATCCAGGTTACCAAACATTCTTGCTATTGTCGGTGAAAATGTTTTCGAGACTGAGAATGCTGGTATTTGACATGTCGTATATATGAAGTAACTCAATTACTTTTTGCACTCAATTTTGTTTTGATTACAGAAAATGTATTTTCTTTGTCAAAATAGGGGAGGGGGGGGGGGAGCGGTTTATTGTGAAGGATTAAATTCTACATTGAAGATGCTTAGTGCATATATGAATATCGTCGCTGTCGGGCAAAACCAAAACCATGTCCAAAACCCTTACTTTTTAGGAAATGGACTAAAAAAGAACCTGTGTTCCAATGGATACAATGTAGTTCTGTGTTCCAATGGATACAATGTAGTTCTTATTTGATCACAAGCTCTGAGATATTTGTTAAAACCCACAGACAGACATGACCTATTTGAACATGGCATCGCTATTTTGTGCATGAATTATTATAGACTAAAACAGCAGATCTACAAGCTCGCGATGTGGCACTTTGTGAGCTTATAGATGGGTTAGGTAATTAATTTATTTTAAAAAAGTGGAGGTTTCTGCCTGACAGCGAATACGCGAATGATTCAATGAGTACAGGGACTCTTGTTGCTAGAGGCACAGTCATCAACTGACGAACTTTAGCTTGCCGAACTCTCACGCACATTTACAGATGAGCAAAACCAAATCACACTAACCAGAATGCCATATAGCACATTCAAGAGCTGTTGAGACATACAGTATGCTCAGGCTGTGTCCGAATATTTTGCTAAATTCTCACTCTTAACGTGCGTTATATTTTAACAACTCTTCTCCTTACAATTGGGGAGTTCATCTACTGGCTTGAGGGAGAGTTTCAAGAGGCCAGCCTCTTGTTCCACGGCGGACCTAAAAGGATGATACATACATTGACGAGACACTTAAGATTTAGCGAGCAATAATGTTGCAAAACAACGGTGGACATTGCTGGAGGGCAGATAGAGAAACGATGCTGATCTTTTCCCCCCTCAACAAAAGCTACATGTACTTTTTCCTCTGTGGTTCTGGAATACAGCAAGGACTCACGGCAGACTGAATACATACTCACGGCTCTTTGTAGACATTTATGGACACCTCTGTCTCACCTCGAAATCGGATATTCTAGTCCGAGTTGGATACCGGACAACTTTTGCGGTGTTGCACTTGGTCTCCCTGTCTGTGGTGGACAGGTAGTTTGTCCTTTGCAAGAGGGGACCAGGCAGAATGGTGCATCAACACAATGACGATAGACTCAAATCAAACGAAACGACAGCTGTCTTTTCACCCTATTCACCTCGAACTCCTGCTATGTATGTCACTACTACTACTATTCTTCACCTGCCATTCCATGGAACATGGCCTTGGATGTAAATGATGTGTACATGTAAAGTTTTTTTCTACCCTTCTTGTAGAGTCTAGGTATTTTTATAGTCACGAAAACAAGGATAAATGTTCTTTTTCTTTTCTTGTCTTTTGCTGAGGAACAATTGCCTGTATTCTAGCATGTAGCGTGTACAGTACGTGTTGGGCTTCTCACCCGTTTCAAATCACAACAGAATATTTATTCACCATTTTCTCATGATGACACCATTTCTGGGGACGGCTCTTCACGTTAAAAAAAAGTTTGTAAATAATTTTAGGGCTTTTTTGTTAGTATTTTCTTTTTCCTTAACGTTCACAAAAGGAAGACGGTATACACAGGGAATGATTCTGTTGAAGTATTCTTTTGAATGAAAATGTATCCATTTAAGAAAAATATGTTTGGGGAAAGTCCCGATAGTCTGGTTGATTTACATCTTGTACAAAAGCTTGAGTCTGGCCAGTTCAAAATGCCATATGGCTTGATGAGGACGCTAACATGATGCTTATGTTGCGATGCCTTCTACAAGGCCATTGCTATATTGTTGACTTTTGCCACTGTTGTCTTCCCAGCTGAAGTCGGGTACTGCATGGAACCACTCATCATCGTTGTATATCACTGATAGTTCAGAAAACCTTTTGACCCAGATCTATTTACACTTTACAGCAGTATATACTGTAAATCTGTGGAGTTGTACCTCTTATTTGTAGCGAGGCATCCTTAAGCACTTGCATTAGTAATACCTCTTATTCGGTCTACAGTACAACTTTTCTTATTGGTACAACATCGGCACATTGCGTTTCAGTATGACGTTTTTTTCCATGCCCATTCGTCATTTACATTTCAACCATGGGGATTTACGATGAGGAGAGTCACAATTTCAATCTGGCTACGGATAACCCTCAAATATAACAATTTTTATTTCAGTGTATCTGGCTCTGATAGGATAAATGAAAACTAACACTGCTTACTCAATGACTGGACGGTTGCTGAGACCACAGACCTGTCAAAACATTCCCCTTGTAGCAGGGCTAAACTTGATTCAGTGGAATTCCGTAATGCACTTTAAACGATTCCAATGTCTTCATTTTTATCCCCTGCTTTCAAAATGACCAAAGACATTTGACTTTTAACTCAGTCTAGAACTCTTTATGATCAGCTCTTGGGTTTCCCAAAAGCTTACTCATAGTCAGGGACGTGCTGGGCCCCTGATTCAGCCCAGGAAAAAGAGTTGGAGAGGCCCTCATTGCACGCTATAGAGAGAGATCTCTCTCTATAGCGCTGCTGCTACTCAAAGATTTGCCATTTCAGATCATGACAAGTGACAACCCCAGTGGGCCAATTACTGTACATGAGTTATATTTCGTCGTTGTCGGGTGGAAACCTTGTATGTCCAAAACCGTTTGTTTTGTATTTATCATTTTAAAAATGATTTAAACTAGTAAAAACAGCCGATCTACAAGCACACAACGCCTCGCACCGCGAGGCGTTGTGTGCTTGTAGATCTGCTGTTTTCACTACTTTTGTGCGACGGCCTTGTATGATGAAGCAGGGCTTTGCTTTGCGAAAAAATGTATACATTTGAAACTTGGAGATACGAGGTTTCTGCCCGACAGTGATGGAACTGGAAATGGAACGAAGGCCGACATTTTATTTTTATTTTTTCCTAATGGCCGGCCTGGACCGGCCAGGAATGAACCGGTCGTTCGGGAGTTGTCCCGCTTTTCCCAATGGCCAGCACGTCCCTGCTCACAGTAACAGAAAAGGATTGAACTCTCTACTTTCAGTAGTTTGCCCTGACAAACTGGTCTGCTAGTCTTAACACTGTGCCTCTGCGTGTCATACCTTGCATCTAAACTAACCCTATAAGCCCTGGGAAACGCGCTAACCACGTGACTGTCAGTTTGCTAAATTAGGACAAACCCTAAATTGTGTAAATAAGACTTGTAATTTTTGTGGACTTCTGCTCTCACACTTGCTTCCAATGTCCAAAGAAAGTTTGCTCAAGGCACAAACATCACTACAGAGTAGTGCATGGCTTGCCATTTTACTGACACGGGAGGATGAAAAGAGAACATTGTAGAAAAAACAGAAATTGTATAACTGGAGTTTATTCTTATTTTGAAAGAAATGTATAAATTATAACAGTATTGGTTACTGCTGTATATTATTTTTTGAAGCTCTCTTGAAAGATGTATCCTAATTGTTATTGAGGAAGTATAAGTTCATCAAGTCATTGTTAAATTAAAAAGAAAAAAAAAGTTAAAGAAAACAATGAAGGTAAGATTAGGAAAATAAATTAAATAAAGTGATCCTGTGTTTGTCTTGTTGTAATTAATGTTACTTTACATCTTTACTAGTATAGCCCTGGCTGGCACTGTTTGCCTGACAACAGGTACTGTTGACAACGTGTCACTTTGTGACATATTGAAAGGGAGAGAAGGAGCCTATTTCACCCACACAATAACCTGGGCATGGCCAGGTACTGATAGACACACAACGTACCTCAGGGTTTCCCAAGGTGGGTGATGCACCCAAATGTGTGCATGATGCCAGTCCAGGGGTGCCGCAGAATACTTGGATAATAATTTGGAATTCATCAATATCACTCACTTCACTATGATTAGTAAAACATACCTTATTGCACTGTACTTGAGTTATTTTTCCGTCTACACACTGCATTACATTATGCAGATAACAATCCCCTTAAAGAACCATGGTGAATTATTAAGAGTCACAACATACTTTTACTATTTGTACTTTGGGTAGCTATTTTGAAAACAGGACTTTGGACAGGATTTGTAACAGTATGTTTACAATGTGGTATAGCTAAATTTACCCAAGTAAATCTCAGTACTTGCACCACTGCTGCTAATATGCTGGTGGAGAAGGAGTTACAGTAATGTATGCGAGCATAATGTGTGCGCACCACGCCCACACGCATTTCCAAACCACGCCCCGCCCCCAATTTGCATATGTCGACTAAGCTCCTCCCCTTCATTTACATACGGCCGTCTGCATTTTTTACGCGCTGGGAAACACACCTTAACGCCCTCATTAGCATAATGTATGCGTGCATAATGTATGCGAACCACGCCCACACGCATTTCCAAACCACGCCCCGCCCCCAATTTGCATATGTCGACTAAGCTCCTCCCCTTCATTTACATACGGCCGCCTGCATTTTTTACACGCTGAGAAACGCCACTTAACAGCCTCATTAGCATAATTTATGCGAACCACGCCCACACGCATTCCCAGACCATGCCCCGCCCCCAATTTGCATGAGTCGACTAAGCTCCTCCCCTTCATTTACATACGGTCGTCTGCATTTTTTACGCGCTGGGAAACCTACCTTAACGCCCTCATTAGCATAATTTATGCGAACCACGCCCACACGCATTCCCAGACCATGCCCCGCCCCCAATTTGCATGAGTCGACTAAGCTCCTCCCCTTCATTTACATACGGTCATCTGCATTTTTTATGCGCTGGGAAACACACCTTAACGCCCTCATTAGCATAATGTATGCGAGCATAATGTATGCGAACCACGCCCACACGCATTTCCAGACAATGCCCCGCCCCCAATTTGCAAGAGTCGACTAAGCTCCTCCACTTCATTTACATACGGCCGTCTGCATTTTTTACGCGCTGGGAAACACACCTTAACGCCCTCATTAGCATAATGTATGCGTGCATAATGTATGCGAACCACGCCCACACGCATTTCCAAACCACGCCCCGCCTCCAATTTGCATATGTCGACTAAGCTCCTCCCCTTCATTTACATACGGCCGCCTGCATTTTTTACGCGCTGAGAAACGCCACTTAACAGCCTCATTAGCATAATTTATGCGGACCACACCCATCCGCATTTCCAAACCATGCACCGCCCCCATTTTTTTAAAGTCGACTAAGCTCCTCCCCTTCATTTACATACGGCCGTCTGCTTTTTTTTACGTGCTGGGAAACCTACCTTAACGCCCTCATTAGCATAATGTATGCGAGCATAATGTATGCGCACCACGCCCACACGCATTTCCAAACCACGCCCCGCCCCCAATTTGCATATGTTGACTAAGCTCCTCCCCTTCATTTACATACGGCCGTCTGCATTTTTTACG
>NC_137825.1:55471925-55476925 GCF_963921795.1 Nannobrachium achirus
GATATGAGCAGGGCAAGAGTGTGACGTGTGAGGTGTGACAGACAGAGGGACTGACACTACTTACACTACTTACACTACTTACACTTTGTGGAGGTTTTGATAGTAAATGCGACCTACGGTCGCAATTAATCTGTTGGAATAGAATAGCCTATACAGATTAATATGCTATGTTTAATATGCTATGTTTTTTTAATATGCTAAAGGGACAGAATCGTTTTTTTTTTTCACTCTTTTTCCTCTATTTTTTACATTTATTTGCAGCTACATGTAATTCAAATGGTTTATTTACAAGTCCATTTCACCACACAAAAGACAAGCTGTTTCCTCCTTTTATCCTCCTAACTTCCAATCCGGGGTTGGTTCATTCATAATGTCGTCATCATCATCATCATCATCATCATCAACATGTGTCAGAGAAAGCAAAGATGGGCCGGCGGCCGCAGGCCGGCGGCCCATCTTTGCTTTCTCTGACATACAGAAAGGATGATACATACATTGACGAGACACTTAAGATTTAGCGAGCAATAATGTTGCAAAACAACGGTGGACATTGCTGGAGGGCAGATAGAGAAACGATGCTGATCTTTTCCCCCCTCAACAAAAGCTACATGTACTTTTTCCTCTGTGGTTCTGGAATACAGCAAGGACTCACGGCAGACTGAATACATACTCACGGCTCTTTGTAGACATTTATGGACACCTCTGTCTCACCTCGAAATCGGATATTCTAGTCCGAGTTGGATACCGGACAACTTTTGCGGTGTTGCACTTGGTCTCCCTGTCTGTGGTGGACAGGTAGTTTGTCCTTTGCAAGAGGGGACCAGGCAGAATGGTGCATCAACACAATGACGATAGACTCAAATCAAACGAAACGACAGCTGTCTTTTCACCCTATTCACCTCGAACTCCTGCTATGTATGTCACTACTACTACTATTCTTCACCTGCCATTCCATGGAACATGGCCTTGGATGTAAATGATGTGTACATGTAAAGTTTTTTTCTACCCTTCTTGTAGAGTCTAGGTATTTTTATAGTCACGAAAACAAGGATAAATGTTCTTTTTCTTTTCTTGTCTTTTGCTGAGGAACAATTGCCTGTATTCTAGCATGTAGCGTGTACAGTACGTGTTGGGCTTCTCACCCGTTTCAAATCACAACAGAATATTTATTCACCATTTTCTCATGATGACACCATTTCTGGGGACGGCTCTTCACGTTAAAAAAAAGTTTGTAAATAATTTTAGGGCTTTTTTGTTAGTATTTTCTTTTTCCTTAACGTTCACAAAAGGAAGACGGTATACACAGGGAATGATTCTGTTGAAGTATTCTTTTGAATGAAAATGTATCCATTTAAGAAAAATATGTTTGGGGAAAGTCCCGATAGTCTGGTTGATTTACATCTTGTACAAAAGCTTGAGTCTGGCCAGTTCAAAATGCCATATGGCTTGATGAGGACGCTAACATGATGCTTATGTTGCGATGCCTTCTACAAGGCCATTGCTATATTGTTGACTTTTGCCACTGTTGTCTTCCCAGCTGAAGTCGGGTACTGCATGGAACCACTCATCATCGTTGTATATCACTGATAGTTCAGAAAACCTTTTGACCCAGATCTATTTACACTTTACAGCAGTATATACTGTAAATCTGTGGAGTTGTACCTCTTATTTGTAGCGAGGCATCCTTAAGCACTTGCATTAGTAATACCTCTTATTCGGTCTACAGTACAACTTTTCTTATTGGTACAACATCGGCACATTGCGTTTCAGTATGACGTTTTTTTCCATGCCCATTCGTCATTTACATTTCAACCATGGGGATTTACGATGAGGAGAGTCACAATTTCAATCTGGCTACGGATAACCCTCAAATATAACAATTTTTATTTCAGTGTATCTGGCTCTGATAGGATAAATGAAAACTAACACTGCTTACTCAATGACTGGACGGTTGCTGAGACCACAGACCTGTCAAAACATTCCCCTTGTAGCAGGGCTAAACTTGATTCAGTGGAATTCCGTAATGCACTTTAAACGATTCCAATGTCTTCATTTTTATCCCCTGCTTTCAAAATGACCAAAGACATTTGACTTTTAACTCAGTCTAGAACTCTTTATGATCAGCTCTTGGGTTTCCCAAAAGCTTACTCATAGTCAGGGACGTGCTGGGCCCCTGATTCAGCCCAGGAAAAAGAGTTGGAGAGGCCCTCATTGCACGCTATAGAGAGAGATCTCTCTCTATAGCGCTGCTGCTACTCAAAGATTTGCCATTTCAGATCATGACAAGTGACAACCCCAGTGGGCCAATTACTGTACATGAGTTATATTTCGTCGTTGTCGGGTGGAAACCTTGTATGTCCAAAACCGTTTGTTTTGTATTTATCATTTTAAAAATGATTTAAACTAGTAAAAACAGCCGATCTACAAGCACACAACGCCTCGCACCGCGAGGCGTTGTGTGCTTGTAGATCTGCTGTTTTCACTACTTTTGTGCGACGGCCTTGTATGATGAAGCAGGGCTTTGCTTTGCGAAAAAATGTATACATTTGAAACTTGGAGATACGAGGTTTCTGCCCGACAGTGATGGAACTGGAAATGGAACGAAGGCCGACATTTTATTTTTATTTTTTCCTAATGGCCGGCCTGGACCGGCCAGGAATGAACCGGTCGTTCGGGAGTTGTCCCGCTTTTCCCAATGGCCAGCACGTCCCTGCTCACAGTAACAGAAAAGGATTGAACTCTCTACTTTCAGTAGTTTGCCCTGACAAACTGGTCTGCTAGTCTTAACACTGTGCCTCTGCGTGTCATACCTTGCATCTAAACTAACCCTATAAGCCCTGGGAAACGCGCTAACCACGTGACTGTCAGTTTGCTAAATTAGGACAAACCCTAAATTGTGTAAATAAGACTTGTAATTTTTGTGGACTTCTGCTCTCACACTTGCTTCCAATGTCCAAAGAAAGTTTGCTCAAGGCACAAACATCACTACAGAGTAGTGCATGGCTTGCCATTTTACTGACACGGGAGGATGAAAAGAGAACATTGTAGAAAAAACAGAAATTGTATAACTGGAGTTTATTCTTATTTTGAAAGAAATGTATAAATTATAACAGTATTGGTTACTGCTGTATATTATTTTTTGAAGCTCTCTTGAAAGATGTATCCTAATTGTTATTGAGGAAGTATAAGTTCATCAAGTCATTGTTAAATTAAAAAGAAAAAAAAAGTTAAAGAAAACAATGAAGGTAAGATTAGGAAAATAAATTAAATAAAGTGATCCTGTGTTTGTCTTGTTGTAATTAATGTTACTTTACATCTTTACTAGTATAGCCCTGGCTGGCACTGTTTGCCTGACAACAGGTACTGTTGACAACGTGTCACTTTGTGACATATTGAAAGGGAGAGAAGGAGCCTATTTCACCCACACAATAACCTGGGCATGGCCAGGTACTGATAGACACACAACGTACCTCAGGGTTTCCCAAGGTGGGTGATGCACCCAAATGTGTGCATGATGCCAGTCCAGGGGTGCCGCAGAATACTTGGATAATAATTTGGAATTCATCAATATCACTCACTTCACTATGATTAGTAAAACATACCTTATTGCACTGTACTTGAGTTATTTTTCCGTCTACACACTGCATTACATTATGCAGATAACAATCCCCTTAAAGAACCATGGTGAATTATTAAGAGTCACAACATACTTTTACTATTTGTACTTTGGGTAGCTATTTTGAAAACAGGACTTTGGACAGGATTTGTAACAGTATGTTTACAATGTGGTATAGCTAAATTTACCCAAGTAAATCTCAGTACTTGCACCACTGCTGCTAATATGCTGGTGGAGAAGGAGTTACAGTAATGTATGCGAGCATAATGTGTGCGCACCACGCCCACACGCATTTCCAAACCACGCCCCGCCCCCAATTTGCATATGTCGACTAAGCTCCTCCCCTTCATTTACATACGGCCGTCTGCATTTTTTACGCGCTGGGAAACACACCTTAACGCCCTCATTAGCATAATGTATGCGTGCATAATGTATGCGAACCACGCCCACACGCATTTCCAAACCACGCCCCGCCCCCAATTTGCATATGTCGACTAAGCTCCTCCCCTTCATTTACATACGGCCGCCTGCATTTTTTACACGCTGAGAAACGCCACTTAACAGCCTCATTAGCATAATTTATGCGAACCACGCCCACACGCATTCCCAGACCATGCCCCGCCCCCAATTTGCATGAGTCGACTAAGCTCCTCCCCTTCATTTACATACGGTCGTCTGCATTTTTTACGCGCTGGGAAACCTACCTTAACGCCCTCATTAGCATAATTTATGCGAACCACGCCCACACGCATTCCCAGACCATGCCCCGCCCCCAATTTGCATGAGTCGACTAAGCTCCTCCCCTTCATTTACATACGGTCATCTGCATTTTTTATGCGCTGGGAAACACACCTTAACGCCCTCATTAGCATAATGTATGCGAGCATAATGTATGCGAACCACGCCCACACGCATTTCCAGACAATGCCCCGCCCCCAATTTGCAAGAGTCGACTAAGCTCCTCCACTTCATTTACATACGGCCGTCTGCATTTTTTACGCGCTGGGAAACACACCTTAACGCCCTCATTAGCATAATGTATGCGTGCATAATGTATGCGAACCACGCCCACACGCATTTCCAAACCACGCCCCGCCTCCAATTTGCATATGTCGACTAAGCTCCTCCCCTTCATTTACATACGGCCGCCTGCATTTTTTACGCGCTGAGAAACGCCACTTAACAGCCTCATTAGCATAATTTATGCGGACCACACCCATCCGCATTTCCAAACCATGCACCGCCCCCATTTTTTTAAAGTCGACTAAGCTCCTCCCCTTCATTTACATACGGCCGTCTGCTTTTTTTTACGTGCTGGGAAACCTACCTTAACGCCCTCATTAGCATAATGTATGCGAGCATAATGTATGCGCACCACGCCCAC
>NC_137825.1:55479425-55496925 GCF_963921795.1 Nannobrachium achirus
GGTCCTTGGAGCTCCGGGGGTCCTTGGAGGTTGTAGTTTGGCAGGCAAGGAACGTGTGTGCAAAATTTGGCATGGATCGGGGCAACGGTTGCGGAGATATGAGCAGGGCAAGAGTGTGACGTGTGAGGTGTGACAGACAGAGGGACTGACACTACTTACACTACTTACACTACTTACACTTTGTGGAGGTTTTGATAGTAAATGCGACCTACGGTCGCAATTAATCTGTTGGAATAGAATAGCCTATACAGATTAATATGCTATGTTTAATATGCTATGTTTTTTTAATATGCTAAAGGGACAGAATCGTTTTTTTTTTTCACTCTTTTTCCTCTATTTTTTACATTTATTTGCAGCTACATGTAATTCAAATGGTTTATTTACAAGTCCATTTCACCACACAAAAGACAAGCTGTTTCCTCCTTTTATCCTCCTAACTTCCAATCCGGGGTTGGTTCATTCATAATGTCGTCATCATCATCATCATCATCATCATCAACATGTGTCAGAGAAAGCAAAGATGGGCCGGCGGCCGCAGGCCGGCGGCCCATCTTTGCTTTCTCTGACATACAGAACCTATCTCCCTTAATTGACACTAGCTGCCATGGCAGCTACGCTAGAAAACCCAAACCACGTAACCAATCAAGCCAGCCATGGCCCCCCAGCCCATGGGATACATTCTCCTTGGCTCTCCCCAATCACCTGACCAGGAAGTGTTCTCTCTCCTTCTCTGTTTACCTAGGAGCAGACGCATGAGTTGAGTGTTGCTTCAAACTATGTCAAGGGATGTATATAGATGTCACATTGCTCTGTTCAATTGCTCTTTAAACAACTTGGGACAACATGAGACGACGCTGTGTACATTTGGACACAAGACGTGGGTCAACGTGCCTCGTGAGGAGAGGAGAGGAGAGGAGGTGATGCACCATGGTGTCATGAACTTCAAACAGAAGCAGCGTGAGGAACAGGCAGAACCAGACTGAGGGTGAGAGGAATGAAAATAATGCTGTAATGTTTTGTCACAAAGATTGTATTTAGTTATAATATTCTAAATTAACTAAGCCAGTGGTTCTCAACCCTTTTACACCAAGTACCACCTCAGAGAAGAAAAAAAATAGCAGATTTACAAGCTCACAGCTATCTGCTATTTTTCAATAGATAAAGTTATTAGGGCCCCTCCACCTTGGGCCCCAGTAACTCAGTCCCACTTTCCTACCCCTTGTGACGCCCCTGTCTCTTCCCATCGCCCGCAGGGTCACACTCGCAGCCCACAGAAAGCAACTTCCTTTGCTCGCACTAGGACTATAGGCTAGCACTAAAGCTAAAGACACGAAAATGTATATAAACCTGTGAATATAAAAATGGTATTTCCACACAAATCAGCTTGTTACATTCCCATTGTTCCTATTTCAAGTTTTCAAATGTAAAAGTCTTTTGAAAATAGCTGATCTATGTATATTAATACAATATTTGAATCTGAGATGTAGTGGAGTAGAAGTCAAAGTATTGGAAATACTCAAGTAAAGTAAAAAAATACCTCAGAATTGTACTTAAAGGAGGACTTTGCCACTTTTCAACCTATCTTCATATAATAGGTCCTCACTTAATGGTCATAATAAAATTGCGACATTATTGTGACATTATCGTATTTTTTTTTTTAAACAATATTTTTGAAAAGAATATTTTAGATTTGTATTATCACGAGAACAATAGCTTCCACTTTAACATTGCAACTTTTCAGGAATAGAGAGCCTGCATTTTAGCTTGGATTCCCCATTGATGATGTCACAAGACTATGGATTTCTGAACCTCCCACAGCTCTCCTAAGACTCTTGTACAGAGTAGATTTATTTTTTATTTTTATTTTTTTGCAATTTTATTATGAACATTAGTGAGGACCTATTATATGAAGATAGGTTGAAAAGTGGTGAAGTAATCCTTTAAGTATAGTACTTTTTAAATGTACTTTAGTAACTTTACACCACTGCAGGGATACATGCTGGCGAGGGGTGGAGTGACCTTGAATAATGATCCATGTTTTGGTGTAGAGTTGGTAATCATACAGCCCAGTGACATGGTCAACCTCCAGGTTGTCAGCAGCATTGTGGCTCTATACTGCCACCCTCTGGTGCAGACCACTAATTAACTGGAGCTCAGTTAGTCTGTTCTTGAGAGACTACTATGTCAGTGGTTCTCAAACCTTTTCATGTGAAGGACCCCCAAAATGATATTTATTTGGCCACGCACCCGCATCTCAAAATATCTAGTTCCAGGGACCACCCAGAAGCAAAATTTGAGTTACAAACGTTCACTTTGAAAATACATATATTCAAAGATTTGCCCAAATTTTCACAACTTTTTCAAAAATAGCAGATCTACAAGCTCGCAGCGCGGCACTCGGTGCCGCGCTGTGAGCTTGTATATCTGCTATTTTTCACTGGTTAAAGCATTCAATAATTAAATTGGATTCATTTCACTAGAACAGGGGTTTTCAACAGATTTTGACCCAGGGACCACCATCCTGACTACGAGCAACCCTGGGGACCACCACTATTGTGTTGTTGGGTCCATCATAGACCCACCTGACACAAATAGTGTCCGTTTTCAAAGCACTTATTACCATTTTTATCCACATATTTGTTTTT
This sequence comes from Nannobrachium achirus, assembly GCF_963921795.1. Taxonomy (NCBI): domain Eukaryota; kingdom Metazoa; phylum Chordata; class Actinopteri; order Myctophiformes; family Myctophidae; genus Nannobrachium; species Nannobrachium achirus. The sequence goes on from NC_137825.1 coordinate 55,482,071, forward strand.
GGGGATACATGCCGCATTTGAATGCATCAACTATTTACAAAAGTATGTTTTACTTGGACCAAGCAGGACAGACCAAGTCCTCTGTCAAAATATATTATTCACAGAAGAGTAGCAAATAAAAGTGAAAAAAAAGTCAATTTACTATTATTATTTTTAGAAAAGAAAGCGAGCAAGCCGCATTGTGGGCTTGTAGATCGTCTATTTTCACTATTTATTTTTAATTTATGGAACTTCTTAGATTTTTCTTGTATTTCTTCATGAAATGGTTGAATTTGATTAATTCACGAAAAGTTTAGATTTTTTGGGGATATTTTTTCTAATGTTTTGAAATAATAATTAAAAGCAAAACGTAGGAAACCAAGAATAAAGGGACCCATAAGCCATAAAAATGTGTCAATGGTTCCCGACCCAGTGTTTGCATGGGATGGGCATGCGGACAAGTGGCTAAATGTCTTTTTAGACACAATAAGTCGGCAATTTCTTTGTTACTAGTGTTTACACCAGCCCCCATAAGTCTCATCTGCCCATGAAAGATTGCGGTGCATCTTGGGAATGGGCTTATTGTGTCTGAAGAGATATTTAGCCACATGCAACCTGGGGGCATGCATGCAAATCAAAATCGTTAAAATCACTAAAACGATAGAAAGAAGTAAATGAAAACATTTTAACACTCATCTTTTCTTTTCTCTAATGACTCTCTAAAACATACATGGGCAACTGGCGGCCCGGGGGCCACATGCGGCCCCCACCTTCACTTAATGCGGCCCGCAGGTTAATATCGGAATACTGATATATTATTATATTTCAGCTGTTACAATTCCAAACATGACCTGCTTTAATTCCATCAGTCTATATTAGTAACTTAATGACTAGTATAGTAGTATTAAAATGTCTTCTTTTATGTTCAACGTATTTGTATTTAGGTTCATAAAGTTAACATGAGTATATAACTAAATGCGTTTGAAATTAAATCAAAATGTTACATTTCAGGATTTCAGTTAAAAAATGAAACTAATAATTCAGGATTCCAATTCAAAAGAAGCAAAAATAGCCGATCTACAAGCTCAAAACGCATCGCAGCGCGATGCGTTTTGAGCTTGTAGATCTGCTATTTTTGTTTCTTTTGTATGAGATACTAGAATGACAAAGTACATATAGTGGCCCTCGCCATCATCAAAGTTGCCCACCCCTGCTCTAAAATATGAACCCCTGTTGTCCTTTAACCGGGCTGGTGTTCTCTACGTTGGCCAGGCTGCAGCAGCTGGACGAGGAGAACAGTGAGCTGAGGTCCTGTGTTCCCTGTCTACGAGCCAACATCGAGAGACTAGAGGAGGTAAGGATCCTGCTCCTCTCATGCCTCTCATCTCTTCTCCTGCTGCTATCCATCTATTTCAGGGGTTCTCAAACCCTCTTAGGCCGTGACCCGCAAAATAAACATATTTGAACAGGGGACCCCCACCCTGACAAGCACTTGGAATTGTAGGTATTACATTTAATGGGAATCGGTTCCACAGATAAATATAGTGAAAATAGCATGTAGATCTGCTATTTTCACAATGTTTGCCTCTTTGACAGTTTGGTATTAAAACGGTCTTAAAAGTCCTTAAATTGTCACTTTATAAATGTGCAGATACCCTATTTTATAAAAAGGACATTAAGCTAATCATCTGTTTGAGAACCACTGATCTATTCACTCTATTTTACCCTCTCCCCTCACCAGTGTTACTTTTGATTTAGTTTCACCCATAGTCTTTTGAATGAAGTTCCATTTAGCTTTAGTCATGTTTTAGTCATTTTGAAATGGTTTTAGTCTAGTTTTAGTTGACTAAATATACAGCTGATTTAGCTGATTCAAGCGCACAGCGTGAACATTGTGAGCTTTGTAGATCGATTTCCAGAGTGCGACACCCGAGCACAAAACTATTTGTCTTAGTTCTACTGGATCTCTTTTCCACTAATCCTTCCACTTTAGTCTAGTTTCTATTTGTTGACGATTTGTTTGTTATGGTTTTAGTCATCATAGCTTCACTTAATTTAGCTTGAATTCAATATTTGTCAGTGAAAAAAGGTAGTTGACGAAGGTTTTTCGTCATAGTTTTAGTTGACAAAGTACCCATTCAGAACGGGTACACATTATAGTGTATTATTATTTTATGCTTTAACTATTGAAAAATAACAGATATACAAGCTCACAGCGCGGCACCGAGTGCCGCGCTGCAAGCTTGTAGATCTGCTATTTTTGAAAAATGTTGAAAATTTGAATTTTGACCCGATTCTATAAGTGTCTTTTGAATCCTTCTAAGGTTTTTTTGAAAAACCTATGTTTCTATGTCAGCAATCTGGCCAGCCACCGTCAAAGAAAAGGTCCTTTTCACTTAAATGGAGCTCAGTTAGTCTGTTCTTGAGAGACTACTAAATCAGTGGTTCTCAAACTTTTTCATGTGAAGGACCCCCAAACTGATATGTATTTGGCCACGGACCCCCATCACAAAATATTTAGTTCCAGCGACCACCCAGAAGCAAAATTTGAGTTACAAACGTTCGCTTTGAAAATACATATATTCAAAGATTTGCACACAGTTTTCACGACTTTTCAAAAATAGCAGATATACAAGCTCACAGCGCGGCACTCGGTGCCGCGCTGTGAGCTTGTATATCTGCTATTTTTCAATAGTTAAAGCATCCAATAATTCTAGGGTTAACAACCTCGCTCCTTCCCCTTCCATTTTGTGCGTTGACCAGAGCCCTAGAAACGGAGAGTTACGACACTTCCGTCGACTCCCATAGTAAACGTGGAAAGCCTATTCACTCTATGGTGGGAAGCTAACTTAGCCTAGCTTACGCATGCGCACACATGCACGCATGGAGCCTGTCATTCCTAGCGAGTCTCTGCCCCGTCCGCCCCCCCATTCATTTTCACTCGCTGGTAAGTAGACTAAATCACGTCTTTTTCACCCTTTTAATAATGTCATCTACCTTCGAGAGGCCCGTGAATGCGTTAAAATGGTGAAAAAGACGTGGTTTGGTCTACTTCCAGCGAGTGAAAATGCCTCGGCTAGAATGGGGGCGGACGTGGCAGAGGCTCGCGAGGAATGAGACGGGCTCCATGCGAAGCCACTTCCGGTCTGCGGCGAGTTCAAAGTGTGTGTCGTCACTCTGCTTACACTGCTCTGGCGTTGTCCAGAGCCTTCTACCTACGGAGAGTTGCGTCACTCCCGTTCACTTCATGGGGCCAGGTCTTCTACGCACACATCTATTGGCGTATAGTGACAAACAGCGAACCGGAAGTTTACAAAATGCATTGAAGTCTATGAGGTGTAAAGTGACAATGAACCACGTGACCAGCGCTGTTTCTGACCCCGCAGTGGCAGGACTCTCTGATTAGACGACTCTGGCGTTGACTATCTTCCGAACCCTCCCTCCCTCCCCCCATTCACACTTGCGTCCTTGTTTTTGTGTTTTTTCATGGACCAGGAGAAGAGGAAGCTCCAGGATGAGACGGAGGACATGACGGACAGGCTGAACGAGGAGATGGAGGCGCGCAGGAAGATGGCCGACAAGCTGAGCCACGAACGCCACCAGAGCCAGAAAGAGAAGGAGTCCACCCAGGAGGTGAGAGGGCCGAGTCCTCTGTCAAAATAGTATTATTCACAGTAGGCTTATCACGATACTGGATTTCTAACTTCAATACGATATTTTGAAACATTTCAAAATATCGTATACCATTTTCGATACCACGCAACCAAAGCGATTTCAGTGCAAAAATGTTTTTTTTTATTTAAAGAAAAATACAGAACTTCTTGAGGTAGATTGTAGTGCACTTTTTAAAGGCCTGCCTTTGATTTTTTCACATTCTAAGTACAAATAGGCCTTTAAAATAACTAGGAATAAGCCAAAGAAGGAAGGACACATAAAATTAATGTTCGTGTAAACCAACGAGAGATGTAAAAACTGATCAATATTATCGATATTATCGATAATATCGATATTATCGATATTATTGAAACTATGGAAAAGTCATATTGAAAATCAATACTATATTAAAAATCGATACTTTTGGATAAATCGATATTTTTGACAACACTAATTCACACGCAAACAAGAAAGAAGAGTAGCACCTTTCTGTGTGGAGTTTGCATGTTCTCCCCGTGTCTCCTAGGGTAGATGCCCTCACAAAAACATGCAGTAGTCCTGGTTTCTGTACTACCTCCCCCTAGCCAGCCAGGTGCTCCCCAATTCCCCATGGTGCGGCAGGGGGAGAGCAGAAACCAGGACTACAGGTTAGGTTAGTTGGCACTGGGTGAGAAAATGGGTTGCAAAACCGTGGGATAAAAATGATATAAAGAAAAGAAAGAAGAGTAGCAAATAAAAGTGAAAAAGAAAAGTACATTTACTTTTATTATTTTTAGATAAGTAAGCGAGCAAGCTGCGTCGTGAGCTTGTAGACCGTCTATTTTCACTATCTATAAAACATTTGTTTTCTGATTTATGGAATTTCTTAGATTTTTCTTGTATTTCTTCATGAAATGGTTGAATGGTTTAATTCACGAAAAGTTTAGATTTTTTTGGGGATATTTTTTTTAAAGGGACCCATAAAAAATGTGTCAATGGTTCCCGACCCAGTGTTAGCATGGGAACCAGTGGAATAGAGGGTTTTAGTGGCTTACAACAAGGGGTCATATTTTAGATTGTAATTCGAGAAAAGAAAAGTTGAGTGTTTAAAACGTTTTCATTTATTGCTTTATATTGTTTTAACGATTTTAGTATTTTGATTTCACCCAGGAGGTGAGAGGGCCGGGAACTTTTGATATCTCTGGTACCAGAACACCCTGTGTATGAAACGAGACAGCAGTTATTATTAGAAAGACATTGGGCTGCTTCCTTGTTTCCTTCACAGGTGTTGCCAATGATAAATGAGACTGAACAATGCTGTGCAATATCGTAGTGCTTAATTCATATCTGTGTTCTTCTGAACCAAGCTTTTTGGTCATTATTGTTTTGGTTCATTATTTACCGTATTCTGAATTTGAGCCACGGACCACCATTTGATGACATTTAGCCTCTCAGATCCAAAACATTTAATATTTCTTTATCGTTGGATAAGATTTTGTTCACAATTCCATGCTGTATTGATGTTGGTACCATAGAAGAGAGAACAGGCAAAACGTTAATCAAAATACTGTATATATATATTATTTCTACATTCTGTAATTAGCCAGTAGCTATGGCCCTCCCCTAAAAGCTTTTGTCCAATGCTAGCTTAGCAACCGGCAGCTTGCCAAGGCTGTTGCCAAGGCAAACCTTGGCAAGCAGGAAGTTATTCTAAGCTAGCATTGGACAAAAGCTTTTTGGGAGGGGCATAGCTACTGGCTAATTGTGTAGACTCGCATAAATTAAGTAATGCAGATGTTTAACAATACTTTAAAGATCTTAAAGGGTCCATTTGGTTACCAACTCACCATCATTTAGCTGGGGCCCACCTGGAACCCCCTCAAGGACCACTGGTGGTCCCTGGACCACACTGGTTTAGACAAACAATCTCCTTTATGCATTGCTTTAACCCATTCAGAACGGGTACACATTATTGTCTATCATTATTTTATTCTTTAACTATTGAAAAATAGCAGATATACAAGAGTGCCGCGCTGCGAGCTTGTAGATCTGCTATTTTTGAAAAATCTTGAAAATTAGAATTTTGACCTGATTCTGTCTTTTGAATCCTTCTAAGATTTTTTGAAAAACCAATGTTTCTATGTCAGCAATCTGGCTAACCATCATCAAAGAAAAGGTCCTTTTCACTTAGCTGGAGCTCAGCTAGTCTGTTCTTGAGAGACTACTATGTCAGTGGTTCTCGAACCTTTTCATGTGAAGGACCCCCAAAATGATAAGTATTTGGCCACGGACCCCATCTCAAAATATCTAGTTCCAGGGACCACCCAGAAGCAAAATTTGAGTTACAAACGTTTGCTTTGAAAATGCATACGTTCAAAGATTTGCACACATTTTCACGACTTTTTCAAAAATAGCAGATCTACAAGCTCACAGCGCGGCACTCGGTGCCGCGCTGTGAGCTTGTATATCTGCTATTTTTCACTGTTTAAAGCATTCAATAATTCTAGGCCTAAGTGACTTCACTTATTGATGTTTCTCCCACCACCCACCAGCTCATCGAGGACCTCCGCAAGCAGTTGGAGCATCTACAGCTGTACAAGCTGGAGGCGGAGACCAGGAGGGGGCGCTCTCCCAGTGCGGGACTACAGGAGTACCAGACCCGCACCCGGGAGGCTGAACTAGAGCAGGAGATCAAGCGTCTCAAACAGGTACTCAAGCACAGTGTTTCTCAAACTTTCAAATGTCACGGTATTTCCCTTAACTCTGTACAAATGGAACCAAATCAACCTTTTAGGGTTCATTTGGTTCCATTTGTACACTTATCAGAGTTACAGAATTGTATGGGTCAATTTAGACCATCCTAAAGGAACCAACAGAGTCCCTGGAATCCACTTTGAGAACCACTGCTCTAACACAGAGGCTGCTTCAACTCTCAGTAGACCAGTGGTTCTCAGCCTTTTCAGGCTGTGACCCCCAAAAGAATCATATTTTAGCTGGGGACCCAAGAGTTGAGGAAGTACATTTTGTATAACAGGGTTCTATTGTGAAAATAGCTGATCTACATGCTCACAACGCCTCGCAACGCGAGGCGTTGTGAGCATGTAGATCAGCTATTTTCACAATTTCTGCCTCTAATATTTGACAATTTGGCCAATGTCATTTTAGAGGTATTAAAAAGTCCTTATATTGTCACTTTAGAAATGTGTAGATACCCTCTATACACTTAAACGTTATGTCGGTTTGTTTACTGTTAAGTGAGAAAACAATGTTTCATAATTTGGGGACCCACAGGGGGGTCCCGACCTACAGGTTGAGAACCACTGCAGTAGACGTCTGCTTGCACCTAGTTCATATGTGGTGTTTTATTCAACTCTGTCACTAACAACAACAACACATGAGAAAAGGAAAATGCCTGTTGACTAACAAATATGTAACAAGTGTCAGCGCTGTAGAGACTTAATCCAGAGTGTCTTACAATGAGCACAAGGTGATACACCAGTAAGACTCCCTAATCGACCGTCAGGTCACATGTATACACCACTTTGCATGATTTTAGGGCAAAATCTGTAAGAGCATTTGCAAGAATTGGCCTCATGATGGCGCTAGAAGAGGGCCATGTGAGAAATGAGGTTGTGGTTTGGCAGCCAAGGAGTGTGTGTGTGCAAAGTTTGGCATGGATAGGGGCAACGGTGGCAGAGATATGAGTAGGGGAAAAGTGTGACGTGACTGACAGACAGACCGACTGACCGACTAACAGCTGGTGGAGGTTTTGATAGTGACTGCGACCTGACGGTCGCAATCAAATGCATAGAAATTGTAATCTAGGATCGTAGGTAAACCAAGGACCTGTCGTCAGTCTAACAGTAGACTGATAAAACACCAAACAACTACTTATTGTATTACTGTATATGAGGATGTTAGGGCTGTCACCATATGACATTTTACATGACCATTAATTGTCACTCAAATAATTGGCGATTAACGATTTAATTGTGTTTTTGTCGTTGATAATTACATTTCTGTTTGGCTTTTAGGCTTTGAAGTTGCATATGGTAGATATGACACATAACCTAAATACACAAATACATTACTGACATATTTGACAACTTACTACTTAAAAAATAACATTGATAGTGGAAATAGCCGATCTACAAGCTCACAACGCGTCGCAAGCTTGTAGATCTGCTATTTCCACTATTTCGGACATTTTTCAACATTCACGATTATGACGATTATGACAAAATAATTGCGATAATGTCAAATAATCACGATTAGACGATTATGTAATAATTGTGACAGCCCTATGTGATGATGATGATAATGTGATGACTCCCCGCAGGACAACCGCAGTCTGAAGGAGCAGAATGACGAGCTCAACGGCCAGATCATCAACCTGAGCATCCAGGGAGCCAAGAACCTGATGTCGTCCTCCTTCTCCGACTCCCTGGCGGCCGAGATCAGCTCTGTGTCTCGGGGAGAGGTCAGTTTGACATGAGGATAACAGGGTTCCCACGGTCATGAAATTCCTGGAAATATTTTGAAATTAGAAAAATATCTTTCCAGTACTGGAAAAGTTTTGGAATTGATCAAGGGTCCTGGAAGGCCATGGAAAAAATAGCTATGCGTTGTCTTTGGTTATTGATTTTGTTAATACCTCTGAAATGACAAATTAAACATTGGCCAAATTGTCAAATATTAGAGGCAGAAATTGTTCTGCTATTTTCACAATAGAAACGTGTTATACAAAATTCCTCAACTCTTTGAGCTTGTCAGGGTGCCGGGGTCCCCAGTTAAAATATGATTATTTCGGGGGTCACTGCCTGAAAAGGTTGAGAACCACTGGCATACACTGCCTGTCTTTGGGCACTGCGCATAGGAGTAAGCAACTTGTTATTGAGCTGAATTATTGTTATATAGTCCTGGAAATTGGGTTAAATATTCTGGAAAAGTTTTAAGTTTTTGGAAATGATTTGGTAAAAATGTGTGGGAACCCTGGTATAGGCTCGCATGTGATGGCGTCCACAGGAGAGACGCGATACGAACGTGAATTCTCAAAATTGGAGTTGTAGATCAGTGTGTTATACCAGTAGTTCTCAAACCTTTTCATGTCAAGGACCCCCAAATTAATATCATTTTTCTCTTTTGTGCCAGGGACCCCAGTACAAGATTTATAATGTTTCAAAAACGTTAGACATGTTATGGTATAGGGCAGGGTTCCCCAATTAGTTTTCCCCAAGGGCCGAATTATGTCTAGGGTACCAAGCCGAGGGCCACAACATTGCAGGGGGCGACGGCGGCGTTCCCGCTACTCCAGCGACTGCGACAGTTCAGATTTCGTCGTTGTCGGGTGAAAATCTTGTATGTCCATAACCATTCGTTTTGCATTTCTCATTTAAAAAATTATTTAAACTAGTGAAAACAGCCGATCTACAAGCACACAACGCCTCGCACCCGCGAGGCGTTGTGTGCTTGTAGATCGGCTGTTTTCACTACTTTTGTGCGACGGCCTTGTATGATTTGCGAAAGAACGTACACATTTGAGATACGAGATTTCCACCCGACAACGACGATATACTAGTGTTGTTGCTGCTCTTATAGCACCATTATTACTGGGGTTGGTGTGGGCCAGACAGTAGCCCCCCGCGGGCCGCAAATGGCCCGCGGGCCGCCTATTGGGGAACCCTGGTATAGGGTTAAAGTTGTTAAACTGATTTAGATGATTTCAAGGACCCCTGCGGGTCACCGGACCCCGCTCTTAAGAACCACTATGTTATACTGTGGCATGTTATTTCTTATTCAACATGTATCGTTATTGTTATGTCGACTGACACATGCCAACTCTGTTTCCAGTTGATGGAGGCTGTCCACAAGCAAGAAGAAATCAACTACAGGCTCCAGGACTATATCGACAAAATCATCGTGGCCATCATGGAGTGCAACCCCGCTATCCTGGAGGTCAAATAAGACGCCCTCGTGAAAGGTCTTGCCTACGTTGAAGTTGGAACAAAAAGAAAGCACTCTTCCCAATTCCAATTGAAGATTCAAAAGAACTATCTCGTTTTTGGCACTGTCCATGGCTGTCTATGAATAAGCTATTTTGGTTAAATATCCCTTGAATATGAGCATATTTGTGTGTGCGTGCATGTTCTCCCTCCTTAATTCCAATGGGTTCTGGTGACTTCCATGTATTTGGGTAGAGGGACCCGCGTTATGAAGGTATGGATGATGTTCCATGAGAATTTACATTGCGAGATGCAGAAACCTCCCCGCCCTTTCCAAAGAGACAAAACATCTGGAGGCTTGGCTTACATGGAATTTAGACAATGATACCCGAAAAGCCTTAAAGCTAAATGCCATGTGAGTACCCAACTGGTCGTACATACATCGACCAGCATGTTAGGGCGTGTTCTCCTGAGTCGCGCTGAATCGTGTTGTCCACACATCGTGTGTTTAAGCCGTATGAAGCGCTGTTCATGAGGAGGCAGCCAGGGGGAGCTACCGGGCTTTTCTGAATTGTCCGGTGGCTCTCTTAAACACGTTTGAAGTTTGCTGTGTTATCTACAGTGGTGGACAAAGTATATACCAAGTAAATGCTCTTAAGTACAAGTTACAAAGTACATTTTCTTTTTTAACATTAATGCATTGCTGTATCGAAATTTGTAACATTTAAAAACTATAAAGTAAAATGAAATTCATGAACAGGTCGCCGTGCGACATGTTGTAAGCTTGTAGATGTGCTATTTTCACTAGGTTTGAAATAGGGCTTAAGTGTTTAATTCATGAAGTACTTTTCCCCTCCCTAGAAGCGTAGTGGAGTCAAAAGTACAATATTTTGTCTTGGCGATGTAGTGGCGTGAAAGTCGTGCTTGCACAAAATTATAAAAGAATGTACTTAAGTACAGTACTCAAGTAAATATACTTAGTTACTGTCCACCACTGGTCATTTACCAGTCAGCGTTTGCGGTGTGGCCTGTCTTTTAGACCTAATTGGACGATCTTTCCAGGCAACCTAGTGAGGGACATTTCGCGGGGCGGAGCATGAGAAATGCCCTGAGGGTTTGTTTAGTGCGTGTTTGTGTGCGTGTGTGTGAAGTATTTTACATTCCCATTTTGTTTAGTTTTGCTTAAAGGTTTTGAAAATGGATTGACACATTCTATTGTTGTGAGCCTCAATGTCTCCATGCGAGGACCTCTCAGGCCTATTATTTGCTGCATCTCCATTTGTTTTTACGATGAAACAGGGTCTCAGAGTTCAGGTGGGCTTGGAAACCTCGTGTTTAAAGAGCTACGTTTCCCATCACGGACCAATGGTCGTAAAACTTCCAAAGCTGGCGTACAGTAAGGAACTTGTGATGTATAACTGACAAAGTAATGATAATACTGATGCTTGTACTTTGTACACGTTGCTAACATTTCAATTAAGCCTAAAGGGAAACTGCAGAGTGATCTGGAAATTGGAGTCTCTCTTTTTCTCTGTTGGGCTCACCTGATCTCTGGTCTCTTGATGAGTGAAAGTTCTAGGGAGCCAGCTAATCCGGGTTACCAAACATTTTTGCTATATTGTCAGTGAAAATGTTTTCGAGCGGTTTATTGTGAAGGATTAAATCCTACATTGAAGATGCTTAGTGCATATATGAATATCGTCGCTGTCGGGCAAAACCAAAACCATGTCCAAAACCCTTACTTTTTAGGAAATGGACTAAAAAAGAACCTGTGTTCCAATGGATACAATGTAGTTCTGTGTTCCAATGGATACAATGTAGTTCTTATTTGATCACAAGCTCTGAGATATTTGCAAACCCCACAGACAGACATGACCTATTTGAACATGGCATCGCTATTTTGTGCATGAATTATTATAGACTAAAACAGCAGATCTACAAGCTCGCGATGTGGCACTTTGTGAGCTTATAGATGGGTTAGGTAATTAATTTATTTTAAAAAAGTGGAGGTTTCTGCCTGACAGCGAATACGCGAATGATTCAATGAGTACAGGGACTCTTGTTGCTAGAGGCACAGTCATCAACTGACGAACTTTAGCTTGCCGAACTCTCACGCACATTTACAGATGAGCAAAACCAAATCACACTAACCAGAATGCCATATAGCACAGAGGACATTCAAGAGCTGTTGAGACATACAGTACAGTATGCTCAGGCTGTGTCCGAATATTTTGCTAAATTCTCACTCTTAACGTGCGTTATATTTTAACAACTCTTCTCCTTACAATTGGGGAGTTCATCTACTGGCTTGAGGGAGAGTTTCAAGAGGCCAGCCTCTTGTTCCACGGCGGACCTAAAAGGATGATGCATACATTGAAGAGACACTTAAGATTTAGCGAGCAATAATGTTGCAAAACAACGGTGGACATTGCTGGAGGGCAGATAGAAAAACGATGCTGATCTTTTCCCCCCTCAACAAAAGCTACATGTACTTTTTCCTCTGTGGTTCTGGAATACAGCAACAAGGACTCACGGCAGACTGAATACATACTCAATCACTGCTACCTATATCCTTAAGTCGGCTCTTTGTAGACATTTATGGACACCTCTGTCTCACACCTCGAAATCGGATATTCTAGTCCGAGTTGGATACCGGACAACTTTTGCGGTGTTGCACTTGGTCTCCCTGTCTGTGGTGGACAGGTAGTTTGTCCTTTGCAAGAGGGGACCAGGCAGAATGGTGCATCAACACAATGACGATAGACTCAAATCAAACGAAACGACAGCTGTCTTTTCACCCTATTCACCTCGAACTCCTGCTATGTATGTCACTACTACTACTATTCTTCACCTGCCATTCCATGGAACATGGCCTTGGATGTAAATGATGTGTACATGTAAAGTTTTTTTCTACCCTTCTTGTAGAGTCTAGGTATTTTTATAGTCACGAAAACAAGGATAAATGTTCTTTTTCTTTTCTTGTCTTTTGCTGAGGAACAATTGCCTGTATTCTAGCATGTAGCGTGTACAGTACGTGTTGGGCTTCTCACCCGTTTCAAATCACAACAGAATATTTATTCACCATTTTCTCATGATGACACCATTTCTGGGGACGGCTCTTCACGTTAAAAAAAAGTTTGTAAATAATTTTAGGGCTTTTTTGTTAGTATTTTCTTTTTCCTTGACGTTCACAAAAGGAAGACGGTATACACAGGGAATGATTCTGTTGAAGTATTCTTTTGAATGAAAATGTATCCATTTAAGAAAAATATGTTTGGGGAAAGTCCCGATAGTCTGGTTGATTTACATCTTGTACAAAAGCTTGAGTCTGGCCAGTTCAAAATGCCATATGGCTTGATGAGGACGCTAACATGATGCTTATGTTGCGATGCCTTCTACAAGGCCATTGCTATATTGTTGACTTTTGCCACTGTTGTCTTCTCAGCTGAAGTCGGGTACTGCATGGAACCACTCATCATCGTTGTATATCACTGATAGTTCAGCAAATCTTTTGACCCAAATCTATTTACACTTTACAGCAGTATATACTGTAAATCTGTGGAGTTGTACCTCTTATTTGTAGCGAGGCATCCTTAAGCACTTGCATTAGTAAAACCTCTTATTCGGTCTACAGTACAACTTTTCTTATTGGTACAACATCGGCACATTGCGTTTCAGTATGACGTTTTTTTTCCATGCCCATTCGTCATTTACATTTCAACCATGGGGATTTACGATGAGGAGAGTCACAATTTCAATCTGGCTACGGATAACCCTCAAATATAACAATTTTTATTTCAGTGTATCTGGCTCTGATAGGATAAATGAAAACTAACACTGCTTACTCAATGACTGGACGGTTGCTGAGACCACAGACCTGTCAAAACATTCCCCTTGTAGCAGGGCTAAACTTGATTCAGTGGAATTCCGTAATGCACTTTAAACGATTCCAATGTCTTCATTTGTATCCCCTGCTTTCAAAATGACCAAAGACATTTGACTTTTAACTCAGTCTAGAACTCTTTATGATCAGCTCTTGGGTTTCCCAAAAGCTTACTCATAGTCAGGGACGTGCTGGGCCCCTGATTCAGCCCGGGAAAAAGAGTTGGAGAGGCCCTCATTGCACGCTATAGAGAGAGATCTCTCTCTATAGCGCTGCTGCTACTCAAAGATTTGCCATTTCAGATCATGACAAGTGACAACCCAGTGGGCCAATTACTGTACATGAGTTTTATTTCGTCGTTGTCGGGTGGAAACCTTGTATGTCCAAAACCGTTTGTTTTGTATTTATCATTTTAAAAATGATTTAAACTAGCGTTGTGTGCTTGTAGATCTGCTGTTTTCACTACTTTTGTGCGACGGCCTTGTATGATGAAGCAGTTTGCGAAAAAATGTATACATTTGAAACTTGGAGATACGAGGTTTCTGCCCGACAGTGATGGAACTGGAAATGGAACGAAGGCTGACATTTTATTTTTATTTTTTTCCTAATGGCCGGCCTGGACCGGCCAGGAATGAACCGGTCGTTCGGGAGTGGTCCCACTTTTCCCAATGGCCAGCACGTCCCTGCTCACAGTAACAGAAAAGGATTGAACTCTCTACTTTCAGTAGTTTGCCCTGACAAACTGGTCTGCTAGTCTTAACACTGTGCATCTGCGTGTCATACCTTGCATCTAAACTAACCCTATAAGCCCTGGGAAACGCGCTAACCACGTGACTGTCAGTTTGCTAAATTAGGACAAACCCTAAATTGTGTAAATAAGACTTGTAATTTTTGTGGACTTCTGCTCTCACACTTGCTTCCAATGTCCAAAGAAAGTTTGCTCAAGGCACAAACATCACTACAGAGTAGTGCATGGCTTGCCATTTTACTGACACGGGAGGATGAAAAGAGAACATTGTAGAAAAACAGAAATTGTATAACTGGAGTTTATTCTTATTTTGAAAGAAATGTATAAATTATAACAGTATTGGTTACTGCTGTATATTATTTTTGAAGCTCTCTTGAAAGATGTATCCTAATTGTTATTGAGGAAGTATAAGTTCATCAAGTCATTGTTAAATTAAAAAGAAAAAAAAAGTTAAAGAAAACAATGAAGGTAAGATTAGGAAAATAAATTAAATAAAGTGATCCTGTGTTTGTCTTGTTATAATTAATGTTACTTTACATCTTTACTCGTATAGCCCTGGCTGGCACTGTTTGCCTGACAACAGGTACTGTTGACAACGTGTCACTTTGTGACATATTGAAAGGGAGAGAAGGAGCCTATAGGGTGTGCCAAATGTAGTTCTAAGAGCGGC
>NC_137825.1:55501925-55519425 GCF_963921795.1 Nannobrachium achirus
GAGAGGAGGTGATGCACCATGGTGTCATGAACTTCAAACAGAAGCAGCGTGAGGAACAGGCAGAACCAGACTGAGGGTGAGAGGAATGAAAATAATGCTGTAATGTTTTGTCACAAAGATTGTATTTAGTTATAATATTCTAAATTAACTAAGCCAGTGGTTCTCAACCCTTTTACACCAAGTACCACCTCAGAGCAGTGTTGCCAACTCCCCAGTAACGGAAGTAGCTAGTGGCTCTCCCAGAAGTAGCTAGAAGTCGCTAGGGGTGGGGTGCACGCGCGCTGCGCGCACGTGCACACAAAAGCGCGTGCACGTGAACAGATGCGCGTGCACGTTTCTAGGGTAATAATTCGAGTTTTTGTATTTTTTTGCACGCCGGCAGTACCAGTAGAGAGAGAAAGAGATGCGGCGTGCACGTTTGTGTGTCACTGAGGAGAAGGCAAGCAGCAAATGGAGGCTGAGAGAGGGAAAAGGAAGGAAAAATAGGGTTTTATCTATGGCTCCTATAAACAATATCTGTCTCCAAATCAGCAGAAAAAGTAGCCAGATTTGTCTCTAGAAGCTTTTCACAAATTAAGTCTCTAGTGGGGTCTGGAAAGTAGCTAAATCTAGCGACAAATCCTCTAGGTTGGCAACACTGCCTCAGAGAAGAAAAAAAATAGCAGATATACAAGCTCACAGCGCGGCACCGAGTGCCGCGCTGCGAGCTTGTATATCTGCTATTTTTCAATAGATAAAGTTATTAGGGCCCCTCCACCTTGGGCCCCAGTAACTCAGTCCCACTTTCCTACCCCTTGTGACGCCCCTGTCTCTTCCCATCGCCCGCAGGGTCACACTCGCAGCCCACAGAAAGCAACTTCCTTTGCTCGCACTAGGACTAGGCTAGCACTAAAGCTAAAGACACGAAAATGTATATAAACCTGTGAATATAAAAATGGTATTTCCACACAAATCAGCTTGTTACATTCCCATTGTTCCTATTTCAAGTTTTCAAATGTAAAAGTCTTTTGAAAATAGCTGATCTATGTATATTAATACAATATTTGAATCTGAGATGTAGTGGAGTAGAAGTCAAAGTATTGGAAATACTCAAGTAAAGTAAAAAAATACCTCAGAATTGTACTTAAAGGAGGACTTTGCCACTTTTCAACCTATCTTCATATAATAGGTCCTCACTTAATGGTCATAATAAAATTGCGACATTATTGTGAAATTATCGTATTTTTTTTTTTAAACAATATTTTTGAAAAGAATATTTTAGATTTGTATTATCACGAGAACAATAGCTTCCACTTTAACATTGCAACTTTTCAGGAATAGAAAGCCTGCATTTTCTATTAGCTTGGATTCCCCATTGATGATGTCACAAGACTATGGATTTCTGAACCTCCCACAGCTCTCCTAAGACTCTTGTACAGAGTAGATTTATTTTTTATTTTTATTTTTTTGCAATTTTATTATGAACATTAGTGAGGACCTATTATATGAAGATAGGTTGAAAAGTGGTGAAGTAATCCTTTAAGTATAGTACTTTTTAAATGTACTTTAGTAACTTTACACCACTGCAGGGATACATGCTGGCGAGGGGTGGAGTGACCTTGAATAATGATCCATGTTTTGGTGTAGAGTTGGTAATCATACAGCCCAGTGACATAGTGAACCTCCAGGTTGTCAGCAGCACTGTGGCTCTATACTGCCACCCTCTGGTGCAGACCACTAATTAACTGGAGCTCAGTTAGTCTGTTCTTGAGAGACTACTATGTCAGTGGTTCTCAAACCTTTTTTTGTGAAGGACCCCCAAAATGATATTTATTTGGCCACGCACCCGCATCTCAAAATATCTAGTTCCAGGGACCACCCAGAAGCAACATTTGAGTTACAAACATTCGCTTTGAAAATACATAATAGTCAAAGATTTGCACAAATTTTCACGACTTTTTCAAAAATAGCAGATCTACAAGCTCGCAGCGCGGCACTCGGTGCCGCGCTGTGAGCTTGTATATCTGCTATTTTTCACTGGTTAAAGCATTCAATAATTAAATTGGATTTATTTCACTAGAACAGGGGTTTTCAACAGTTTTGACCCAGGGACCACCATCCTGACTACGAGCAACCCTGGGGACCACCACTATTGTGTTGTTGGGTCCATCATAGACCCACCTGACACAAATAGTGTCCGTTTTCAAAGCACTTATTACCATTTTTATCCACATATTTGTTTTTGGGGATACATGCCGCATTTGAATGCATCAACTATTTACAAAAGTGTGTTTTACCTGGACCAAGCAGGACAGACCAAGTCCTCTGTCAAAATATATTATTCACATGCAAACAAGAAAGAAGAGTAGCAAATAAAAGTGGGAAAAAAAGTCAATTTACTATTATTATTTTTAGAAAAGAAAGCGAGCAAGCCGCGTTGTGGGCTTGTAGAGCGTCTATTTTCACGATTTATTTTAATTTTATGGAACTTCTTAGATTTTTCTTGTATTTCTTCATGAAATGGTTGAATTTGATTAATTCACGAAAAGTTTAGATTTTTTGGGGATATTTTTCCTAATGTTTTGAAATAATAATTAAAAGCAAAACGTAGGAAACCAAAAATAAAGGGACCCATAAGCCATAAAAATGTGTCAATGGTTCCCGACCCAGTGTTTGCATGCCCATCCCATGCAGACAAGTGGCTAAATACTTTTTAGACACAATAAGTCGGCAATTTCTTTGTTACTGTTTACACCAGCCCCCATAAGTCTCATCTGCCCATGAAAGATTGCGGTGCATCTTGGGAATGGGCTTATTGTGTCGGAAGAGATATTTAGCCACATGCAACCTGGGGGCATGCATGCAAATCAACATCGTCAAAATCACTAAAACGATAGAAAGAAGAAGAAAACATTTTAACACTCATGTTTTCTTTTCTCTAATGACTCTCTAAAATATGAACCCCTGTTGTCCTTTAACCGGGCTGGTGTTCTCTACGTTGGCCAGGCTGCAGCAGCTGGACGAGGAGAACAGTGAGCTGAGGTCCTGTGTTCCCTGTCTACGAGCCAACATCGAGAGACTAGAGGAGGTAAGGATCCTGCTCCTCTCATGCCTCTCATCTCTTCTCCTGCTGCTATCCAGCTATTTCAGGGGTTCTCAAACCCTTTTAGGCCGTGACCCGCAAAATAAACATATTTGAACAGGGGACCCCCACCCTGACAAGCACTTGGAATTGTAGGTATTACATTTAATGGGAATCGGTTCCACAGATAAATATAGTGAAAATAGCATGTAGATCTGCTATTTTCACAATGTTTGCCTCTTTGACAGTTTGGTATTAAAACGGTCTTAAAAGTCCTTAAATTGTCACTTTATAAATGTGCAGATACCCTATTTTATAAAAAGGACATTAAGCTAATCATCTGTTTGAGAACCACTGATCTATTCACTCTATTTTACCCTCTCCCCTCACCAGTGTTACTTTTGATTTAGTTTCACCCATAGTCTTTTGAATGAAGTTCCATTTAGCTTTAGTCATGTTTTAGTCATTTTGAAATGGTTTTAGTCTAGTTTTAGTTGACTAAATATACAGCTGATTTAGCTGATTCAAGCGCACAGCGTGAACATTGTGAGCTTTGTAGATCGATTTCCAGAGTGCGACACCCGAGCACAAAACTATTTGTCTTAGTTCTACTGGATCTCTTTTCCACTAATCCTTCCACTTTAGTCTAGTTTCTATTTGTTGACGATTTGTTTGTTATGGTTTTAGTCATCATAGCTTCACTTAATTTAGCTTGAATTCAATATTTGTCAGTGAAAAAAGGTAGTTGACGAAGGTTTTTCGTCATAGTTTTAGTTGACAAAGTACCCATTCAGAACGGGTACACATTATAGTGTATTATTATTTTATGCTTTAACTATTGAAAAATAACAGATATACAAGCTCACAGCGCGGCACCGAGTGCCGCGCTGCAAGCTTGTAGATCTGCTATTTTTGAAAAATGTTGAAAATTTGAATTTTGACCCGATTCTATAAGTGTCTTTTGAATCCTTCTAAGGTTTTTTTGAAAAACCTATGTTTCTATGTCAGCAATCTGGCCAGCCACCGTCAAAGAAAAGGTCCTTTTCACTTAAATGGAGCTCAGTTAGTCTGTTCTTGAGAGACTACTAAATCAGTGGTTCTCAAACTTTTTCATGTGAAGGACCCCCAAACTGATATGTATTTGGCCACGGACCCCCATCACAAAATATTTAGTTCCAGCGACCACCCAGAAGCAAAATTTGAGTTACAAACGTTCGCTTTGAAAATACATATATTCAAAGATTTGCACACAGTTTTCACGACTTTTCAAAAATAGCAGATATACAAGCTCACAGCGCGGCACTCGGTGCCGCGCTGTGAGCTTGTATATCTGCTATTTTTCAATAGTTAAAGCATCCAATAATTCTAGGGTTAACAACCTCGCTCCTTCCCCTTCCATTTTGTGCGTTGACCAGAGCCCTAGAAACGGAGAGTTACGACACTTCCGTCGACTCCCATAGTAAACGTGGAAAGCCTATTCACTCTATGGTGGGAAGCTAACTTAGCCTAGCTTACGCATGCGCACACATGCACGCATGGAGCCTGTCATTCCTAGCGAGTCTCTGCCCCGTCCGCCCCCCCATTCATTTTCACTCGCTGGTAAGTAGACTAAATCACGTCTTTTTCACCCTTTTAATAATGTCATCTACCTTCGAGAGGCCCGTGAATGCGTTAAAATGGTGAAAAAGACGTGGTTTGGTCTACTTCCAGCGAGTGAAAATGCCTCGGCTAGAATGGGGGCGGACGTGGCAGAGGCTCGCGAGGAATGAGACGGGCTCCATGCGAAGCCACTTCCGGTCTGCGGCGAGTTCAAAGTGTGTGTCGTCACTCTGCTTACACTGCTCTGGCGTTGTCCAGAGCCTTCTACCTACGGAGAGTTGCGTCACTCCCGTTCACTTCATGGGGCCAGGTCTTCTACGCACACATCTATTGGCGTATAGTGACAAACAGCGAACCGGAAGTTTACAAAATGCATTGAAGTCTATGAGGTGTAAAGTGACAATGAACCACGTGACCAGCGCTGTTTCTGACCCCGCAGTGGCAGGACTCTCTGATTAGACGACTCTGGCGTTGACTATCTTCCGAACCCTCCCTCCCTCCCCCCATTCACACTTGCGTCCTTGTTTTTGTGTTTTTTCATGGACCAGGAGAAGAGGAAGCTCCAGGATGAGACGGAGGACATGACGGACAGGCTGAACGAGGAGATGGAGGCGCGCAGGAAGATGGCCGACAAGCTGAGCCACGAACGCCACCAGAGCCAGAAAGAGAAGGAGTCCACCCAGGAGGTGAGAGGGCCGAGTCCTCTGTCAAAATAGTATTATTCACAGTAGGCTTATCACGATACTGGATTTCTAACTTCAATACGATATTTTGAAACATTTCAAAATATCGTATACCATTTTCGATACCACGCAACCAAAGCGATTTCAGTGCAAAAATGTTTTTTTTTATTTAAAGAAAAATACAGAACTTCTTGAGGTAGATTGTAGTGCACTTTTTAAAGGCCTGCCTTTGATTTTTTCACATTCTAAGTACAAATAGGCCTTTAAAATAACTAGGAATAAGCCAAAGAAGGAAGGACACATAAAATTAATGTTCGTGTAAACCAACGAGAGATGTAAAAACTGATCAATATTATCGATATTATCGATAATATCGATATTATCGATATTATTGAAACTATGGAAAAGTCATATTGAAAATCAATACTATATTAAAAATCGATACTTTTGGATAAATCGATATTTTTGACAACACTAATTCACACGCAAACAAGAAAGAAGAGTAGCACCTTTCTGTGTGGAGTTTGCATGTTCTCCCCGTGTCTCCTAGGGTAGATGCCCTCACAAAAACATGCAGTAGTCCTGGTTTCTGTACTACCTCCCCCTAGCCAGCCAGGTGCTCCCCAATTCCCCATGGTGCGGCAGGGGGAGAGCGGAAACCAGGACTACAGGTTAGGTTAGTTGGCACTGGGTGAGAAAATGGGATAAAAATGATATAAAGAAAAGAAAGAAGAGTAGCAAATAAAAGTGAAAAAGAAAAGTACATTTACTTTTATTATTTTTAGATAAGTAAGCGAGCAAGCTGCGTCGTGAGCTTGTAGACCGTCTATTTTCACTATCTATAAAACATTTGTTTTCTGATTTATGGAATTTCTTAGATTTTTCTTGTATTTCTTCATGAAATGGTTGAATGGTTTAATTCACGAAAAGTTTAGATTTTTTTGGGGATATTTTTTTTAAAGGGACCCATAAAAAATGTGTCAATGGTTCCCGACCCAGTGTTAGCATGGGAACCAGTGGAATAGAGGGTTTTAGTGGCTTACAACAAGGGGTCATATTTTAGATTGTAATTCGAGAAAAGAAAAGTTGAGTGTTTAAAACGTTTTCATTTATTGCTTTATATTGTTTTAACGATTTTAGTATTTTGATTTCACCCAGGAGGTGAGAGGGCCGGGAACTTTTGATATCTCTGGTACCAGAACACCCTGTGTATGAAACGAGACAGCAGTTATTATTAGAAAGACATTGGGCTGCTTCCTTGTTTCCTTCACAGGTGTTGCCAATGATAAATGAGACTGAACAATGCTGTGCAATATCGTAGTGCTTAATTCATATCTGTGTTCTTCTGAACCAAGCTTTTTGGTCATTATTGTTTTGGTTCATTATTTACCGTATTCTGAATTTGAGCCACGGACCACCATTTGATGACATTTAGCCTCTCAGATCCAAAACATTTAATATTTCTTTATCGTTGGATAAGATTTTGTTCACAATTCCATGCTGTATTGATGTTGGTACCATAGAAGAGAGAACAGGCAAAACGTTAATCAAAATACTGTATATATATATTATTTCTACATTCTGTAATTAGCCAGTAGCTATGGCCCTCCCCTAAAAGCTTTTGTCCAATGCTAGCTTAGCAACCGGCAGCTTGCCAAGGCTGTTGCCAAGGCAAACCTTGGCAAGCAGGAAGTTATTCTAAGCTAGCATTGGACAAAAGCTTTTTGGGAGGGGCATAGCTACTGGCTAATTGTGTAGACTCGCATAAATTAAGTAATGCAGATGTTTAACAATACTTTAAAGATCTTAAAGGGTCCATTTGGTTACCAACTCACCATCATTTAGCTGGGGCCCACCTGGAACCCCCTCAAGGACCACTGGTGGTCCCTGGACCACACTGGTTTAGACAAACAATCTCCTTTATGCATTGCTTTAACCCATTCAGAACGGGTACACATTATTGTCTATCATTATTTTATTCTTTAACTATTGAAAAATAGCAGATATACAAGAGTGCCGCGCTGCGAGCTTGTAGATCTGCTATTTTTGAAAAATCTTGAAAATTAGAATTTTGACCTGATTCTGTCTTTTGAATCCTTCTAAGATTTTTTGAAAAACCAATGTTTCTATGTCAGCAATCTGGCTAACCATCATCAAAGAAAAGGTCCTTTTCACTTAGCTGGAGCTCAGCTAGTCTGTTCTTGAGAGACTACTATGTCAGTGGTTCTCGAACCTTTTCATGTGAAGGACCCCCAAAATGATAAGTATTTGGCCACGGACCCCATCTCAAAATATCTAGTTCCAGGGACCACCCAGAAGCAAAATTTGAGTTACAAACGTTTGCTTTGAAAATGCATACGTTCAAAGATTTGCACACATTTTCACGACTTTTTCAAAAATAGCAGATCTACAAGCTCACAGCGCGGCACTCGGTGCCGCGCTGTGAGCTTGTATATCTGCTATTTTTCACTGTTTAAAGCATTCAATAATTCTAGGCCTAAGTGACTTCACTTATTGATGTTTCTCCCACCACCCACCAGCTCATCGAGGACCTCCGCAAGCAGTTGGAGCATCTACAGCTGTACAAGCTGGAGGCGGAGACCAGGAGGGGGCGCTCTCCCAGTGCGGGACTACAGGAGTACCAGACCCGCACCCGGGAGGCTGAACTAGAGCAGGAGATCAAGCGTCTCAAACAGGTACTCAAGCACAGTGTTTCTCAAACTTTCAAATGTCACGGTATTTCCCTTAACTCTGTACAAATGGAACCAAATCAACCTTTTAGGGTTCATTTGGTTCCATTTGTACACTTATCAGAGTTACAGAATTGTATGGGTCAATTTAGACCATCCTAAAGGAACCAACAGAGTCCCTGGAATCCACTTTGAGAACCACTGCTCTAACACAGAGGCTGCTTCAACTCTCAGTAGACCAGTGGTTCTCAGCCTTTTCAGGCTGTGACCCCCAAAAGAATCATATTTTAGCTGGGGACCCAAGAGTTGAGGAAGTACATTTTGTATAACAGGGTTCTATTGTGAAAATAGCTGATCTACATGCTCACAACGCCTCGCAACGCGAGGCGTTGTGAGCATGTAGATCAGCTATTTTCACAATTTCTGCCTCTAATATTTGACAATTTGGCCAATGTCATTTTAGAGGTATTAAAAAGTCCTTATATTGTCACTTTAGAAATGTGTAGATACCCTCTATACACTTAAACGTTATGTCGGTTTGTTTACTGTTAAGTGAGAAAACAATGTTTCATAATTTGGGGACCCACAGGGGGGTCCCGACCTACAGGTTGAGAACCACTGCAGTAGACGTCTGCTTGCACCTAGTTCATATGTGGTGTTTTATTCAACTCTGTCACTAACAACAACAACACATGAGAAAAGGAAAATGCCTGTTGACTAACAAATATGTAACAAGTGTCAGCGCTGTAGAGACTTAATCCAGAGTGTCTTACAATGAGCACAAGGTGATACACCAGTAAGACTCCCTAATCGACCGTCAGGTCACATGTATACACCACTTTGCATGATTTTAGGGCAAAATCTGTAAGAGCATTTGCAAGAATTGGCCTCATGATGGCGCTAGAAGAGGGCCATGTGAGAAATGAGGTTGTGGTTTGGCAGCCAAGGAGTGTGTGTGTGCAAAGTTTGGCATGGATAGGGGCAACGGTGGCAGAGATATGAGTAGGGGAAAAGTGTGACGTGACTGACAGACAGACCGACTGACCGACTAACAGCTGGTGGAGGTTTTGATAGTGACTGCGACCTGACGGTCGCAATCAAATGCATAGAAATTGTAATCTAGGATCGTAGGTAAACCAAGGACCTGTCGTCAGTCTAACAGTAGACTGATAAAACACCAAACAACTACTTATTGTATTACTGTATATGAGGATGTTAGGGCTGTCACCATATGACATTTTACATGACCATTAATTGTCACTCAAATAATTGGCGATTAACGATTTAATTGTGTTTTTGTCGTTGATAATTACATTTCTGTTTGGCTTTTAGGCTTTGAAGTTGCATATGGTAGATATGACACATAACCTAAATACACAAATACATTACTGACATATTTGACAACTTACTACTTAAAAAATAACATTGATAGTGGAAATAGCCGATCTACAAGCTCACAACGCGTCGCAAGCTTGTAGATCTGCTATTTCCACTATTTCGGACATTTTTCAACATTCACGATTATGACGATTATGACAAAATAATTGCGATAATGTCAAATAATCACGATTAGACGATTATGTAATAATTGTGACAGCCCTATGTGATGATGATGATAATGTGATGACTCCCCGCAGGACAACCGCAGTCTGAAGGAGCAGAATGACGAGCTCAACGGCCAGATCATCAACCTGAGCATCCAGGGAGCCAAGAACCTGATGTCGTCCTCCTTCTCCGACTCCCTGGCGGCCGAGATCAGCTCTGTGTCTCGGGGAGAGGTCAGTTTGACATGAGGATAACAGGGTTCCCACGGTCATGAAATTCCTGGAAATATTTTGAAATTAGAAAAATATCTTTCCAGTACTGGAAAAGTTTTGGAATTGATCAAGGGTCCTGGAAGGCCATGGAAAAAATAGCTATGCGTTGTCTTTGGTTATTGATTTTGTTAATACCTCTGAAATGACAAATTAAACATTGGCCAAATTGTCAAATATTAGAGGCAGAAATTGTTCTGCTATTTTCACAATAGAAACGTGTTATACAAAATTCCTCAACTCTTTGAGCTTGTCAGGGTGCCGGGGTCCCCAGTTAAAATATGATTATTTCGGGGGTCACTGCCTGAAAAGGTTGAGAACCACTGGCATACACTGCCTGTCTTTGGGCACTGCGCATAGGAGTAAGCAACTTGTTATTGAGCTGAATTATTGTTATATAGTCCTGGAAATTGGGTTAAATATTCTGGAAAAGTTTTAAGTTTTTGGAAATGATTTGGTAAAAATGTGTGGGAACCCTGGTATAGGCTCGCATGTGATGGCGTCCACAGGAGAGACGCGATACGAACGTGAATTCTCAAAATTGGAGTTGTAGATCAGTGTGTTATACCAGTAGTTCTCAAACCTTTTCATGTCAAGGACCCCCAAATTAATATCATTTTTCTCTTTTGTGCCAGGGACCCCAGTACAAGATTTATAATGTTTCAAAAACGTTAGACATGTTATGGTATAGGGCAGGGTTCCCCAATTAGTTTTCCCCA
The DNA here is from genome assembly GCF_963921795.1 of Nannobrachium achirus. Taxonomy (NCBI): domain Eukaryota; kingdom Metazoa; phylum Chordata; class Actinopteri; order Myctophiformes; family Myctophidae; genus Nannobrachium; species Nannobrachium achirus. The sequence goes on from NC_137825.1 coordinate 55,512,492, forward strand.
AGGGCCGAATTATGTCTAGGGTACCAAGCCGAGGGCCACAACATTGCAGGGGGCGACGGCGGCGTTCCCGCTACTCCAGCGACTGCGACAGTTCAGATTTCGTCGTTGTCGGGTGAAAATCTTGTATGTCCATAACCATTCGTTTTGCATTTCTCATTTAAAAAATTATTTAAACTAGTGAAAACAGCCGATCTACAAGCACACAACGCCTCGCACCCGCGAGGCGTTGTGTGCTTGTAGATCGGCTGTTTTCACTACTTTTGTGCGACGGCCTTGTATGATTTGCGAAAGAACGTACACATTTGAGATACGAGATTTCCACCCGACAACGACGATATACTAGTGTTGTTGCTGCTCTTATAGCACCATTATTACTGGGGTTGGTGTGGGCCAGACAGTAGCCCCCCGCGGGCCGCAAATGGCCCGCGGGCCGCCTATTGGGGAACCCTGGTATAGGGTTAAAGTTGTTAAACTGATTTAGATGATTTCAAGGACCCCTGCGGGTCACCGGACCCCGCTCTTAAGAACCACTATGTTATACTGTGGCATGTTATTTCTTATTCAACATGTATCGTTATTGTTATGTCGACTGACACATGCCAACTCTGTTTCCAGTTGATGGAGGCTGTCCACAAGCAAGAAGAAATCAACTACAGGCTCCAGGACTATATCGACAAAATCATCGTGGCCATCATGGAGTGCAACCCCGCTATCCTGGAGGTCAAATAAGACGCCCTCGTGAAAGGTCTTGCCTACGTTGAAGTTGGAACAAAAAGAAAGCACTCTTCCCAATTCCAATTGAAGATTCAAAAGAACTATCTCGTTTTTGGCACTGTCCATGGCTGTCTATGAATAAGCTATTTTGGTTAAATATCCCTTGAATATGAGCATATTTGTGTGTGCGTGCATGTTCTCCCTCCTTAATTCCAATGGGTTCTGGTGACTTCCATGTATTTGGGTAGAGGGACCCGCGTTATGAAGGTATGGATGATGTTCCATGAGAATTTACATTGCGAGATGCAGAAACCTCCCCGCCCTTTCCAAAGAGACAAAACATCTGGAGGCTTGGCTTACATGGAATTTAGACAATGATACCCGAAAAGCCTTAAAGCTAAATGCCATGTGAGTACCCAACTGGTCGTACATACATCGACCAGCATGTTAGGGCGTGTTCTCCTGAGTCGCGCTGAATCGTGTTGTCCACACATCGTGTGTTTAAGCCGTATGAAGCGCTGTTCATGAGGAGGCAGCCAGGGGGAGCTACCGGGCTTTTCTGAATTGTCCGGTGGCTCTCTTAAACACGTTTGAAGTTTGCTGTGTTATCTACAGTGGTGGACAAAGTATATACCAAGTAAATGCTCTTAAGTACAAGTTACAAAGTACATTTTCTTTTTTAACATTAATGCATTGCTGTATCGAAATTTGTAACATTTAAAAACTATAAAGTAAAATGAAATTCATGAACAGGTCGCCGTGCGACATGTTGTAAGCTTGTAGATGTGCTATTTTCACTAGGTTTGAAATAGGGCTTAAGTGTTTAATTCATGAAGTACTTTTCCCCTCCCTAGAAGCGTAGTGGAGTCAAAAGTACAATATTTTGTCTTGGCGATGTAGTGGCGTGAAAGTCGTGCTTGCACAAAATTATAAAAGAATGTACTTAAGTACAGTACTCAAGTAAATATACTTAGTTACTGTCCACCACTGGTCATTTACCAGTCAGCGTTTGCGGTGTGGCCTGTCTTTTAGACCTAATTGGACGATCTTTCCAGGCAACCTAGTGAGGGACATTTCGCGGGGCGGAGCATGAGAAATGCCCTGAGGGTTTGTTTAGTGCGTGTTTGTGTGCGTGTGTGTGAAGTATTTTACATTCCCATTTTGTTTAGTTTTGCTTAAAGGTTTTGAAAATGGATTGACACATTCTATTGTTGTGAGCCTCAATGTCTCCATGCGAGGACCTCTCAGGCCTATTATTTGCTGCATCTCCATTTGTTTTTACGATGAAACAGGGTCTCAGAGTTCAGGTGGGCTTGGAAACCTCGTGTTTAAAGAGCTACGTTTCCCATCACGGACCAATGGTCGTAAAACTTCCAAAGCTGGCGTACAGTAAGGAACTTGTGATGTATAACTGACAAAGTAATGATAATACTGATGCTTGTACTTTGTACACGTTGCTAACATTTCAATTAAGCCTAAAGGGAAACTGCAGAGTGATCTGGAAATTGGAGTCTCTCTTTTTCTCTGTTGGGCTCACCTGATCTCTGGTCTCTTGATGAGTGAAAGTTCTAGGGAGCCAGCTAATCCGGGTTACCAAACATTTTTGCTATATTGTCAGTGAAAATGTTTTCGAGCGGTTTATTGTGAAGGATTAAATCCTACATTGAAGATGCTTAGTGCATATATGAATATCGTCGCTGTCGGGCAAAACCAAAACCATGTCCAAAACCCTTACTTTTTAGGAAATGGACTAAAAAAGAACCTGTGTTCCAATGGATACAATGTAGTTCTGTGTTCCAATGGATACAATGTAGTTCTTATTTGATCACAAGCTCTGAGATATTTGCAAACCCCACAGACAGACATGACCTATTTGAACATGGCATCGCTATTTTGTGCATGAATTATTATAGACTAAAACAGCAGATCTACAAGCTCGCGATGTGGCACTTTGTGAGCTTATAGATGGGTTAGGTAATTAATTTATTTTAAAAAAGTGGAGGTTTCTGCCTGACAGCGAATACGCGAATGATTCAATGAGTACAGGGACTCTTGTTGCTAGAGGCACAGTCATCAACTGACGAACTTTAGCTTGCCGAACTCTCACGCACATTTACAGATGAGCAAAACCAAATCACACTAACCAGAATGCCATATAGCACAGAGGACATTCAAGAGCTGTTGAGACATACAGTACAGTATGCTCAGGCTGTGTCCGAATATTTTGCTAAATTCTCACTCTTAACGTGCGTTATATTTTAACAACTCTTCTCCTTACAATTGGGGAGTTCATCTACTGGCTTGAGGGAGAGTTTCAAGAGGCCAGCCTCTTGTTCCACGGCGGACCTAAAAGGATGATGCATACATTGAAGAGACACTTAAGATTTAGCGAGCAATAATGTTGCAAAACAACGGTGGACATTGCTGGAGGGCAGATAGAAAAACGATGCTGATCTTTTCCCCCCTCAACAAAAGCTACATGTACTTTTTCCTCTGTGGTTCTGGAATACAGCAACAAGGACTCACGGCAGACTGAATACATACTCAATCACTGCTACCTATATCCTTAAGTCGGCTCTTTGTAGACATTTATGGACACCTCTGTCTCACACCTCGAAATCGGATATTCTAGTCCGAGTTGGATACCGGACAACTTTTGCGGTGTTGCACTTGGTCTCCCTGTCTGTGGTGGACAGGTAGTTTGTCCTTTGCAAGAGGGGACCAGGCAGAATGGTGCATCAACACAATGACGATAGACTCAAATCAAACGAAACGACAGCTGTCTTTTCACCCTATTCACCTCGAACTCCTGCTATGTATGTCACTACTACTACTATTCTTCACCTGCCATTCCATGGAACATGGCCTTGGATGTAAATGATGTGTACATGTAAAGTTTTTTTCTACCCTTCTTGTAGAGTCTAGGTATTTTTATAGTCACGAAAACAAGGATAAATGTTCTTTTTCTTTTCTTGTCTTTTGCTGAGGAACAATTGCCTGTATTCTAGCATGTAGCGTGTACAGTACGTGTTGGGCTTCTCACCCGTTTCAAATCACAACAGAATATTTATTCACCATTTTCTCATGATGACACCATTTCTGGGGACGGCTCTTCACGTTAAAAAAAAGTTTGTAAATAATTTTAGGGCTTTTTTGTTAGTATTTTCTTTTTCCTTGACGTTCACAAAAGGAAGACGGTATACACAGGGAATGATTCTGTTGAAGTATTCTTTTGAATGAAAATGTATCCATTTAAGAAAAATATGTTTGGGGAAAGTCCCGATAGTCTGGTTGATTTACATCTTGTACAAAAGCTTGAGTCTGGCCAGTTCAAAATGCCATATGGCTTGATGAGGACGCTAACATGATGCTTATGTTGCGATGCCTTCTACAAGGCCATTGCTATATTGTTGACTTTTGCCACTGTTGTCTTCTCAGCTGAAGTCGGGTACTGCATGGAACCACTCATCATCGTTGTATATCACTGATAGTTCAGCAAATCTTTTGACCCAAATCTATTTACACTTTACAGCAGTATATACTGTAAATCTGTGGAGTTGTACCTCTTATTTGTAGCGAGGCATCCTTAAGCACTTGCATTAGTAAAACCTCTTATTCGGTCTACAGTACAACTTTTCTTATTGGTACAACATCGGCACATTGCGTTTCAGTATGACGTTTTTTTTCCATGCCCATTCGTCATTTACATTTCAACCATGGGGATTTACGATGAGGAGAGTCACAATTTCAATCTGGCTACGGATAACCCTCAAATATAACAATTTTTATTTCAGTGTATCTGGCTCTGATAGGATAAATGAAAACTAACACTGCTTACTCAATGACTGGACGGTTGCTGAGACCACAGACCTGTCAAAACATTCCCCTTGTAGCAGGGCTAAACTTGATTCAGTGGAATTCCGTAATGCACTTTAAACGATTCCAATGTCTTCATTTGTATCCCCTGCTTTCAAAATGACCAAAGACATTTGACTTTTAACTCAGTCTAGAACTCTTTATGATCAGCTCTTGGGTTTCCCAAAAGCTTACTCATAGTCAGGGACGTGCTGGGCCCCTGATTCAGCCCGGGAAAAAGAGTTGGAGAGGCCCTCATTGCACGCTATAGAGAGAGATCTCTCTCTATAGCGCTGCTGCTACTCAAAGATTTGCCATTTCAGATCATGACAAGTGACAACCCAGTGGGCCAATTACTGTACATGAGTTTTATTTCGTCGTTGTCGGGTGGAAACCTTGTATGTCCAAAACCGTTTGTTTTGTATTTATCATTTTAAAAATGATTTAAACTAGCGTTGTGTGCTTGTAGATCTGCTGTTTTCACTACTTTTGTGCGACGGCCTTGTATGATGAAGCAGTTTGCGAAAAAATGTATACATTTGAAACTTGGAGATACGAGGTTTCTGCCCGACAGTGATGGAACTGGAAATGGAACGAAGGCTGACATTTTATTTTTATTTTTTTCCTAATGGCCGGCCTGGACCGGCCAGGAATGAACCGGTCGTTCGGGAGTGGTCCCACTTTTCCCAATGGCCAGCACGTCCCTGCTCACAGTAACAGAAAAGGATTGAACTCTCTACTTTCAGTAGTTTGCCCTGACAAACTGGTCTGCTAGTCTTAACACTGTGCATCTGCGTGTCATACCTTGCATCTAAACTAACCCTATAAGCCCTGGGAAACGCGCTAACCACGTGACTGTCAGTTTGCTAAATTAGGACAAACCCTAAATTGTGTAAATAAGACTTGTAATTTTTGTGGACTTCTGCTCTCACACTTGCTTCCAATGTCCAAAGAAAGTTTGCTCAAGGCACAAACATCACTACAGAGTAGTGCATGGCTTGCCATTTTACTGACACGGGAGGATGAAAAGAGAACATTGTAGAAAAACAGAAATTGTATAACTGGAGTTTATTCTTATTTTGAAAGAAATGTATAAATTATAACAGTATTGGTTACTGCTGTATATTATTTTTGAAGCTCTCTTGAAAGATGTATCCTAATTGTTATTGAGGAAGTATAAGTTCATCAAGTCATTGTTAAATTAAAAAGAAAAAAAAAGTTAAAGAAAACAATGAAGGTAAGATTAGGAAAATAAATTAAATAAAGTGATCCTGTGTTTGTCTTGTTATAATTAATGTTACTTTACATCTTTACTCGTATAGCCCTGGCTGGCACTGTTTGCCTGACAACAGGTACTGTTGACAACGTGTCACTTTGTGACATATTGAAAGGGAGAGAAGGAGCCTATAGGGTGTGCCAAATGTAGTTCTAAGAGCGGCCATTTCTTGGGTAAACACAGCCTTACACAGGTGTTCTGATTGGAGTAAAGCATTAGTTCTATGCAATCAAACAATTGAAACACCTGTGTTTTTACCCAAGAAATGGCCGCTAAGGACTACAATGACGTAGCCGCTGGCACACACTAATATACCCACACAATAACCTGGGCATGGCCAGGTACTGATAGACACACAACGTACCTCAGGGTTTCCCAAGGTGGGTGATGCACCCAAATGTGTGCATGATGTCAGTCCAGGGGTGCCGCAGAATACTTGGATAATAATTTGGAATTCATCAATATCACTCACTTCACTATGATTAGTAAAACACACCTTATTGCACTGTACTTTAGTTATTTTTCCGTCTACACACTGCATTACATTATGCAGATAACAATCCCCTTAAAGAACCATGGTGAATTATTAAGAGTCACTACATACTTTTATTATTTGTACTTTGGGTAGCTATTTTGAAAACAGGACTTTGGACAGGATTTGTAACAGTATGTTTACAATGTGGTATAGCTACATTTACCCAAGTAAATCTCAGTACTTGCACCACTGCTGCTAATATGCTGGTGGAGAAGGAGTTACAGTAATGTATGCGAGCATAATGTGTGCGCACCACGCCCACACGCATTTCCAAACCACGCCCCGCCCCCAATTTGCATATGTCGACTAAGCTCCTCCCCTTCATTTACATACGGCCGCCTGCATTTTTTACGCGCTGAGAAACGCCACTTAACAGCCTCATTAGCATAATTTATGCGAACCACGCCCACACGCATTCCCAGACCATGCCCCGCCCCCAATTTGCATGAGTCGACTAAGCTCCTCCCCTTCATTTACATACGGTCATCTGCATTTTTTATGCGCTGGGAAACACACCTTAACGCCCTCATTAGCATAATGTATGCGAGCATAAT
>NC_137825.1:55524425-55539425 GCF_963921795.1 Nannobrachium achirus
GAAAATGTATATAAACCTGTGAATATAAAAATGGTATTTCCACACAAATCAGCTTGTTACATTCCCATTGTTCCTATTTCAAGTTTTCAAATGTAAAAGTCTTTTGAAAATAGCTGATCTATGTATATTAATACAATATTTGAATCTGAGATGTAGTGGAGTAGAAGTCAAAGTATTGGAAATACTCAAGTAAAGTAAAAAAATACCTCAGAATTGTACTTAAAGGAGGACTTTGCCACTTTTCAACCTATCTTCATATAATAGGTCCTCACTTAATGGTCATAATAAAATTGCGACATTATTGTGAAATTATCGTATTTTTTTTTTTAAACAATATTTTTGAAAAGAATATTTTAGATTTGTATTATCACGAGAACAATAGCTTCCACTTTAACATTGCAACTTTTCAGGAATAGAAAGCCTGCATTTTCTATTAGCTTGGATTCCCCATTGATGATGTCACAAGACTATGGATTTCTGAACCTCCCACAGCTCTCCTAAGACTCTTGTACAGAGTAGATTTATTTTTTATTTTTATTTTTTTGCAATTTTATTATGAACATTAGTGAGGACCTATTATATGAAGATAGGTTGAAAAGTGGTGAAGTAATCCTTTAAGTATAGTACTTTTTAAATGTACTTTAGTAACTTTACACCACTGCAGGGATACATGCTGGCGAGGGGTGGAGTGACCTTGAATAATGATCCATGTTTTGGTGTAGAGTTGGTAATCATACAGCCCAGTGACATAGTGAACCTCCAGGTTGTCAGCAGCACTGTGGCTCTATACTGCCACCCTCTGGTGCAGACCACTAATTAACTGGAGCTCAGTTAGTCTGTTCTTGAGAGACTACTATGTCAGTGGTTCTCAAACCTTTTTTTGTGAAGGACCCCCAAAATGATATTTATTTGGCCACGCACCCGCATCTCAAAATATCTAGTTCCAGGGACCACCCAGAAGCAACATTTGAGTTACAAACATTCGCTTTGAAAATACATAATAGTCAAAGATTTGCACAAATTTTCACGACTTTTTCAAAAATAGCAGATCTACAAGCTCGCAGCGCGGCACTCGGTGCCGCGCTGTGAGCTTGTATATCTGCTATTTTTCACTGGTTAAAGCATTCAATAATTAAATTGGATTTATTTCACTAGAACAGGGGTTTTCAACAGTTTTGACCCAGGGACCACCATCCTGACTACGAGCAACCCTGGGGACCACCACTATTGTGTTGTTGGGTCCATCATAGACCCACCTGACACAAATAGTGTCCGTTTTCAAAGCACTTATTACCATTTTTATCCACATATTTGTTTTTGGGGATACATGCCGCATTTGAATGCATCAACTATTTACAAAAGTGTGTTTTACCTGGACCAAGCAGGACAGACCAAGTCCTCTGTCAAAATATATTATTCACATGCAAACAAGAAAGAAGAGTAGCAAATAAAAGTGGGAAAAAAAGTCAATTTACTATTATTATTTTTAGAAAAGAAAGCGAGCAAGCCGCGTTGTGGGCTTGTAGAGCGTCTATTTTCACGATTTATTTTAATTTTATGGAACTTCTTAGATTTTTCTTGTATTTCTTCATGAAATGGTTGAATTTGATTAATTCACGAAAAGTTTAGATTTTTTGGGGATATTTTTCCTAATGTTTTGAAATAATAATTAAAAGCAAAACGTAGGAAACCAAAAATAAAGGGACCCATAAGCCATAAAAATGTGTCAATGGTTCCCGACCCAGTGTTTGCATGCCCATCCCATGCAGACAAGTGGCTAAATACTTTTTAGACACAATAAGTCGGCAATTTCTTTGTTACTGTTTACACCAGCCCCCATAAGTCTCATCTGCCCATGAAAGATTGCGGTGCATCTTGGGAATGGGCTTATTGTGTCGGAAGAGATATTTAGCCACATGCAACCTGGGGGCATGCATGCAAATCAACATCGTCAAAATCACTAAAACGATAGAAAGAAGAAGAAAACATTTTAACACTCATGTTTTCTTTTCTCTAATGACTCTCTAAAATATGAACCCCTGTTGTCCTTTAACCGGGCTGGTGTTCTCTACGTTGGCCAGGCTGCAGCAGCTGGACGAGGAGAACAGTGAGCTGAGGTCCTGTGTTCCCTGTCTACGAGCCAACATCGAGAGACTAGAGGAGGTAAGGATCCTGCTCCTCTCATGCCTCTCATCTCTTCTCCTGCTGCTATCCAGCTATTTCAGGGGTTCTCAAACCCTTTTAGGCCGTGACCCGCAAAATAAACATATTTGAACAGGGGACCCCCACCCTGACAAGCACTTGGAATTGTAGGTATTACATTTAATGGGAATCGGTTCCACAGATAAATATAGTGAAAATAGCATGTAGATCTGCTATTTTCACAATGTTTGCCTCTTTGACAGTTTGGTATTAAAACGGTCTTAAAAGTCCTTAAATTGTCACTTTATAAATGTGCAGATACCCTATTTTATAAAAAGGACATTAAGCTAATCATCTGTTTGAGAACCACTGATCTATTCACTCTATTTTACCCTCTCCCCTCACCAGTGTTACTTTTGATTTAGTTTCACCCATAGTCTTTTGAATGAAGTTCCATTTAGCTTTAGTCATGTTTTAGTCATTTTGAAATGGTTTTAGTCTAGTTTTAGTTGACTAAATATACAGCTGATTTAGCTGATTCAAGCGCACAGCGTGAACATTGTGAGCTTTGTAGATCGATTTCCAGAGTGCGACACCCGAGCACAAAACTATTTGTCTTAGTTCTACTGGATCTCTTTTCCACTAATCCTTCCACTTTAGTCTAGTTTCTATTTGTTGACGATTTGTTTGTTATGGTTTTAGTCATCATAGCTTCACTTAATTTAGCTTGAATTCAATATTTGTCAGTGAAAAAAGGTAGTTGACGAAGGTTTTTCGTCATAGTTTTAGTTGACAAAGTACCCATTCAGAACGGGTACACATTATAGTGTATTATTATTTTATGCTTTAACTATTGAAAAATAACAGATATACAAGCTCACAGCGCGGCACCGAGTGCCGCGCTGCAAGCTTGTAGATCTGCTATTTTTGAAAAATGTTGAAAATTTGAATTTTGACCCGATTCTATAAGTGTCTTTTGAATCCTTCTAAGGTTTTTTTGAAAAACCTATGTTTCTATGTCAGCAATCTGGCCAGCCACCGTCAAAGAAAAGGTCCTTTTCACTTAAATGGAGCTCAGTTAGTCTGTTCTTGAGAGACTACTAAATCAGTGGTTCTCAAACTTTTTCATGTGAAGGACCCCCAAACTGATATGTATTTGGCCACGGACCCCCATCACAAAATATTTAGTTCCAGCGACCACCCAGAAGCAAAATTTGAGTTACAAACGTTCGCTTTGAAAATACATATATTCAAAGATTTGCACACAGTTTTCACGACTTTTCAAAAATAGCAGATATACAAGCTCACAGCGCGGCACTCGGTGCCGCGCTGTGAGCTTGTATATCTGCTATTTTTCAATAGTTAAAGCATCCAATAATTCTAGGGTTAACAACCTCGCTCCTTCCCCTTCCATTTTGTGCGTTGACCAGAGCCCTAGAAACGGAGAGTTACGACACTTCCGTCGACTCCCATAGTAAACGTGGAAAGCCTATTCACTCTATGGTGGGAAGCTAACTTAGCCTAGCTTACGCATGCGCACACATGCACGCATGGAGCCTGTCATTCCTAGCGAGTCTCTGCCCCGTCCGCCCCCCCATTCATTTTCACTCGCTGGTAAGTAGACTAAATCACGTCTTTTTCACCCTTTTAATAATGTCATCTACCTTCGAGAGGCCCGTGAATGCGTTAAAATGGTGAAAAAGACGTGGTTTGGTCTACTTCCAGCGAGTGAAAATGCCTCGGCTAGAATGGGGGCGGACGTGGCAGAGGCTCGCGAGGAATGAGACGGGCTCCATGCGAAGCCACTTCCGGTCTGCGGCGAGTTCAAAGTGTGTGTCGTCACTCTGCTTACACTGCTCTGGCGTTGTCCAGAGCCTTCTACCTACGGAGAGTTGCGTCACTCCCGTTCACTTCATGGGGCCAGGTCTTCTACGCACACATCTATTGGCGTATAGTGACAAACAGCGAACCGGAAGTTTACAAAATGCATTGAAGTCTATGAGGTGTAAAGTGACAATGAACCACGTGACCAGCGCTGTTTCTGACCCCGCAGTGGCAGGACTCTCTGATTAGACGACTCTGGCGTTGACTATCTTCCGAACCCTCCCTCCCTCCCCCCATTCACACTTGCGTCCTTGTTTTTGTGTTTTTTCATGGACCAGGAGAAGAGGAAGCTCCAGGATGAGACGGAGGACATGACGGACAGGCTGAACGAGGAGATGGAGGCGCGCAGGAAGATGGCCGACAAGCTGAGCCACGAACGCCACCAGAGCCAGAAAGAGAAGGAGTCCACCCAGGAGGTGAGAGGGCCGAGTCCTCTGTCAAAATAGTATTATTCACAGTAGGCTTATCACGATACTGGATTTCTAACTTCAATACGATATTTTGAAACATTTCAAAATATCGTATACCATTTTCGATACCACGCAACCAAAGCGATTTCAGTGCAAAAATGTTTTTTTTTATTTAAAGAAAAATACAGAACTTCTTGAGGTAGATTGTAGTGCACTTTTTAAAGGCCTGCCTTTGATTTTTTCACATTCTAAGTACAAATAGGCCTTTAAAATAACTAGGAATAAGCCAAAGAAGGAAGGACACATAAAATTAATGTTCGTGTAAACCAACGAGAGATGTAAAAACTGATCAATATTATCGATATTATCGATAATATCGATATTATCGATATTATTGAAACTATGGAAAAGTCATATTGAAAATCAATACTATATTAAAAATCGATACTTTTGGATAAATCGATATTTTTGACAACACTAATTCACACGCAAACAAGAAAGAAGAGTAGCACCTTTCTGTGTGGAGTTTGCATGTTCTCCCCGTGTCTCCTAGGGTAGATGCCCTCACAAAAACATGCAGTAGTCCTGGTTTCTGTACTACCTCCCCCTAGCCAGCCAGGTGCTCCCCAATTCCCCATGGTGCGGCAGGGGGAGAGCAGAAACCAGGACTACAGGTTAGGTTAGTTGGCACTGGGTGAGAAAATGGGATAAAAATGATATAAAGAAAAGAAAGAAGAGTAGCAAATAAAAGTGAAAAAGAAAAGTACATTTACTTTTATTATTTTTAGATAAGTAAGCGAGCAAGCTGCGTCGTGAGCTTGTAGACCGTCTATTTTCACTATCTATAAAACATTTGTTTTCTGATTTATGGAATTTCTTAGATTTTTCTTGTATTTCTTCATGAAATGGTTGAATGGTTTAATTCACGAAAAGTTTAGATTTTTTTGGGGATATTTTTTTTAAAGGGACCCATAAAAAATGTGTCAATGGTTCCCGACCCAGTGTTAGCATGGGAACCAGTGGAATAGAGGGTTTTAGTGGCTTACAACAAGGGGTCATATTTTAGATTGTAATTCGAGAAAAGAAAAGTTGAGTGTTTAAAACGTTTTCATTTATTGCTTTATATTGTTTTAACGATTTTAGTATTTTGATTTCACCCAGGAGGTGAGAGGGCCGGGAACTTTTGATATCTCTGGTACCAGAACACCCTGTGTATGAAACGAGACAGCAGTTATTATTAGAAAGACATTGGGCTGCTTCCTTGTTTCCTTCACAGGTGTTGCCAATGATAAATGAGACTGAACAATGCTGTGCAATATCGTAGTGCTTAATTCATATCTGTGTTCTTCTGAACCAAGCTTTTTGGTCATTATTGTTTTGGTTCATTATTTACCGTATTCTGAATTTGAGCCACGGACCACCATTTGATGACATTTAGCCTCTCAGATCCAAAACATTTAATATTTCTTTATCGTTGGATAAGATTTTGTTCACAATTCCATGCTGTATTGATGTTGGTACCATAGAAGAGAGAACAGGCAAAACGTTAATCAAAATACTGTATATATATATTATTTCTACATTCTGTAATTAGCCAGTAGCTATGGCCCTCCCCTAAAAGCTTTTGTCCAATGCTAGCTTAGCAACCGGCAGCTTGCCAAGGCTGTTGCCAAGGCAAACCTTGGCAAGCAGGAAGTTATTCTAAGCTAGCATTGGACAAAAGCTTTTTGGGAGGGGCATAGCTACTGGCTAATTGTGTAGACTCGCATAAATTAAGTAATGCAGATGTTTAACAATACTTTAAAGATCTTAAAGGGTCCATTTGGTTACCAACTCACCATCATTTAGCTGGGGCCCACCTGGAACCCCCTCAAGGACCACTGGTGGTCCCTGGACCACACTGGTTTAGACAAACAATCTCCTTTATGCATTGCTTTAACCCATTCAGAACGGGTACACATTATTGTCTATCATTATTTTATTCTTTAACTATTGAAAAATAGCAGATATACAAGAGTGCCGCGCTGCGAGCTTGTAGATCTGCTATTTTTGAAAAATCTTGAAAATTAGAATTTTGACCTGATTCTGTCTTTTGAATCCTTCTAAGATTTTTTGAAAAACCAATGTTTCTATGTCAGCAATCTGGCTAACCATCATCAAAGAAAAGGTCCTTTTCACTTAGCTGGAGCTCAGCTAGTCTGTTCTTGAGAGACTACTATGTCAGTGGTTCTCGAACCTTTTCATGTGAAGGACCCCCAAAATGATAAGTATTTGGCCACGGACCCCATCTCAAAATATCTAGTTCCAGGGACCACCCAGAAGCAAAATTTGAGTTACAAACGTTTGCTTTGAAAATGCATACGTTCAAAGATTTGCACACATTTTCACGACTTTTTCAAAAATAGCAGATCTACAAGCTCACAGCGCGGCACTCGGTGCCGCGCTGTGAGCTTGTATATCTGCTATTTTTCACTGTTTAAAGCATTCAATAATTCTAGGCCTAAGTGACTTCACTTATTGATGTTTCTCCCACCACCCACCAGCTCATCGAGGACCTCCGCAAGCAGTTGGAGCATCTACAGCTGTACAAGCTGGAGGCGGAGACCAGGAGGGGGCGCTCTCCCAGTGCGGGACTACAGGAGTACCAGACCCGCACCCGGGAGGCTGAACTAGAGCAGGAGATCAAGCGTCTCAAACAGGTACTCAAGCACAGTGTTTCTCAAACTTTCAAATGTCACGGTATTTCCCTTAACTCTGTACAAATGGAACCAAATCAACCTTTTAGGGTTCATTTGGTTCCATTTGTACACTTATCAGAGTTACAGAATTGTATGGGTCAATTTAGACCATCCTAAAGGAACCAACAGAGTCCCTGGAATCCACTTTGAGAACCACTGCTCTAACACAGAGGCTGCTTCAACTCTCAGTAGACCAGTGGTTCTCAGCCTTTTCAGGCTGTGACCCCCAAAAGAATCATATTTTAGCTGGGGACCCAAGAGTTGAGGAAGTACATTTTGTATAACAGGGTTCTATTGTGAAAATAGCTGATCTACATGCTCACAACGCCTCGCAACGCGAGGCGTTGTGAGCATGTAGATCAGCTATTTTCACAATTTCTGCCTCTAATATTTGACAATTTGGCCAATGTCATTTTAGAGGTATTAAAAAGTCCTTATATTGTCACTTTAGAAATGTGTAGATACCCTCTATACACTTAAACGTTATGTCGGTTTGTTTACTGTTAAGTGAGAAAACAATGTTTCATAATTTGGGGACCCACAGGGGGGTCCCGACCTACAGGTTGAGAACCACTGCAGTAGACGTCTGCTTGCACCTAGTTCATATGTGGTGTTTTATTCAACTCTGTCACTAACAACAACAACACATGAGAAAAGGAAAATGCCTGTTGACTAACAAATATGTAACAAGTGTCAGCGCTGTAGAGACTTAATCCAGAGTGTCTTACAATGAGCACAAGGTGATACACCAGTAAGACTCCCTAATCGACCGTCAGGTCACATGTATACACCACTTTGCATGATTTTAGGGCAAAATCTGTAAGAGCATTTGCAAGAATTGGCCTCATGATGGCGCTAGAAGAGGGCCATGTGAGAAATGAGGTTGTGGTTTGGCAGCCAAGGAGTGTGTGTGTGCAAAGTTTGGCATGGATAGGGGCAACGGTGGCAGAGATATGAGTAGGGGAAAAGTGTGACGTGACTGACAGACAGACCGACTGACCGACTAACAGCTGGTGGAGGTTTTGATAGTGACTGCGACCTGACGGTCGCAATCAAATGCATAGAAATTGTAATCTAGGATCGTAGGTAAACCAAGGACCTGTCGTCAGTCTAACAGTAGACTGATAAAACACCAAACAACTACTTATTGTATTACTGTATATGAGGATGTTAGGGCTGTCACCATATGACATTTTACATGACCATTAATTGTCACTCAAATAATTGGCGATTAACGATTTAATTGTGTTTTTGTCGTTGATAATTACATTTCTGTTTGGCTTTTAGGCTTTGAAGTTGCATATGGTAGATATGACACATAACCTAAATACACAAATACATTACTGACATATTTGACAACTTACTACTTAAAAAATAACATTGATAGTGGAAATAGCCGATCTACAAGCTCACAACGCGTCGCAAGCTTGTAGATCTGCTATTTCCACTATTTCGGACATTTTTCAACATTCACGATTATGACGATTATGACAAAATAATTGCGATAATGTCAAATAATCACGATTAGACGATTATGTAATAATTGTGACAGCCCTATGTGATGATGATGATAATGTGATGACTCCCCGCAGGACAACCGCAGTCTGAAGGAGCAGAATGACGAGCTCAACGGCCAGATCATCAACCTGAGCATCCAGGGAGCCAAGAACCTGATGTCGTCCTCCTTCTCCGACTCCCTGGCGGCCGAGATCAGCTCTGTGTCTCGGGGAGAGGTCAGTTTGACATGAGGATAACAGGGTTCCCACGGTCATGAAATTCCTGGAAATATTTTGAAATTAGAAAAATATCTTTCCAGTACTGGAAAAGTTTTGGAATTGATCAAGGGTCCTGGAAGGCCATGGAAAAAATAGCTATGCGTTGTCTTTGGTTATTGATTTTGTTAATACCTCTGAAATGACAAATTAAACATTGGCCAAATTGTCAAATATTAGAGGCAGAAATTGTTCTGCTATTTTCACAATAGAAACGTGTTATACAAAATTCCTCAACTCTTTGAGCTTGTCAGGGTGCCGGGGTCCCCAGTTAAAATATGATTATTTCGGGGGTCACTGCCTGAAAAGGTTGAGAACCACTGGCATACACTGCCTGTCTTTGGGCACTGCGCATAGGAGTAAGCAACTTGTTATTGAGCTGAATTATTGTTATATAGTCCTGGAAATTGGGTTAAATATTCTGGAAAAGTTTTAAGTTTTTGGAAATGATTTGGTAAAAATGTGTGGGAACCCTGGTATAGGCTCGCATGTGATGGCGTCCACAGGAGAGACGCGATACGAACGTGAATTCTCAAAATTGGAGTTGTAGATCAGTGTGTTATACCAGTAGTTCTCAAACCTTTTCATGTCAAGGACCCCCAAATTAATATCATTTTTCTCTTTTGTGCCAGGGACCCCAGTACAAGATTTATAATGTTTCAAAAACGTTAGACATGTTATGGTATAGGGCAGGGTTCCCCAATTAGTTTTCCCCAAGGGCCGAATTATGTCTAGGGTACCAAGCCGAGGGCCACAACATTGCAGGGGGCGACGGCGGCGTTCCCGCTACTCCAGCGACTGCGACAGTTCAGATTTCGTCGTTGTCGGGTGAAAATCTTGTATGTCCATAACCATTCGTTTTGCATTTCTCATTTAAAAAATTATTTAAACTAGTGAAAACAGCCGATCTACAAGCACACAACGCCTCGCACCCGCGAGGCGTTGTGTGCTTGTAGATCGGCTGTTTTCACTACTTTTGTGCGACGGCCTTGTATGATTTGCGAAAGAACGTACACATTTGAGATACGAGATTTCCACCCGACAACGACGATATACTAGTGTTGTTGCTGCTCTTATAGCACCATTATTACTGGGGTTGGTGTGGGCCAGACAGTAGCCCCCCGCGGGCCGCAAATGGCCCGCGGGCCGCCTATTGGGGAACCCTGGTATAGGGTTAAAGTTGTTAAACTGATTTAGATGATTTCAAGGACCCCTGCGGGTCACCGGACCCCGCTCTTAAGAACCACTATGTTATACTGTGGCATGTTATTTCTTATTCAACATGTATCGTTATTGTTATGTCGACTGACACATGCCAACTCTGTTTCCAGTTGATGGAGGCTGTCCACAAGCAAGAAGAAATCAACTACAGGCTCCAGGACTATATCGACAAAATCATCGTGGCCATCATGGAGTGCAACCCCGCTATCCTGGAGGTCAAATAAGACGCCCTCGTGAAAGGTCTTGCCTACGTTGAAGTTGGAACAAAAAGAAAGCACTCTTCCCAATTCCAATTGAAGATTCAAAAGAACTATCTCGTTTTTGGCACTGTCCATGGCTGTCTATGAATAAGCTATTTTGGTTAAATATCCCTTGAATATGAGCATATTTGTGTGTGCGTGCATGTTCTCCCTCCTTAATTCCAATGGGTTCTGGTGACTTCCATGTATTTGGGTAGAGGGACCCGCGTTATGAAGGTATGGATGATGTTCCATGAGAATTTACATTGCGAGATGCAGAAACCTCCCCGCCCTTTCCAAAGAGACAAAACATCTGGAGGCTTGGCTTACATGGAATTTAGACAATGATACCCGAAAAGCCTTAAAGCTAAATGCCATGTGAGTACCCAACTGGTCGTACATACATCGACCAGCATGTTAGGGCGTGTTCTCCTGAGTCGCGCTGAATCGTGTTGTCCACACATCGTGTGTTTAAGCCGTATGAAGCGCTGTTCATGAGGAGGCAGCCAGGGGGAGCTACCGGGCTTTTCTGAATTGTCCGGTGGCTCTCTTAAACACGTTTGAAGTTTGCTGTGTTATCTACAGTGGTGGACAAAGTATATACCAAGTAAATGCTCTTAAGTACAAGTTACAAAGTACATTTTCTTTTTTAACATTAATGCATTGCTGTATCGAAATTTGTAACATTTAAAAACTATAAAGTAAAATGAAATTCATGAACAGGTCGCCGTGCGACATGTTGTAAGCTTGTAGATGTGCTATTTTCACTAGGTTTGAAATAGGGCTTAAGTGTTTAATTCATGAAGTACTTTTCCCCTCCCTAGAAGCGTAGTGGAGTCAAAAGTACAATATTTTGTCTTGGCGATGTAGTGGCGTGAAAGTCGTGCTTGCACAAAATTATAAAAGAATGTACTTAAGTACAGTACTCAAGTAAATATACTTAGTTACTGTCCACCACTGGTCATTTACCAGTCAGCGTTTGCGGTGTGGCCTGTCTTTTAGACCTAATTGGACGATCTTTCCAGGCAACCTAGTGAGGGACATTTCGCGGGGCGGAGCATGAGAAATGCCCTGAGGGTTTGTTTAGTGCGTGTTTGTGTGCGTGTGTGTGAAGTATTTTACATTCCCATTTTGTTTAGTTTTGCTTAAAGGTTTTGAAAATGGATTGACACATTCTATTGTTGTGAGCCTCAATGTCTCCATGCGAGGACCTCTCAGGCCTATTATTTGCTGCATCTCCATTTGTTTTTACGATGAAACAGGGTCTCAGAGTTCAGGTGGGCTTGGAAACCTCGTGTTTAAAGAGCTACGTTTCCCATCACGGACCAATGGTCGTAAAACTTCCAAAGCTGGCGTACAGTAAGGAACTTGTGATGTATAACTGACAAAGTAATGATAATACTGATGCTTGTACTTTGTACACGTTGCTAACATTTCAATTAAGCCTAAAGGGAAACTGCAGAGTGATCTGGAAATTGGAGTCTCTCTTTTTCTCTGTTGGGCTCACCTGATCTCTGGTCTCTTGATGAGTGAAAGTTCTAGGGAGCCAGCTAATCCGGGTTACCAAACATTTTTGCTATATTGTCAGTGAAAATGTTTTCGAGACTGAGAATGCTGGTATTTGACATGTCGTATATGAAGTAACTCAATTACTTTTTGCACTCGATTTTGTTTTGATTACAGAAAATGTATTTTCTTTGTCAAAATGGGGGGGGGGGGGGGGGGGGGAGCGGTTTATTGTGAAGGATTAAATCCTACATTGAAGATGCTTAGTGCATATATGAATATCGTCGCTGTCGGGCAAAACCAAAACCATGTCCAAAACCCTTTTAGGAAATGGACTAAAAAAGAACCTGTGTTCCAATGGATACAATGTAGTTCTGTGTTCCAATGGATACAATGTAGTTCTTATTTGATCACAAGCTCTGAGATATTTGCAAACCCCACAGACAGACATGACCTATTTGAACATGGCATCGCTATTTTGTGCATGAATTATTATAGACTAAAACAGCAGATCTACAAGCTCGCGATGTGGCACTTTGTGAGCTTATAGATGGGTTAGGTAATTAATTTATTTTAAAAAAGTGGAGGTTTCTGCCTGACAGCGAATACGCGAATGATTCAATGAGTACAGGGACTCTTGTTGCTAGAGGCACAGTCATCAACTGACGAACTTTAGCTTGCCGAACTCTCACGCACATTTACAGATGAGCAAAACCAAATCACACTAACCAGAATGCCATATAGCACAGAGGACATTCAAGAGCTGTTGAGACATACAGTACAGTATGCTCAGGCTGTGTCCGAATATTTTGCTAAATTCTCACTCTTAACGTGCGTTATATTTTAACAACTCTTCTCCTTACAATTGGGGAGTTCATCTACTGGCTTGAGGGAGAGTTTCAAGAGGCCAGCCTCTTGTTCCACGGCGGACCTAAAAGGATGATGCATACATTGAAGAGACACTTAAGATTTAGCGAGCAATAATGTTGCAAAACAACGGTGGACATTGCTGGAGGGCAGATAGAAAAACGATGCTGATCTTTTCCCCCCTCAACAAAAGCTACATGTACTTTTTCCTCTGTGGTTCTGGAATACAGCAACAAGGACTCACGGCAGACTGAATACATACTCAATCACTGCTACCTATATCCTTAAGTCGGCTCTTTGTAGACATTTATGGACACCTCTGTCTCACACCTCGAAATCGGATATTCTAGTCCGAGTTGGATACCGGACAACTTTTGCGGTGTTGCACTTGGTCTCCCTGTCTGTGGTGGACAGGTAGTTTGTCCTTTGCAAGAGGGGACCAGGCAGAATGGTGCATCAACACAATGACGATAGACTCAAATCAAACGAAACGACAGCTGTCTTTTCACCCTATTCACCTCGAACTCCTGCTATGTATGTCACTACTACTACTATTCTTCACCTGCCATTCCATGGAACATGGCCTTGGATGTAAATGATGTGTACATGTAAAGTTTTTTTCTACCCTTCTTGTAGAGTCTAGGTATTTTTATAGTCACGAAAACAAGGATAAATGTTCTTTTTCTTTTCTTGTCTTTTGCTGAGGAACAATTGCCTGTATTCTAGCATGTAGCGTGTACAGTACGTGTTGGGCTTCTCACCCGTTTCAAATCACAACAGAATATTTATTCACCATTTTCTCATGATGACACCATTTCTGGGGACGGCTCTTCACGTTAAAAAAAAGTTTGTAAATAATTTTAGGGCTTTTTTGTTAGTATTTTCTTTTTCCTTGACGTTCACAAAAGGAAGACGGTATACACAGGGAATGATTCTGTTGAAGTATTCTTTTGAATGAAAATGTATCCATTTAAGAAAAATATGTTTGGGGAAAGTCCCGATAGTCTGGTTGATTTACATCTTGTACAAAAGCTTGAGTCTGGCCAGTTCAAAATGCCATATGGCTTGATGAGGACGCTAACATGATGCTTATGTTGCGATGCCTTCTACAAGGCCATTGCTATATTGTTGACTTTTGCCACTGTTGTCTTCTCAGCTGAAGTCGGGTACTGCATGGAACCACTCATCATCGTTGTATATCACTGATAGTTCAGCAAATCTTTTGACCCAAATCTATTTACACTTTACAGCAGTATATACTGTAAATCTGTGGAGTTGTACCTCTTATTTGTAGCGAGGCATCCTTAAGCACTTGCATTAGTAAAACCTCTTATTCGGTCTACAGTACAACTTTTCTTATTGGTACAACATCGGCACATTGCGTTTCAGTATGACGTTTTTTTTCCATGCCCATTCGTCATTTACATTTCAACCATGGGGATTTACGATGAGGAGAGTCACAATTTCAATCTGGCTACGGATAACCCTCAAATATAACAATTTTTATTTCAGTGTATCTGGCTCTGATAGGATAAATGAAAACTAACACTGCTTACTCAATGACTGGACGGTTGCTGAGACCACAGACCTGTCAAAACATTCCCCTTGTAGCAGGGCTAAACTTGATTCAGTGGAATTCCGTAATGCACTTTAAACGATTCCAATGTCTTCATTTGTATCCCCTGCTTTCAAAATGACCAAAGACATTTGACTTTTAACTCAGTCTAGAACTCTTTATGATCAGCTCTTGGGTTTCCCAAAAGCTTACTCATAGTCAGGGACGTGCTGGGCCCCTGATTCAGCCCGGGAAAAAGAGTTGGAGAGGCCCTCATTGCACGCTATAGAGAGAGATCTCTCTCTATAGCGCTGCTGCTACTCAAAGATTTGCCATTTCAGATCATGACAAGTGACAACCCAGTGGGCCAATTACTGTACATGAGTTTTATTTCGTCGTTGTCGGGTGGAAACCTTGTATGTCCAAAACCGTTTGTTTTGTATTTATCATTTTAAAAATGATTTAAACTAGCGTTGTGTGCTTGTAGATCTGCTGTTTTCACTACTTTTGTGCGACGGCCTTGTATGATGAAGCAGTTTGCGAAAAAATGTATACATTTGAAACTTGGAGATACGAGGTTTCTGCCCGACAGTGATGGAACTGGAAATGGAACGAAGGCTGACATTTTATTTTTATTTTTTTCCTAATGGCCGGCCTGGACCGGCC
>NC_137825.1:55544425-55564425 GCF_963921795.1 Nannobrachium achirus
CTTACACTTTGTGGAGGTTTTGATAGTAAATGCGACCTACGGTCGCAATTAATCTGTTGGAATAGAATAACCTATACAGATTAATATGCTATGTTTAATATGCTATGTTTTTTTAATATGCTAAAGGGACAGAATCGTGTTTTTTTTCCCACTCTTTTTCCTCTATTTTTTACATTTATTTGCAGCTACATGTAATTCAAATGGTTTATTTACAAGTCCATTTCACCACACAAAAGACAAGCCGTTTCCTCCTTTTATCCTCCTAACTTCCAATCCGGGGTTGGTTCATTCATAATGTCGTCATCATCTTCATCTTCATCATCATCATCATCATCATCATCATCATCATCATCATCATCATCAACATGTGTCAGAGAAAGCAAAGATGGGCCGCCGGCCGCAGGCCGGTGGCCCATCTTTGCTTTCTCTGACACACAGAACCTATCTCCCTTAATTGACACTAGCTGCCATGGCAGCTACACTAGGAAACCCAAACCACGTAACCAATCAAGCCAGCCATGGCCCCCCAGCCCATGGGATACATTCTCCTTGGCTCTCCCCAATCACCTGACCAGGAAGTGTTCTCTCTCCTTCTCTGTTTACCTAGGAGCAGACGCATGAGTTGAGTGTTGCTTCAAACTATGTCAAGGGATGTATATACATAGATGTCACATTGCTCTGTTCAATTGCTCTTTAAACAACTTGGGACAACATGAGACGACGCTGTGTACATTTGGACACAAGACGTGGGTCAACGTGCCTCGTGAGGAGAGGAGAGGAGAGGAGGTGATGCACCATGGTGTCATGAACTTCAAACAGAAGCAGCGTGAGGAACAGGCAGAACCAGACTGAGGGTGAGAGGAATGAAAATAATGCTGTAATGTTTTGTCACAAAGATTGTATTTAGTTATAATATTCTAAATTAACTAAGCCAGTGGTTCTCAACCCTTTTACACCAAGTACCACCTCAGAGCAGTGTTGCCAACTCCCCAGTAACGGAAGTAGCTAGTGGCTCTCCCAGAAGTAGCTAGAAGTCGCTAGGGGTGGGGTGCACGCGCGCTGCGCGCACGTGCACACAAAAGCGCGTGCACGTGAACAGATGCGCGTGCACGTTTCTAGGGTAATAATTCGAGTTTTTGTATTTTTTTGCACGCCGGCAGTACCAGTAGAGAGAGAAAGAGATGCGGCGTGCACGTTTGTGTGTCACTGAGGAGAAGGCAAGCAGCAAATGGAGGCTGAGAGAGGGAAAAGGAAGGAAAAATAGGGTTTTATCTATGGCTCCTATAAACAATATCTGTCTCCAAATCAGCAGAAAAAGTAGCCAGATTTGTCTCTAGAAGCTTTTCACAAATTAAGTCTCTAGTGGGGTCTGGAAAGTAGCTAAATCTAGCGACAAATCCTCTAGGTTGGCAACACTGCCTCAGAGAAGAAAAAAAATAGCAGATATACAAGCTCACAGCGCGGCACCGAGTGCCGCGCTGCGAGCTTGTATATCTGCTATTTTTCAATAGATAAAGTTATTAGGGCCCCTCCACCTTGGGCCCCAGTAACTCAGTCCCACTTTCCTACCCCTTGTGACGCCCCTGTCTCTTCCCATCGCCCGCAGGGTCACACTCGCAGCCCACAGAAAGCAACTTCCTTTGCTCGCACTAGGACTAGGCTAGCACTAAAGCTAAAGACACGAAAATGTATATAAACCTGTGAATATAAAAATGGTATTTCCACACAAATCAGCTTGTTACATTCCCATTGTTCCTATTTCAAGTTTTCAAATGTAAAAGTCTTTTGAAAATAGCTGATCTATGTATATTAATACAATATTTGAATCTGAGATGTAGTGGAGTAGAAGTCAAAGTATTGGAAATACTCAAGTAAAGTAAAAAAATACCTCAGAATTGTACTTAAAGGAGGACTTTGCCACTTTTCAACCTATCTTCATATAATAGGTCCTCACTTAATGGTCATAATAAAATTGCGACATTATTGTGAAATTATCGTATTTTTTTTTTTAAACAATATTTTTGAAAAGAATATTTTAGATTTGTATTATCACGAGAACAATAGCTTCCACTTTAACATTGCAACTTTTCAGGAATAGAAAGCCTGCATTTTCTATTAGCTTGGATTCCCCATTGATGATGTCACAAGACTATGGATTTCTGAACCTCCCACAGCTCTCCTAAGACTCTTGTACAGAGTAGATTTATTTTTTATTTTTATTTTTTTGCAATTTTATTATGAACATTAGTGAGGACCTATTATATGAAGATAGGTTGAAAAGTGGTGAAGTAATCCTTTAAGTATAGTACTTTTTAAATGTACTTTAGTAACTTTACACCACTGCAGGGATACATGCTGGCGAGGGGTGGAGTGACCTTGAATAATGATCCATGTTTTGGTGTAGAGTTGGTAATCATACAGCCCAGTGACATAGTGAACCTCCAGGTTGTCAGCAGCACTGTGGCTCTATACTGCCACCCTCTGGTGCAGACCACTAATTAACTGGAGCTCAGTTAGTCTGTTCTTGAGAGACTACTATGTCAGTGGTTCTCAAACCTTTTTTTGTGAAGGACCCCCAAAATGATATTTATTTGGCCACGCACCCGCATCTCAAAATATCTAGTTCCAGGGACCACCCAGAAGCAACATTTGAGTTACAAACATTCGCTTTGAAAATACATAATAGTCAAAGATTTGCACAAATTTTCACGACTTTTTCAAAAATAGCAGATCTACAAGCTCGCAGCGCGGCACTCGGTGCCGCGCTGTGAGCTTGTATATCTGCTATTTTTCACTGGTTAAAGCATTCAATAATTAAATTGGATTTATTTCACTAGAACAGGGGTTTTCAACAGTTTTGACCCAGGGACCACCATCCTGACTACGAGCAACCCTGGGGACCACCACTATTGTGTTGTTGGGTCCATCATAGACCCACCTGACACAAATAGTGTCCGTTTTCAAAGCACTTATTACCATTTTTATCCACATATTTGTTTTTGGGGATACATGCCGCATTTGAATGCATCAACTATTTACAAAAGTGTGTTTTACCTGGACCAAGCAGGACAGACCAAGTCCTCTGTCAAAATATATTATTCACATGCAAACAAGAAAGAAGAGTAGCAAATAAAAGTGGGAAAAAAAGTCAATTTACTATTATTATTTTTAGAAAAGAAAGCGAGCAAGCCGCGTTGTGGGCTTGTAGAGCGTCTATTTTCACGATTTATTTTAATTTTATGGAACTTCTTAGATTTTTCTTGTATTTCTTCATGAAATGGTTGAATTTGATTAATTCACGAAAAGTTTAGATTTTTTGGGGATATTTTTCCTAATGTTTTGAAATAATAATTAAAAGCAAAACGTAGGAAACCAAAAATAAAGGGACCCATAAGCCATAAAAATGTGTCAATGGTTCCCGACCCAGTGTTTGCATGCCCATCCCATGCAGACAAGTGGCTAAATACTTTTTAGACACAATAAGTCGGCAATTTCTTTGTTACTGTTTACACCAGCCCCCATAAGTCTCATCTGCCCATGAAAGATTGCGGTGCATCTTGGGAATGGGCTTATTGTGTCTGAAGAGATATTTAGCCACATGCAACCTGGGGGCATGCATGCAAATCAACATCGTCAAAATCACTAAAACGATAGAAAGAAGAAGAAAACATTTTAACACTCATGTTTTCTTTTCTCTAATGACTCTCTAAAATATGAACCCCTGTTGTCCTTTAACCGGGCTGGTGTTCTCTACGTTGGCCAGGCTGCAGCAGCTGGACGAGGAGAACAGTGAGCTGAGGTCCTGTGTTCCCTGTCTACGAGCCAACATCGAGAGACTAGAGGAGGTAAGGATCCTGCTCCTCTCATGCCTCTCATCTCTTCTCCTGCTGCTATCCAGCTATTTCAGGGGTTCTCAAACCCTTTTAGGCCGTGACCCGCAAAATAAACATATTTGAACAGGGGACCCCCACCCTGACAAGCACTTGGAATTGTAGGTATTACATTTAATGGGAATCGGTTCCACAGATAAATATAGTGAAAATAGCATGTAGATCTGCTATTTTCACAATGTTTGCCTCTTTGACAGTTTGGTATTAAAACGGTCTTAAAAGTCCTTAAATTGTCACTTTATAAATGTGCAGATACCCTATTTTATAAAAAGGACATTAAGCTAATCATCTGTTTGAGAACCACTGATCTATTCACTCTATTTTACCCTCTCCCCTCACCAGTGTTACTTTTGATTTAGTTTCACCCATAGTCTTTTGAATGAAGTTCCATTTAGCTTTAGTCATGTTTTAGTCATTTTGAAATGGTTTTAGTCTAGTTTTAGTTGACTAAATATACAGCTGATTTAGCTGATTCAAGCGCACAGCGTGAACATTGTGAGCTTTGTAGATCGATTTCCAGAGTGCGACACCCGAGCACAAAACTATTTGTCTTAGTTCTACTGGATCTCTTTTCCACTAATCCTTCCACTTTAGTCTAGTTTCTATTTGTTGACGATTTGTTTGTTATGGTTTTAGTCATCATAGCTTCACTTAACTCAGTGAATGCCACCCTTTATTCAAAATCTACAAAACTGGTGCCAGCCATTTTGCTTAATTTTGCCTTTATTTTGCCTTTTTATGGGGGCCAAAATCATATTTTGTACTTAAATTACATATATAAATCTATGCTTCTATCGAAAGCCACACTACCCCTCTTACAAAGGAAAACATGTATATTTATATATATATATCCTATCATTAGATTTGGGCTTCAATAGAACATGTGTAAGATGTCTTGATCATCATCATATGTGTGTGCTGTGATGGGCCCTGTGTGCAATCTGGAGTGCAATACCATTTGAAAACCACCAGAGGGTGGTCTCCTACTATCTGATCAACTAACAGAAGAAGGAAGAAGACGTCCATCTTTTTTTTGGTTTGGGCCTGTTGTTTACATTTTGGCCAGGCCTTTTAGCTAGCATGCTATAACACTTCGGAACCCTGGCGATCGCGATCAAGGATAGGTAGAGAAGAATGGATGGCACCGCTGGAATCCTGAGAATTTTCTGCGTTTTTTGAGTACTTATAGTTCGTCAGGGATGCACGGGAAAGTGTATAAACGAACGTTTTAGATAACATTTAAACGGCCGGAACCAATCTTCGGCTATACCGATTTTCCGCCGGACTGTGTTACACTGGTGCTACAGTCAAATCGGCCGTATCGCTCAGGTCACGGAGGCATATGGCCAACTTCTAGAGCGATTTTTTTGAAATTACAATTATGAAAAAATGATAAAACTTTTGATTAATTAAAAAGACGTAAAAGACGTTTATGGCACCGAGGTCCAAAGACGTATAAGACGTTTATGGCGTTCAGTGAGTTAATTTAGCTTGAATTCAATATTTGTCAGTGAAAAAAGGTAGTTGACGAAGGTTTTTCGTCATAGTTTTAGTTGACAAAGTACCCATTCAGAACGGGTACACATTATAGTGTATTATTATTTTATGCTTTAACTATTGAAAAATAACAGATATACAAGCTCACAGCGCGGCACCGAGTGCCGCGCTGCAAGCTTGTAGATCTGCTATTTTTGAAAAATGTTGAAAATTTGAATTTTGACCCGATTCTATAAGTGTCTTTTGAATCCTTCTAAGGTTTTTTTGAAAAACCTATGTTTCTATGTCAGCAATCTGGCCAGCCACCGTCAAAGAAAAGGTCCTTTTCACTTAAATGGAGCTCAGTTAGTCTGTTCTTGAGAGACTACTAAATCAGTGGTTCTCAAACTTTTTCATGTGAAGGACCCCCAAACTGATATGTATTTGGCCACGGACCCCCATCACAAAATATTTAGTTCCAGCGACCACCCAGAAGCAAAATTTGAGTTACAAACGTTCGCTTTGAAAATACATATATTCAAAGATTTGCACACAGTTTTCACGACTTTTCAAAAATAGCAGATATACAAGCTCACAGCGCGGCACTCGGTGCCGCGCTGTGAGCTTGTATATCTGCTATTTTTCAATAGTTAAAGCATCCAATAATTCTAGGGTTAACAACCTCGCTCCTTCCCCTTCCATTTTGTGCGTTGACCAGAGCCCTAGAAACGGAGAGTTACGACACTTCCGTCGACTCCCATAGTAAACGTGGAAAGCCTATTCACTCTATGGTGGGAAGCTAACTTAGCCTAGCTTACGCATGCGCACACATGCACGCATGGAGCCTGTCATTCCTAGCGAGTCTCTGCCCCGTCCGCCCCCCCATTCATTTTCACTCGCTGGTAAGTAGACTAAATCACGTCTTTTTCACCCTTTTAATAATGTCATCTACCTTCGAGAGGCCCGTGAATGCGTTAAAATGGTGAAAAAGACGTGGTTTGGTCTACTTCCAGCGAGTGAAAATGCCTCGGCTAGAATGGGGGGCGGACGTGGCAGAGGCTCGCGAGGAATGAGACGGGCTCCATGCGAAGCCACTTCCGGTCTGCGGCGAGTTCAAAGTGTGTGTCGTCACTCTGCTTACACTGCTCTGGCGTTGTCCAGAGCCTTCTACCTACGGAGAGTTGCGTCACTCCCGTTCACTTCATGGGGCCAGGTCTTCTACGCACACATCTATTGGCGTATAGTGACAAACAGCGAACCGGAAGTTTACAAAATGCATTGAAGTCTATGAGGTGTAAAGTGACAATGAACCACGTGACCAGCGCTGTTTCTGACCCCGCAGTGGCAGGACTCTCTGATTAGACGACTCTGGCGTTGACTATCTTCCGAACCCTCCCTCCCTCCCCCCATTCACACTTGCGTCCTTGTTTTTGTGTTTTTTCATGGACCAGGAGAAGAGGAAGCTCCAGGATGAGACGGAGGACATGACGGACAGGCTGAACGAGGAGATGGAGGCGCGCAGGAAGATGGCCGACAAGCTGAGCCACGAACGCCACCAGAGCCAGAAAGAGAAGGAGTCCACCCAGGAGGTGAGAGGGCCGAGTCCTCTGTCAAAATAGTATTATTCACAGTAGGCTTATCACGATACTGGATTTCTAACTTCAATACGATATTTTGAAACATTTCAAAATATCGTATACCATTTTCGATACCACGCAACCAAAGCGATTTCAGTGCAAAAATGTTTTTTTTTATTTAAAGAAAAATACAGAACTTCTTGAGGTAGATTGTAGTGCACTTTTTAAAGGCCTGCCTTTGATTTTTTCACATTCTAAGTACAAATAGGCCTTTAAAATAACTAGGAATAAGCCAAAGAAGGAAGGACACATAAAATTAATGTTCGTGTAAACCAACGAGAGATGTAAAAACTGATCAATATTATCGATATTATCGATAATATCG
Organism: Nannobrachium achirus; assembly: GCF_963921795.1. NCBI lineage: Eukaryota > Metazoa > Chordata > Actinopteri > Myctophiformes > Myctophidae > Nannobrachium > Nannobrachium achirus. Next base: position 55,551,754 of record NC_137825.1, read on the forward strand.
ATATTATCGATATTATTGAAACTATGGAAAAGTCATATTGAAAATCAATACTATATTAAAAATCGATACTTTTGGATAAATCGATATTTTTGACAACACTAATTCACACGCAAACAAGAAAGAAGAGTAGCACCTTTCTGTGTGGAGTTTGCATGTTCTCCCCGTGTCTCCTAGGGTAGATGCCCTCACAAAAACATGCAGTAGTCCTGGTTTCTGTACTACCTCCCCCTAGCCAGCCAGGTGCTCCCCAATTCCCCATGGTGCGGCAGGGGGAGAGCAGAAACCAGGACTACAGGTTAGGTTAGTTGGCACTGGGTGAGAAAATGGGTTGCAAAACCGTGGGATAAAAATGATATAAAGAAAAGAAAGAAGAGTAGCAAATAAAAGTGAAAAAGAAAAGTACATTTACTTTTATTATTTTTAGATAAGTAAGCGAGCAAGCTGCGTCGTGAGCTTGTAGACCGTCTATTTTCACTATCTATAAAACATTTGTTTTCTGATTTATGGAATTTCTTAGATTTTTCTTGTATTTCTTCATGAAATGGTTGAATGGTTTAATTCACGAAAAGTTTAGATTTTTTTGGGGATATTTTTTTTAAAGGGACCCATAAAAAATGTGTCAATGGTTCCCGACCCAGTGTTAGCATGGGAACCAGTGGAATAGAGGGTTTTAGTGGCTTACAACAAGGGGTCATATTTTAGATTGTAATTCGAGAAAAGAAAAGTTGAGTGTTTAAAACGTTTTCATTTATTGCTTTATATTGTTTTAACGATTTTAGTATTTTGATTTCACCCAGGAGGTGAGAGGGCCGGGAACTTTTGATATCTCTGGTACCAGAACACCCTGTGTATGAAACGAGACAGCAGTTATTATTAGAAAGACATTGGGCTGCTTCCTTGTTTCCTTCACAGGTGTTGCCAATGATAAATGAGACTGAACAATGCTGTGCAATATCGTAGTGCTTAATTCATATCTGTGTTCTTCTGAACCAAGCTTTTTGGTCATTATTGTTTTGGTTCATTATTTACCGTATTCTGAATTTGAGCCACGGACCACCATTTGATGACATTTAGCCTCTCAGATCCAAAACATTTAATATTTCTTTATCGTTGGATAAGATTTTGTTCACAATTCCATGCTGTATTGATGTTGGTACCATAGAAGAGAGAACAGGCAAAACGTTAATCAAAATACTGTATATATATATTATTTCTACATTCTGTAATTAGCCAGTAGCTATGGCCCTCCCCTAAAAGCTTTTGTCCAATGCTAGCTTAGCAACCGGCAGCTTGCCAAGGCTGTTGCCAAGGCAAACCTTGGCAAGCAGGAAGTTATTCTAAGCTAGCATTGGACAAAAGCTTTTTGGGAGGGGCATAGCTACTGGCTAATTGTGTAGACTCGCATAAATTAAGTAATGCAGATGTTTAACAATACTTTAAAGATCTTAAAGGGTCCATTTGGTTACCAACTCACCATCATTTAGCTGGGGCCCACCTGGAACCCCCTCAAGGACCACTGGTGGTCCCTGGACCACACTGGTTTAGACAAACAATCTCCTTTATGCATTGCTTTAACCCATTCAGAACGGGTACACATTATTGTCTATCATTATTTTATTCTTTAACTATTGAAAAATAGCAGATATACAAGAGTGCCGCGCTGCGAGCTTGTAGATCTGCTATTTTTGAAAAATCTTGAAAATTAGAATTTTGACCTGATTCTGTCTTTTGAATCCTTCTAAGATTTTTTGAAAAACCAATGTTTCTATGTCAGCAATCTGGCTAACCATCATCAAAGAAAAGGTCCTTTTCACTTAGCTGGAGCTCAGCTAGTCTGTTCTTGAGAGACTACTATGTCAGTGGTTCTCGAACCTTTTCATGTGAAGGACCCCCAAAATGATAAGTATTTGGCCACGGACCCCATCTCAAAATATCTAGTTCCAGGGACCACCCAGAAGCAAAATTTGAGTTACAAACGTTTGCTTTGAAAATGCATACGTTCAAAGATTTGCACACATTTTCACGACTTTTTCAAAAATAGCAGATCTACAAGCTCACAGCGCGGCACTCGGTGCCGCGCTGTGAGCTTGTATATCTGCTATTTTTCACTGTTTAAAGCATTCAATAATTCTAGGCCTAAGTGACTTCACTTATTGATGTTTCTCCCACCACCCACCAGCTCATCGAGGACCTCCGCAAGCAGTTGGAGCATCTACAGCTGTACAAGCTGGAGGCGGAGACCAGGAGGGGGCGCTCTCCCAGTGCGGGACTACAGGAGTACCAGACCCGCACCCGGGAGGCTGAACTAGAGCAGGAGATCAAGCGTCTCAAACAGGTACTCAAGCACAGTGTTTCTCAAACTTTCAAATGTCACGGTATTTCCCTTAACTCTGTACAAATGGAACCAAATCAACCTTTTAGGGTTCATTTGGTTCCATTTGTACACTTATCAGAGTTACAGAATTGTATGGGTCAATTTAGACCATCCTAAAGGAACCAACAGAGTCCCTGGAATCCACTTTGAGAACCACTGCTCTAACACAGAGGCTGCTTCAACTCTCAGTAGACCAGTGGTTCTCAGCCTTTTCAGGCTGTGACCCCCAAAAGAATCATATTTTAGCTGGGGACCCAAGAGTTGAGGAAGTACATTTTGTATAACAGGGTTCTATTGTGAAAATAGCTGATCTACATGCTCACAACGCCTCGCAACGCGAGGCGTTGTGAGCATGTAGATCAGCTATTTTCACAATTTCTGCCTCTAATATTTGACAATTTGGCCAATGTCATTTTAGAGGTATTAAAAAGTCCTTATATTGTCACTTTAGAAATGTGTAGATACCCTCTATACACTTAAACGTTATGTCGGTTTGTTTACTGTTAAGTGAGAAAACAATGTTTCATAATTTGGGGACCCACAGGGGGGTCCCGACCTACAGGTTGAGAACCACTGCAGTAGACGTCTGCTTGCACCTAGTTCATATGTGGTGTTTTATTCAACTCTGTCACTAACAACAACAACACATGAGAAAAGGAAAATGCCTGTTGACTAACAAATATGTAACAAGTGTCAGCGCTGTAGAGACTTAATCCAGAGTGTCTTACAATGAGCACAAGGTGATACACCAGTAAGACTCCCTAATCGACCGTCAGGTCACATGTATACACCACTTTGCATGATTTTAGGGCAAAATCTGTAAGAGCATTTGCAAGAATTGGCCTCATGATGGCGCTAGAAGAGGGCCATGTGAGAAATGAGGTTGTGGTTTGGCAGCCAAGGAGTGTGTGTGTGCAAAGTTTGGCATGGATAGGGGCAACGGTGGCAGAGATATGAGTAGGGGAAAAGTGTGACGTGACTGACAGACAGACCGACTGACCGACTAACAGCTGGTGGAGGTTTTGATAGTGACTGCGACCTGACGGTCGCAATCAAATGCATAGAAATTGTAATCTAGGATCGTAGGTAAACCAAGGACCTGTCGTCAGTCTAACTGTAGACTGATAAAACACCAAACAACTACTTATTGTATTACTGTATATGAGGATGTTAGGGCTGTCACCATATGACATTTTACATGACCATTAATTGTCACTCAAATAATTGGCGATTAACGATTTAATTGTGTTTTTGTCGTTGATAATTACATTTCTGTTTGGCTTTTAGGCTTTGAAGTTGCATATGGTAGATATGACACATAACCTAAATACACAAATACATTACTGACATATTTGACAACTTACTACTTAAAAAATAACATTGATAGTGGAAATAGCCGATCTACAAGCTCACAACGCGTCGCAAGCTTGTAGATCTGCTATTTCCACTATTTCGGACATTTTTCAACATTCACGATTATGACGATTATGACAAAATAATTGCGATAATGTCAAATAATCACGATTAGACGATTATGTAATAATTGTGACAGCCCTATGTGATGATGATGATAATGTGATGACTCCCCGCAGGACAACCGCAGTCTGAAGGAGCAGAATGACGAGCTCAACGGCCAGATCATCAACCTGAGCATCCAGGGAGCCAAGAACCTGATGTCGTCCTCCTTCTCCGACTCCCTGGCGGCCGAGATCAGCTCTGTGTCTCGGGGAGAGGTCAGTTTGACATGAGTGTAGCCGGGTTCCCACGGTCATGAAATTCCTGGAAATATTTTGAAATTAGAAAAATATTTTTCCAGTACTGGAAAAGTTTTGGAATTGATCAAAAGGGTCCTGGAAGGTCCTGGAACAAATAGCTATGCATTGTCTTTGGTTATTGATTTTGTTAATACCTCTGAAATGACAAATTAAACATTGGCCAAATTGTCAAATATTAGAGGCAGAAATTGTTCTGCTATTTTCACAATAGAAACGTGTTATACAAAATTCCTCAACTCTTTGTGCTTGTCAGGGTGCCGGGGTCCCCAGTTAAAATATGATTATTTCGGGGGTCACTGCCTGAAAAGGTTGAGAACCACTGGCATACACTGCCTGTCTTTGGGCACTGCGCATAGGAGTAAGCAACTTGTTATTGAGCTGAATTATTGTTATATAGTCCTGGAAATTGGGTTAAATATTCTGGAAAAGTTTTAAGTTTTTGGAAATGATTTGGTAAAAATGTGTGGGAACCCTGGTATAGGCTCGCATGTGATGGCGTCCACAGGAGAGACGCGATACGAACATGAATTCTCAAAATTGGAGTTGTAGATCAGTGTGTTATACCAGTAGTTCTCAAACCTTTTCATGTCAAGGACCCCCAAATTAATATCATTTTTCTCTTTTGTGCCAGGGACCCCAGTACAAGATTTATAATGTTTCAAAAACGTTAGACATGTTATGGTATAGGGCAGGGTTCCCCAATTAGTTTTCCCCAAGGGCCGAATTATGTCTAGGGTACCAAGCCGAGGGCCACAACATTGCAGGGGGCGACGGCGGCGTTCCCGCTACTCCAGCGACTGCGACAGTTCAGATTTCATCGTTGTCGGGTGAAAATCTTGTATGTCCATGACCATTCGTTTTGCATTTCTCATTTAAAAAATTATTTAAACTAGTGAAAACAGCCGATCTACAAGCACACAACGCCTCGCACCCGCGAGGCGTTGTGTGCTTGTAGATCGGCTGTTTTCACTACTTTTGTGCGACGGCCTTGTATGATTTGCGAAAGAACGTACACATTTGGAGATACGAGATTTCCACCCGACAACGACGATATACTAGTGTTGTTGCTGCTCTTATAGCACCATTATTACTGGGGTTGGTGTGGGCCAGACAGTAGCCCCCCGCGGGCCGCAAATGGCCCGCGGGCCGCCTATTGGGGAACCCTGGTATAGGGTTAAAGTTGTTAAACTGATTTAGATGATTTCAAGGACCCCTGCGGGTCACCGGACCCCGCTCTTAAGAACCACTATGTTATACTGTGGCATGTTATTTCTTATTCAACATGTATCGTTATTGTTATGTCGACTGACACATGCCAACTCTGTTTCCAGTTGATGGAGGCTGTCCACAAGCAAGAAGAAATCAACTACAGGCTCCAGGACTATATCGACAAAATCATCGTGGCCATCATGGAGTGCAACCCCGCTATCCTGGAGGTCAAATAAGACGCCCTCGTGAAAGGTCTTGCCTACGTTGAAGTTGGAACAAAAAGAAAGCACTCTTCCCAATTCCAATTGAAGATTCAAAAGAACTATCTAGTTTTTGGCACTGTCCATGGCTGTCTATGAATAAGCTATTTTGGTTAAACATCCCTTGAATATGAGCATATTTGTGTGTGCGTGCATGTTCTCCCTCCTTAATTCCAATGGGTTCTGGTGACTTCCATGTATTTGGGTAGAGGGACCCGCGTTATGAAGGTATGGATGATGTTCCATGAGAATTTACATCGCGAGATGCAGAAACCTCCCCGCCCTTTCCAAAGAGACAAAACATCTGGAGGCTTGGCTTACATGGAATTTAGACAATGATACCCGAAAAGCCTTAAAGCTAAATGCCATGTGAGTACCCAACTGGTCGTACATACATCGACCAGCATGTTAGGGCGTGTTCTCCTGAGTCTTGCTGAATCGTGTTGTCCACACATCGTGTGTTTAAGCCGTATGAAGCGCTGTTCATGAGGAGGCAGCCAGGGGGAGCTACCGGGCTTTTCTGAATTGTCCGGTGGCTCTCTTAAACACGTTTGAAGTTTGCTGTGTTATCTACAGTGGTGGACAAAGTATATACCAAGTAAATGCTCTTAAGTACAAGTTACAAAGTACATTTTATTTTTTAACATTAATGCATTGCTGTATCGAAATTTTTAACATTTAAAAATAATTTTAAAAAAAACATTTAAATAAAGTAAAATGAAATTCATGAACAGGTCGCCGTGCGACATGTTGTAAGCTTGTAGATGTGCTATTTTCACTAGGTTTGAAATAGGGCTTAAGTGTTTAATTCATGAAGTACTTTTCCCCTCCCTAGAAGCGTAGTGGAGTCAAAAGTACAATATTTTGTCTTGGCGATGTAGTGGCGTGAAAGTCGTGCTTGCACAAAATTATAAAAGAATGTACTTAAGTACAGTACTCAAGTAAATATACTTAGTTACTGTCCACCACTGGTCATTTACCAGTCAGCGTTTGCGGTGTGGCCTGTCTTTTAGACCTAATTGGACGATCTTTCCAGGCAACCTAGTGAGGGACATTTCGCGGGGCGGAGCATGAGAAATGCCCTGAGGGTTTGTTTAGTGCGTGTTTGTGTGCGTGTGTGTGAAGTATTTTACATTCCCATTTTGTTTAGTTTTGCTTAAAGGTTTTGAAAATGGATTGACACATTCTATTGTTGTGAGCCTCAATGTCTCCATGCGAGGACCTCTCAGGCCTATTATTTGCTGCATCTCCATTTGTTTTTACGATGAAACAGGGTCTCAGAGTTCAGGTGGGCTTGGAAACCTCGTGTTTAAAGAGCGACGTTTCCCATCACGGACTAACGGTCGTAAAACTTCCAAAGCTGGCGTACAGTAAGGAACTTGTGATGTATAACTGACAAAGTAATGATAATACTGATGCTTGTACTTTGTACACGTTGCTGACATTTCAATTAAGCCTAAAGGGAAACTGCAGAGTGATCTGCAAATTGGAGTCTCTCTTTTTCTCTGTTGGGCTCACCTGATCTCTGGTCTCTTGATGAGTGAAAGTTCTAGGGAGCCAGCTAATCCGGGTTACCAAACATTTTTGCTATATTGTCGGTGAAAATGTTTTCGAGACTGAGAATGCTGGTATTTGACATGTCGTATATGAAGTAACTCAATTACTTTTTGCACTCAATTTTGTTTTGATTACAGAAAATGTATTTTCTTTGTCAAAATAGGGGGGGGGGGGGGGGGAGCGGTTTATTGTGAAGGATTAAATCCTACATTGAAGATGCTTAGTGCATATATGAATATCGTCGCTGTCGGGCAAAACCAAAACCATGTCCAAAACTCTTACTTTTTAGGAAATGGACTAAAAAAGAACCTGTGTTCCAATGGATACAATGTAGTTCTGTGTTCCAATGGATACAATGTAGTTCTTATTTGATCACAAGCTCTGAGATATTTGCGAAACCCACAGACGGACATGACCTATTTGAACATGGCATCGCTATTTTGTGCATGAATTATTATAGACTAAAACAGCAGATCTACAAGCTCGCGATGTGGCACTTTGTGAGCTTATAGATGGGTTAGGTAATTAATTTATTTTAAAAAAGTGGAGGTTTCTGCCTGACAGCGAATACGCGAATGATTCAATGAGTACAGGGACTCTTGTTGCTAGAGGCACAGTCATCAACTGACGAACTTTAGCTTGCCGAACTCTCACGCACATTTACAGATGAGCAAAACCAAATCACACTAACCAGAATGCCATATAGCACAGAGGACATTCAAGAGCTGTTGAGACATACAGTATGCTCAGGCTGTGTCCGAATATTTTGCTAAATTCTCAACTCTTCTCCTTACAATTGGGGAGTTCATCTACTGGCTTGAGGGAGAGTTTCAAGAGGCCAGCCTCTTGTTCCACGGCGGACCTAAAAGGATGATACATACATTGAAGAGACACTTAAGATTTAGCGAGCAATAATGTTGCAAAACAACGGTGGACATTGCTGGAGGGCAGATCGAAAAACGATGCTGATCTTTTCCCCCCTCAACAAAAGCTACATGTACTTGTTCCTCTGTGGTTCTGGAATACAGCAAGGACTCACGGCAGACTGAATACATACTCAATCACTGCTACCGGCTCTTTGTAGACATTTATGGACACCTCTGTCTCACCTCGAAATCGGATATTCTAGTCCGAGTTGGATACCGGACAACTTTTGCGGTGTCACACTTGGTCTCCCTGTCTGTGGTGGACAGGTAGTTTGTCCTTTGCAAGAGGGGACCAGGCAGAATGGTGCATCAACACAATGACGATAGACTCAAATCAAACGAAACGACAGCTGTCTTTTCACCCTATTCACCTCGAACTCCTGCTATGTATGTCACTACTACTACTATTCTTCACCTGCCATTCCATGGAACATGGCCTTGGATGTAAATGATGTGTACATGTAAAGTTTTTTTCTACCCTTCTTGTAGAGTCTAGGTATTTTTATAGTCACGAAAACAAGGATAAATGTTCTTTTTCTTTTCTTGTCTTTTGCTGAGGAACAATTGCCTGTATTCTAGCATGTAGCGTGTACAGTACGTGTTGGGCTTCTCACCCGTTTCAAATCACAACAGAATATTTATTCACCCTTTTCTCATGATGACACCATTTCTGGGGACGTCTCTTCACGTTAAAAAAAAGTTTGTAAATAATTTTAGGGCTTTTTTGTTAGTATTTTCTTTTTCCTTAACGTTCACAAAAGGAAGACGGTATACACAGGGAATGATTCTGTTGAAGTATTCTTTTGAATGAAAATGTATCCATTTAAGAAAAATATGTTTGGGGAAAGTCCCGATAGTCTGGTTGATTTACATCTTGTACAAAAGCTTGAGTCTGGCCAGTTCAAAATGCCATATGGCTTGATGAGGACGCTAACATGATGCTTATGTTGCGATGCCTTCTACAAGGCCATTGCTATATTGTTGACTTTTGCCACTGTTGTCTTCCCAGCTGAAGTCGGGTACTGCATGGAACCACTCATCATCGTTGTATATCACTGATAGTTCAGCAAATCTTTTGACCCAAATCTATTTACACTTTACAGCAGTATATACTGTAAATCTGTGGAGTTGTACCTCTTATTTGTAGCGAGGCATCCTTAAGCACTTGCATTAGTAAAACCTCTTATTCGGTCTACAGTACAACTTTTTTTATTGGTACAACATCGGCACATTGCGTTTCAGTATGACGTTTTTTTTCCATGCCCATTCGTCATTTACATTTCAACCATGGGGATTTACAATGAGGAGAGTCACAATTTCAATCTGGCTACGGATAACCCTCAAATATAACAATTTTTATTTCAGTGTATCTGGCTCTGATGGATAAATGAAAACTAACACTGCTTACTCAATGACTAGACGGTTGCTGAGACCACAGACCTGTCAAAACATTCCCCTTGTAGCAGGGCTAAACTTGATTCAGTGGAATTCCGTAATGCACTTTAAACGATTCCAATGTCTTCATTTGTATCCCCTGCTTTCAAAATGACCAAAGACATTTGACTTTTAACTCAGTCTAGAACTCTTTATGATCAGCTCTTGGGTTTCCCAAAAGCTTACTCACAGTCAGGGACGTGCTGGGCCCCTGATTCAGCCCGGGAAAAAGAGTTGGAGAGGCCCTCATTGCACGCTATAGAGAGAGATCTCTCTCTATAGCGCTGCTGCTACTCAAAGATTTGCCATTTCAGATCATGACAAGTGACAACCCAGTGGGCCAATTACTGTACATGAGTTATATTTCGTTGTTGTCGGGTGGAAACCTTGTATGTCCAAAACCGTTTGTTTTGTATTTATCATTTTAAAAATGATTTAAACTAGTGAAAACAGCCGATCTACAAGCACACAACGCCTCGCACCGCGAGGCGTTGTGTGCTTGTAGATCTGCTGTTTTCACTACTTTTGTGCGACGGCCTTGTATGATGAAGCAGGGCTTTGCTTTGCGAAAAAATGTATACATTTGAAACTTGGAGATACGAGGTTTCTGCCCGACAGTGATGGAACTGGAAATGGAACGAAGGCCGACATTTTATTTTTATTTTTTTCCTAATGGCCGGCCTGGACCGGCCAGGAATGAACCGGTCGTTCGGGAGTTGTCCCGCTTTTCCCAATGGCCAGCACGTCCCTGCTCACAGTAACAGAAAAGGATTGAACTCTCTACTTTCAGTAGTTTGCCCTGACAAACTGGTCTGCTAGTCTTAACACTGTGCCTCTGTGTGTCATACCTTGCATCTAAACTAACCCTATAAGCCCTGGGAAACGCGCTAACCACGTGACTGTCAGTTTGCTAAATTAGGACAAAACCCTAAATTGTGTAAATAAGACTTGTAATTTTTGTGGACTTCTGCTCTCACACTTGCTTCCAATGTCCAAAGAAAGTTTGCTCAAGGCACAAACATCACTACAGAGTAGTGCATGGCTTGCCATTTTACTGACACGGGAGGATGAAAAGAGAACATTGTAGAAAAACAGAAATTGTATAACTGGAGTTTATTCTTATTTTGAAAGAAATGTATAAATTATAACAGTATTGGTTACTGCTGTATATTATTTTTTGAAGCTCTCTTGAAAGATGTATCCTAATTGTTATTGAGGAAGTATAAGTTCATCAAGTCATTGTTAAATTAAAAAGAAAAAAAAAGTTAAAGAAAACAATGAAGGTAAGATTAGGAAAATAAATTAAATAAAGTGATCCTGTGTTTGTCTTGTTGTAATTAATGTTACTTTACTCAGGTACTGTTGACAACGTGTCACTTGGTGACATTGAAAGGGAGAGAAGGAGCCTATAGGGTGTGCCAAATGTAGTTCTAAGAGCGGCCATTTCTTGGGTAAACACAGCCTTACACAGGTGTTCTGATTGGAGTAAAGCATTAGTTCTATGCAATCAAACAATTGAAACACCTGTGTTTTTACCCAAGAAATGGCCGCTAAGGACTACAATGACGTAGCCGCTGGCACACACTAATATACCCACACAATAACCTGGGCATGGCCAGGTACTGATAGACACACAACGTACTTCAGGGTTTCCCAAGGTGGGTGATGCACCCAAATGTGTGCATGATGTCAGTCCAGGGGTGCCGCAGAATACTTGGATAATAATTTGGAATTCATCAATATCACTCACTTCACTATGATTAGTAAAACACACCTTATTGCACTGTACTTTAGTTATTTTTCCGTCTACACACTGCATTACATTATGCAGATAACAATCCCCTTAAAGAACCATGGTGAATTATTAAGAGTCACTACATACTTTTACTATTTGTACTTTGGGTAGCTATTTTGAAAACAGGACTTTGGACAGGATTTGTAACAGTATGTTTACAATGTGGTATAGCTACATTTACCCAAGTAAATCTCAGTACTTGCACCACTGCTGCTAATATGCTGGTGGAGAAGGAGTTACAGTAATGTATGCGAGCATAATGTGTGCGCACCACGCCCACACGCATTTCCAAACCACGCCCCGCCCCCAATTTGCATATGTCGACTAAGCTCCTCCCCTTCATTTACATACGGCCGCCTGCATTTTTTACGCGCTGAGAAACGCCACTTAACAGCCTCATTAGCATAATTTATGCGAACCACGCCCATACGCATTCCCAGACCATGCCCCGCCCCCAATTTGCATGAGTCGACTAAGCTCCTCCCCTTCATTTACATACGGTCATCTGCATTTTTTATGCGCTGGGAAACACACCTTAACGCCCTCATTAGCATAATGTATGCGAGCATAATGTATGCGAACCACGCCCACACGCATTTCCAGACCATGCCCCGCCCCCAATTTGCAAGAGTCGACTAAGCTCCTCCCCTTCATTTACATACGGCCGTCTGCATTTTTTACGCGCTGGGAAACACACCTTAACGCCCTCATTAGCATAATGTATGCGTGCATAATGTATGCGAACCACGCCCACACGCATTTCAAAACCACGCCCCGCCCCCAATTTGCATATGTCGACTAAGCTCCTCCCCTTCATTTACATACGGCCGTCTGCATTTTTTACGCGCTGGGAAACGCCACTTAACAGCCTCATTAGCATAATTTATGCGGACCACACCCACACGCATTTCCAAACCATGCACCGCCCCCATTTTTTTAAAGTCGACTAAGCTCCTCCCCTTCATTTACATACGGCCGTCTGCATTTTTTACGCGCTGGGAAACGCCACTTAACAGCCTCATTAGCATAATTTATGCGGACCACACCCACACACATTTCCAAACCATGCACCGCCCCCATTTTTTTAAAGTCGACTAAGCTCCTCCCCTTCATTTACATACGGCCGCCTGCATTTTTTACGCGCTGAGAAACGCCACTTAACAGCCTCATTAGCATAATTTATGCGAACCACGCCCACGCGCATTCCCAGACCATGCCCCACCCCCAATTTGCATGAGTCGACTAAGCTCCTCCCCTTCATTTACATACGGTCGTCTGCATTTTTTACGCGCTGGGAAACCTACCTTAACGCCCTCATTAGCATAATTTATGCGCACCACGC
>NC_137825.1:55566925-55594425 GCF_963921795.1 Nannobrachium achirus
GGGCCCCCGCGGTTCATATATTATATAATTTGCAAAATACCCAGCGTAGCATTTGGGAAGGCACAGCCTACCCTGGCCTTATTGACCCGCCGCCTATGGAGTTACGGCATTTTATGTGAGCTGCAGTGGAGGGGGTCCTCCACTGGGGGCGCCACCACTTTTGCATCCGTTCTGGAGCACCAGGAGTCGGTGGTCCCCGGGAATTCCCCGTGAGCAGCCCCGTTGGCGTGGTCATTTGGTCATTTTTGCACATTTGGTCATTTTTTACATCTGGGGGTCCCCCAGGGACCTGGGGGTCCTTGGAGGTTGTAGTTTGGCAGGCAAGGAACGTGTGTGCAAAATTTGGCATGGATCGGGGCAATGGTTGCGGAGATATGAGCAGGGCAAGAGTGTGACGTGTGAGGTGTGACAGACAGAGGGACTGACACTACTTACACTACTTACACTTTGTGGAGGTTTTGATAGTAAATGCGACCTACGGTCGCAATTAATCTGTTGGAATAGAATAGCCTATACAGATTAATATGCTATGTTTAATATGCTATGTTTTTTTTATATGCTAAAGGGACAGAATCGTTTTTTTTTTTTCACTCTTTTTCCTCTATTTTTTACATTTATTTGCAGCTACATGTAATTCAAATGGTTTATTTACAAGTCCATTTCACCACACAAAAGACAAGCCGTTTCCTCCTTTTATCCTCCTAACTTCCAATCCGGGGTTGGTTCATTCATAATGTCGTCATCATCTTCATCATCATCATCATCATCATCATCAACATGTGTCAGAGAAAGCGGCCGGCGGCCCATCTTTGCTTTCTCTGACATATAGAACCTATCTCCCTTAATTGACACTAGCTGCCATGGCAGCTACGCTAGAAAACACAAACCACGTAACCAATCAAGCCAGCCATGGCCCCCCAGCCCATGGGATACATTCTCCTTGGCTCTCCCCAATCACCTGACCAGGAAGTGTTCTCTCTCCTTCTCTGTTTACCTAGGAGCAGACGCATGAGTTGAGTGTTGCTTCAAACTATGTCAAGGGATGTATATACATAGATGTCACATTGCTCTGTTCAATTGCTCTTTAAACAACTTGGGACAACATGAGACGACGCTGTGTACATTTGGACACAAGACGTGGGTCAACGTGCCTCGTGAGGAGAGGAGAGGAGAGGAGGTGATGCACCATGGTGTCATGAACTTCAAACAGAAGCAGCGTGAGGAACAGGCAGAACCAGACTGAGGGTGAGAGGAATGAAAATAATGCTGTAATGTTTTGTCACAAAGATTGTATTTAGTTATAATATTCTAAATTAACTAAGCCAGTGGTTCTCAACCCTTTTACACCAAGTACCACCTCAGAGAAGAAAAAAAAGTAGCAGATATACAAGCTCACAGCGCGGCACCGAGTGCCGCGCTGCGAGCTTGTATATCTGCTATTCAATCTGCTATCAATAGTCAAAGCATTCAATAATTCTAGGCCTAAATGGGTTAACAACCTCGCTCCTTCCCCTTCCATTTAGTGCGTTGACTATCTTCTGAACCCTCCCCCCATTCACACATGCATCCCTTGTTTTTGTTTTTTCATGGACCAGGAGAAGAGGAAGCTTCAGGATGAGACGGAGGACATGACGGACAGGCTGAACGAGGAGATGGAGGCGCGCAGGAAGATGGCCGACAAGCTGAGCCACGAACGCCACCAGAGCCAGAAGGAGAAGGAGTCCACCCAGGAGGTGAGAGGGCCAAGTCCTCTGTCAAAATAGTATTATTCACACGCAAACAAGAAAGAAGAGTAGCACCTTTCTGTGTGGAGTTTGCATGTTCTCCCCGTGTCTCCTAGGGTAGATGCCCTCACAAGAACATGCAGTAGTCCTGGTTTCTATACTACCTCCCCCTAGCCAGCCAGGTGCTCCCCAATTCACCCTTTGTCAAGTCCCGCCCATTGTCCCGCCCCTCTATACACCCATTGGTTGCTGTGTCCTGGTGGGACACTCCATCCACTACCATTTTAATTCAGTTGCTTCGTATGGTTATTCTGTGTGTTCAATTCTCATTTCAAACTTGGTTTCAGTGAAATGGAGCTGCTCAGTGGCAGTCTAGTGACTCAGCATGTTTTTAAATGTTTTTATTTCTCAAAAAATGATGTTTTAGCTAATTCAACATAAAAAAGGCGGAACCAGGGCGGAACAGGGCAGATAGAGCCAGCTGGTTGGTCAGTCAGGGACCAACCAGAAGGCTAACAAAGGGTGAATTCCCCTGGTGCGGCAGGGGGAGAGCAGAAACCAGGACTACAGGTTAGGTAGTTGGCACTGGGTGAGAAAATGGGTTGCAAAACCGTGGGATAAAAATTATATAAAGAAAAGAAAGAAGAGTAGCAAATAAAAGTGAAAAAGAAAAGTACATTTACTTTTATTATTTTTAGAAAAGTAAGCGAGCAAGCTGCGTCGTCAGCTTGTAGACCGTCTATTTTCACTATCTATAAAACATTTGTTTTCTGATTTATGGAATTTCTTAGATTTTTCTTGTATTTCTCCATGAAATGGTTTAATTCACGAAAAGTTTAGATTTTTTGGAGATATTTTTTCTGATGTTTTGAAATACGGTAATAATTAAAAGCAAAACGTAGGAAACCAAAAATAAAGGGACCCATAAAAAATGTGTCAATGGTTCCCGACCCAGTGTTAGCATGGGAACCAGTGGAATAGAGGGTTTTAGTGGCTTACAACAAGGGGTCATATTTTAGATTGTAATTCGAGAAAAGAAAAGTTGAGTGTTAAAACGTTTTCATTTATTGCTTTCTATTGTTTTAACGATTTTAGTATTTTGATTTCACCCAGGAGGTGAGAGGGCCAGGAACTTTTGATATCTCTGGTACCAGAACACCCTGTGTATGAAACGAGACAGCAGTTATACACTGCAAAAAAACCTACTCTAAATATAAGAAAAAAAATATGTTTTTGAGTATAAATCAACTAAAAACAAGTAAGATTATCTGCCAGTGGGGTAAGAAAATTTTTCCCGGTAAGATTTCTTGAAATAAGAAAATATATCAAGGCTTTAGGGAAGTCAGGGATTCTTAAAATAAGTTCATTAAACCCCATTCCAAGTAATTAATTAAGTCATATAAACTCAGAATTAGTTGGCAAATATCTTGAAATACGTTTTTCAAACTCATTCCAAGCACGATATTTCAGTAAAATAGACTCATAACTAGCCATTAACGGTCCTGAAATAAGTTGTAAAATCCCTTTTCAAGCACTGTACCAAGTCAAATAGACTCATAACTAGCCCTTAACGGTCCTGAAATAAGTTGTAAAATCCCTTTTCAAGCACTGTACCAAGTCAAATAGACTCATAACTAGCCATTAACGGTCCTGAAATAAGTTGTAAAATCCCTTTTCAAGCACTGTACCAAGTCAAATAGACTCATAACTAGCCCTTAACGGTCCTGAAATAAGTTGTAAAATCCCTTTTCAAGCACTGTACCAAGTCAAATAGACTCATAACTAGCCATTAATGGTCCTGAAATAAGTTGTAAAATCCCTTTTCAAGCACTGTACCAAGTCAAATAGACTCATAACTAGCCATTGAGTCTTGAAATACGTTTTAAAATCCCTTTTCAAGCACTGTACCAAGTCAAATACACAATTAGGTTAAAGGTACTCAAAAAAGCAAATCAGAAATGTATTCAGTAATAAAGACATGAAGGCATAACCATTGTTGTCAACTTTGTCAACATTTAATCCAAAACAAAGTGCCAGAGTGCGCAGGCAGCAGGCCAGTTAGGTATAGGTACAGTAGTTAACAAAAACAAAGGGTCGATGTCACAATGTCTGTCTATTCACTATTTGTATGCCAAATCCTATCAGATCTGGGACACATGCAGACTGGAATCTGATCGGTTTTAATGGTCACGTGTTGTTAATACCAAACGGATTCCAGTCTGCATGTGGCCCAGATCTGATACGAAGGATCAATGTCACAACAATGTCTGTCTATTCACCATTTGTATGCTGACACTTTCCTAAATTTGTTAAATGTTTCAACAAGAGGGTGAATCTGATGTGGGTACTTTAGTTGTGGTGATGTCGGCGCCAAATCCTATCAGATCTGGGCCACATGCAGACTGGAATGCGATCGGTTTTAATGGTCACGTGTTGTTAATACCAATTGGAATCCAGTCTGCATGTGGCCCAGATCAGATAGGATTTGGCACAGATTTGCAAATAGCGAATAGACATTGTAACATGGTGCAGAAAAGACCTAAACAAAACCAGAGGATCAATGAGTGACATCTTACAGTACATGTCCTGATCCCAGATAGGCCCAAACTGCTGACTCAACACTAATAGACTGAACAGACAAGGTACCAGAGCTTCAACATAAAATAGCAGCACTTAACTTAAAATAAATAAAAACACAGATCTGACTTCAAACATTTCACTTTTAACACTATGACATCTGTAATGTCCTTGCCGAAGAGACATAAAAAAAACCCCAAAGGATCAATGTGACAATGTCTGTCTATTCGCTATTTGTATGCCAAATCCTATCAGATCTGGGCCACATGCAGACTGGAATCTGATCGGTTTTAATGGTCACGTGTTGTTAATACCAATTGGATTCCTGTCTGCATGTGGCCCAGATCTGATTTGCAAATAGCAAATAGACAGACATTGTAACATTGATCCTCTGGTTTTGTTTAGGTCTCTTCTGCAACATGACTCACATCTTACAGTACATGTCCTGATCCCGGATAGGCCCAAACTGCTGACTTACTGTTGACTTACCACTAACATTGTTGACTTAACACTAACAGACTCAACGGACAAAAGTTACCAGAGCTTTAACATAAACATATAGCACTTAAACTTTAAAATAAATAAAAAACAAATACAACACAGCAGATCTGTGACTTCAAACAGCATCTGGTATTGCACATTTCCTTAAACCCTGCTACTTCTAATTCCCCTGACTTACCACTAACATTGTTGACTTAACACTAACAGACTCAACGGACAAAAGTTACCAGAGCTTTAACATAAACATATAGCACTTAAACTTTAAAATAAATAAAAAACAAATAAAACACAGCAGATCTGTGACTTCAAACAGCATCTGGTATTGCACATTTCCTTAAACCCTGCTACTTCTAATTCCCCTGAACGAAAGACTTCCACTCCCCCATAGCTTTTTTGTACGAAGATGTGGCGTCACGATCGTGAATGTTATCCTGCAAGATTTTGGTCTGCAAGACAGACAGCAGTGTTCCCAGACACTTTGGGTAGGTCAGATGCATGGTGTAGTAATAGGCTAGAAGATAAATCAAACCGTGATGCAATTCTTCTTCCGGGAAAGTGGTGACGGGAGTGTTGCCAACAGCAATCATGCAGCAGGGCCTATCCAGGATCAGGACTGGGCTGGGGAGGGCGCTCTTCTGTAGGTAGGTGTTTGGATCTTCAGATGGCTACAACAAAAAGAAAAACAAAACAAAAAAAACAATAGATATGTTGTCAGTAACATACATGGGCAACTGACAACCCAACTTAACATCAGAAAGCCAGGAATGTGACAAATAAAAAAAAAACTCCATGTCTCCAAGGCATGAGTAATCAATAGGAAAAAGTCATTTGGGGGTGAACTACTCCTTTAAGTTAATAAGTCTTGCATAAATCCATTATAGAAAGTACCGTTTTCAGGATTCAAATACAATAAATAGATCTTAAGCACAACATAAGACATGTTTTGAGGTTGTAGATCAGCTGACTATTTGGTGTGACAATCCTACCTCAAGAATGTGGAGCAAAGCTTCGCTTGCATCTCGTCCCAACTTCTTTGGTGGTGGTGAACTGGAGGGGAACAGAGCTGGGAGTGCTCTGATCAAACCTATGGCATATTCAACTGAGACTGAAAAAAAGTGCTCAGTAAGTTTATTCACTCAGTGTTTACTCAGTACAATATAACTCAATGAGGAACATTCTAAACAATGCACAACCATTTTTTAAATGTCATGCACACCTTTGGAGTTACACCGTGGCAAGGTAAACTACACAACCCAAACCTCTACCAAAGCGATCTTGGCCTTGACATACAGATGACCAATATATTCAAACAAATAGCTGATCCGTTTTCTTCAATATAAAAGGGTCAGAACCAGGTAGTTCTAGTTCTGCAAAGAAGTCACCTATTCCACAGTACTAGCTACCCATTGGCTTTACCCAAAGTGCTTACTGTATATTTTAACATACAAAATAAAGACATTGCTTTAACATTAACACAAGCAGCTGGTCAAAATAACATTTAAACAAACTTTGGACCAGTTCTCTTCAATATAAAGTCCACAAAATAAACTGTTGTGGGGGGTTGGAACTGGAACAATAATACAGAATCTAAGGCTGTGGATGGTATAATACCATCTCATATGGGGTTAGGGGGGGTCAATGGGGGCTTTAGTGGCCAATGAAAGCTTTCCAATCGGCCATGGCCTTCTTGTAAGATGGAGTGAGGTCTCCCTCATGGATTTCATCCAAGAGGACCTCCGTTTGTATGACAGAAAGCAGAGTGGCAACACACTTGGGGTATCTAAGGTGTAGGGCAGAGGTCGGCAACCCAAAATGTTGAAAGAGCCATATTGGACCAAAAAACAAAAAGCAAATCTGTCTGGAGCCGCACACATTTTTAAGCCTTATATAAGCCTTATGAAGGCAACACATGCTGTAAGTGTCTATATTAGCTATATTAGGCTATCAAATGACTAAGTATAGGCTACAAATATATAATGAGCATGCATGATTAAATGTTTATTTCCCCTGCAGCGCATACTGGAGAGAATGACGCATCACGTGACTACTGTGCTGTACGATGGTACAGCTTTAAGTTTAACGTCCATTACAATATTAATGTATTATGTTTCGTTGCATTGCTGAAATATAATAAAGAAATCAGATTTTTGATGTCAGTTTTATTCTGAGGATTCGAAAAAACAACAAATGGAACGTGCATAATAGGCCCAGACCCCCATGAAAATAAAATGTAGTCCTCTTCAATCCTCGATAATACAAAGCATGCAAGGCAAAATTCTCACAGAATTTTTAAACAGATGGTTACACATGTGCAGCATAACTGCAATATGACTTTTCGCAACACAGTCACAGACAACACAGGCACAAGTGCAATAAACGCAGCCTGCATTTAAAACGCAGCCTGCAATTATAAAAATAAAACAGCAGCCTTTTGAAAAGGTAAAGTAGCCAGGCTATATAAAATGTAAACAATACAGTTTAATTTCGATTCTGTGGATTATCCTGTTCTCTTTAGTTTTCTGCAAAAGAAAGTCAGTGCAAGGGTAAAACGCAGCAGCATCCTTTTCTCTTCTGACACGCACAATACAACGCAGCCATCCTCGGACCTGAGCAACAAAACACAATAATATCCCTATGTGTCATTATCCTCTTCTCTTTAGTTTTCTGGTAAAACGTAGCAGCATCCTCTTCTCTTTTAACACACAACGCAGCCATCCTCGGACCTGAGCAACAAAACACAATAATATCCCTATGTGTCATTCCAAATATATACTGACAAAAATATGAAATCACTTTATAAAAACAGCCACTTTGTTACTAAATATGGGCCTATGACAGGATTGTGTTCTTACCCGTTTAATGTGACTTCTGTTTTCGGACATCACTGGACAGCTTCTGAACATCGGGCATGTAAGATGTAACTTTAATTTTCACGCAGGACTGCAAGCTCTCATCTGTGAGGCGGGTGCGGTATTTGGATTTGATGTAGTTCATGTTTGAGAATATCTGCTCGCACAGGTATGTTGATCCAAAGATAGATAATACTCCAAATGCATATTTCTTCATGTTCCTATAACTGTCAGGAATAGCATTCCATGTTTCAAACACAATTTTCTCTGGTGTTGGGAGGCTTTCAATTTCGCTCCATTTGTGGTTTTGTGCAAGCTGGGCTTTCTGGCGAGTGACATCTTCAAGCTCGGCTGTCAGACTCTTGAACTTGGAAACCCATAAATCTTTGTCAGCTATATCAGCCATTTCCATTTCAAGGTCAGCTTGATTTACACCTGGGATTGGGAATGTGTTCAGCAAGGACGGGTCAATCTCCAGGGGTGTGACAGGGAAAGATAGTGTCATTTTTTCCTTTCTGAACTCGCCAAATCTTTTCCCAAATGCCGTTTGCATATCAACGATCGCACCTTGTAAATAATCACCGTTGATTGTGTGATCGGGGTGGGCGTCTTTGAACTCTCTCAGGGAGGAGAAGTGAGAGAGCGTGCCTCGCTGTACATCTCTGGCGAATACAGTCAGCTTGCGCTCGAATGACAAAACAGCTTCCAGCATTTGCAGTGCAGTGTTTCCCCGCCCCTGGAGACTTGTATTCAGCGTGTTTAGGTGACTTGTCATATCCACCATGAAGTGCAGTTTTTCCAGCCACTCTGTATCTTCCAGTTGCGGGTAGTTCAGGTCTTTGCTTTTCAGGAATGTGTTCACGTGTTCTAAACAAGCAACAAAGCGATGCAAAACCTTACCCCTGGACAGCCATCGGACTTTGTTGTGTAGCAGGAGATCGGAATATTGGCTCTCAACTTCATCTAGCAACGCACGGAACTGACGGTGGTTTAATGCTTTTGCAATTATCTTGTTCACCATCTCGATGACACGGTTCATCACCTCCGTACACTCCGGTGGGAATGTCTGTGCACACAGTGCTTCTTGGTGCAAGATGCAGTGAAATGTAAGCAGACTTCGATCCAATGCTTTCTGTATTAAAGTCACAAACCCCTTTTGTGATCCCCTCATACTGGGTGCCCCATCTGTAGCCACTGAAATCAGGTGGTTGGTGTTTATTCCATTGTCATTTAAACACTTCAGCACAGCCTCACATATGTCCTCCCCCCGTGTTTGGCCTTTCAGTGGTATTAATTCGATCATTTCTTCTTGTGGCCCATCAGAGTTCACATACCTGCATAACAGCGCTGTCTGTTCAATATCGATCACATCACACGACTCATCAACGGCAATTGAGTATGCTGGAGCTGAATTAATGTCCTTGATTTGCTGATTGGTGATGTTGCCTGCCATTGTAATGGCCCTTTCCTTCACTGTCTTTGCGGAGAGAGGCATGTCTTTAATTTTCTGTATTATCTCGGTTTTGTTTTTGAAGTCTGAAAATAGGTGCTCTGATATTTTAATGAATGTATCCTTCATGTAGTCACCATCTGTGAACGGTTTCCCACGCTTTATTATCTCCCGGGTTGCCACAAAACTAGCAGCAGTTGTGGAGTTTGGAGTTGAAATCCACTTCTTAAATCTATTTTTGCTCTCCTCTGATTTCTCCAGAAGTAATGCAATCGCACTTTTTCTCTCACTCCCAACTGGGTACTCGGCTGCCCACGTTGCATGTCTTCCCTGGAAATGTCTTTCCACGTTACTCTTTTTGTTATTTGACAACTTCTCATTACAAAGCAAACATGCAGGGAATCCTTCTGCATCGGCAATGAAAGCAAATGATTCGGTCCAAGAACTGTTAAATGCTCTATTCTCCTCAGCTATCTTTCTCTTTTTCCCTTTGGGATCCATGGCTCATCCATCACACACCCGCTGGTTTGTTTACAACGGTCACCTGCCTGGCACCATGCTGAGCTGTGTGTCGCAGTCGCAGGCTATGACGCAAATCTTGTCGACAGAAATGTTGAAATGTAATATTTATTCTACACATTTTACAGCATTGGAAAACGTTAAGAATGTTTGTTTCATATTTGTCCTCATACAGAAACCATATTAAAACAAAAAATATATTTTTCCCCCCATCTTTTTCCATTTTCATACATTTTTGAAAAAGCTCCAGGGAGCCACTAGGGCGGCGCCAAAGAGCCGCATGCGGCCCTAGAGCCGCGGGTTGCCGACCTATGGTGTAGGGTATAATAGTAGGCCATAAGGTAGACAACACCGTCTGCTACCTCACATTTTGGGAGTGTGTGTATGGGCTCATCTCCTATGGCCAGGAGGCAGTTGGACTCACTCACAATCAGCACGGGACAGGATAGAGGACGCTTCTTCAAGTATGCATTGGGGTCTTCTTTTTCCTTTAACACAAAACACACATATCGTTCTATCAGATAATGAACTTTGTTTTCAAGGATCATTTTAGTATTTATCAATTTATTTTTTACCTAAGTCAGCTAAATCCTAATGAAGTTATAGCGTAAGCAGGACCTTCAGCTATAATCATTTTAACACATCAAAATAGGGTTGTTTTTGACAGGTGAATATTATACTGTAATGTTGTACATTGCAGTATAACTAAGTATGCTCACCTCCAGGACATACACCAGAGCCTCACTTGTGTCTCGTAGCTTCTTGGGAGCAGCAGCCGTGGAGGGGAACAGTGATGGTAGTGCACGGAGAACCATGAGAGCCTGTTGAACTGTTGAGGAAAAAGATCATTACATTTATAGGTTGATAAAATGCACGCTCAATGATCTACAAAAGTTTACATAAAAAAGATATGTATAAATGACAGCCAAGAGATGAAAAAGAAAGACAAGACACTTGAACATTAACATCATACATCCACCAAACATCAATGCTTACTTTTGGTCATTCCCATTGGAGGTTTCATGATCTTTTTGGACACGCCATAAAACAGCACCTTCTGGCAGAACTCATTCCATCTTCCCTTCAGTTCATCAATGTAGTCGCTGTTATTCTTGTCCAGGATGCGGCGAAGTTCCTGCAACACCTATGAAATATTAAATATATAATAGACATTTGAATGCATCATTTAGGAGGAGGAAAACATTGGTATGTGTTTCAAATTATGCCTACTAAACAATCACTTACATGTCCAATGACCTTGAAGCAAGGATATGCCTCTATAATTTTGTCGTATCGGTCCTCCTCACGAATGGAATCTGAATCAATGAAAGCTCTTCTGGCTTTGAACTCCAAATCCAGGAGCTGAGAGACAGACTCATGGTTTGGATTTTTCTTTTTGTACAACGCCTGTAGGGTTCTGTAGTGCTTGGCCATGGCTGCTGGACTGTCAGAATCAGGACTGTCGGTGTTGACCGGCATGTTACCTATAAGACACAAACGCAAAGTCAAATAACTACACAGCAATCATAGTGTTTGTGTTGATTAACAGGGTTCTCCCATCTCTCCTCAACATAAAATAAATGTAATAAACACATCATAAGGTTAAATGTTTAAATATACATTTGAAGGTCACCTTTTTCATTAATGGCAGAGTCTGCGCTTGTATTCTCCTCTGAGGAGTGGTTGAGAATGATGGTCGAGTCACTGGAATCGATTTCATCTGTGTCAGTTGGCTGCTCAAGACGGGCCATCTTTGGCTGCAGATGGCGTTTCTTTGAAGGTCTCCCTTCTGGAACGGTCTTTTGGGGGGTTCTCACGTTTTGCAATCTTTTGAATAGCTGTCCATACACAGTGGCCTGTACAAGACAAAAGTAAAGCGTTCTAATTTCCACTTAAAATGCCAAACAATTTAGTCATCAACTGGATACATTTATTTCACTTACCCATGTGTTCTTATTGTTCAGGTCCTGCAGCATGGGGTAGTACTGGACTATTCTTCTTGCCATAGCTGTAAGTTCTGGCTTTGATGGGTATCTGTCAGATTCAGCATCCCCCTTTGCCCTCAGGATTGCGATCATGCTGGTCATGGTGTTACGAATGAGTCGGCATCTGAGTTCCTTGGACATCTGGCAGTTCCGCTCTTCACCCTTCTTCGCCAACTCAAAGTATTGAGTTCGGACGTGCTCAAGTTCGGTATCTGTGTGTACTACGTAGTCTGGGAAGGAGATCTTCACAACCTTTTCAGGAGTTGCAGCTGGACATGCTCTAACAGGAGTGGAAGCCTGTGGCAGTGGTATCTTGTAGTTTACAGTTGGACATCCTCCAACAGGAGTGGAGGTCTGTGGCAGTGGTGACTTGTTAGCAGAACAAGAACTGCCCAAGTCCTCTCTGCCAGATTCCTGTAAAATAAAATGTTACTGTTAAACTTCACTGATAACTTGGCACAAGTATGCTATGTTTAATTTCATAGGTTATATTCTTTGCCAGCTAACCTCTAAACCAGAGGATACTGAAGTAATTAGTTAATTGTTGATCATGGTTTGCATTAAGCACAACATCGTGGTATAATAAAATCAACAAAGGTTGGCCTGGAGAATGCCTTATGGTTTTACAGCTTAAACAAGTACCAATGCAATAAAGTGAACATACTACAGTTACTGTCAATTTACACATGATTTAACAACATAGTGCTTTTAAGTTATACAGGTTACAACTTAGTGCTCTATTATTGTAGAAACTGACCTCGACATCACCATGAAATGAACGCCAGACTGCTTTTCTCCTCAAGAAATGTTCTGGGCCTGGGAAAAGGTCCCGCAAGTCTTCACGAGTCAGGGTGCCCATCATTGCCTCACTGATGTTTGCAACTATAGAAAGAAAAGAAGAAAAAAAAATCATATATTGCCACCTGGTTGCTGGGCCAACTGGAGCCTGGGGACTGTTTATTGATTTAAAGTAGTTCACCCATTTTTTTTTCTATTGATTACTCACTTGGGTCTCCATCTGGAATCAATGGGCATACAAAGAGCCTCCTCAAATTATTGGCTTAGGAATGTGACAAAAACTAAACAATATTATTGAACTCAAGTCTCCGTGGCATGAGTAATCGATAGAATAAAAAAAGATAGAAAATGGGAGTGAACTACTCCTTTAACTATAAATATAACTGGAGCTGCACATATTTTCTTTGCAATAATTCTATCAATGTAATCTAAATAATACAGAAGTTTTTTTTTTTTTGATATTTTATAATATCAATGAAACTGATTTAATCAAAGGGTTTGCCAGCTTAATGACTGATAATTAGGAACCAAATGAACCCTATTGCTGCTGGTCCATTTGTACACTTGTAAACAGGTCTGAACTCTGTAACCCTTACTGCTGCAGCCATAAATAGTATACAACAAACTATATCTAAGCAACTACATAACTTTACATCTATGCATTCATAAAGAAATCTAAAGCCCAACAAAAATATGTTTGACTAGAACTTTGTTACATCACAGTCAAAACTACAGGTTAATTTATTTATTTTTGAAAAGTTTTGGCCAACTAACTTCATTCTAATTTGTAATTTATCACATTAAAATAAACCAAACATCATTTAAAAGCACCAGAATATGTCTAATATAATGGGCGCGCCAAAAAAAGAACAGATTTACAAGCTCACAGCGTGTCCCCGTGTGCAGTGATGTGAGCTTGAACTGCTTTTTAGTCCCACAACAACAGAGGGTGAGCATGTTGGTGGACGTGCAGACACCTCAGATAAATCGCCTAAGTCACCATAATTAATTGGTATAACCTATGTTAGGTTATGTGTTTAAAATTGTTTACATGCATGCATTACCCCTTAAAGTCGACAAAGCGACGTCGTCCAAATCTTCCATGTTGTTAGCAGAAGTTAACCGGTTTAGCTCAACTTCTTGGCTTCCCTCTGCAAAGCGTGGGTACAATAAACATTTGAAACGTCAATATTAACATTAAAACCTATTAATGTAATCAATACAAAAGTAAAATATGTTGTATGTAACTTACCAGCAATAACGTGTGGTTTCAGTTGTCGTTGGTAAAGTTGCAGTGCAGAGAAATAAAGACGGTGTTTGTTCGGTTCTGTTAACCTGGGAGGTGTACTGTTAGGTGAATTTGAAAGTGGACTCGGCTGTGTCTGATAGTGAGATCGAAGGGACCGCGTTCCCTTCGGCTATCTTCGGCTGTCTTCGGCTCGTGGGCCACTACCATTTCCATCAAGAGGGGGGGTTGTAACATTCGTAACTAAATTTAAAACGCATCGTTTCTTGATGTATGAGGGACTTACAATATATATGTGTGTGTAAAATGTATTTTTTATTCTCTACATTTTGCGCAGTGGAACAAATACGAAAATATAAAATAATAAAATATAACTGTACCCTACCTAGTCTGGAATAGTACGGACCGGATATGCTCTTTGTAAACAACGGGGTGCGCCGTGGACCAAAAAGAGTCGACAAGCAGAAGCGAACATCAGACCGGTCTGGCTTTACGTCCACATTTAAAAGTTATTACTGATTAGATTGCAGCATGACGTTGGTGTTTAATAAAACGAACGCGAGCGCATACTGCGCATTATCTTCACCAAGTTGAGCCTGCTGGGATGACGGTGGACCGACGCGAACAGCCACAACAACAACAACAACAACAACAACAACAACAACAACTGTCTCTGTAGTCTGTAGCTGAGGACTAATGTACATCCATACAACGCAGGATATTCTTCAAAGACGAAGATAATTCATTACGGGCCAATCGAACGGTAGGTAATCGTTTTATATACATATATATGCATTGTGTATTTATCTCCCCCTCCCCTCACCAGAGAGCTGTTGTTAACCAAATGGACCTGTTTACCAGGGTAAACAATGTAACCAATTGCAACATTTATGGATCCATTTGGTTCCATTTGTACAGCACACTCTCAGAGTTACAGTCAGACCTGTTTAGCAGTGTACATGAAACCAAATGGACCCTTATACAATAAATTCAACTGGAGTTTCACTGTTCACTGGTGTCTACAGTAAATTCATAGTTATATGTATATGTATATATATGTATATATATATATATATATGTATATATATATATATATATATATATATATATATATATATATATACATACATACATACATACACACACACACACACACACACACACACACACACACACACACACACACACACACACACACACACACACACACACACACACACACACACACACACACACAACACACACACACACACACACAAAACAAATCAGATTGGCGTCACATCAAAATCCAGTTAAAAGTTAGGCCTAGTTATAATATGTTGTATGGTGGTGTTAGTTAGTGGTTACTAGTTAGCCTCGTCACCTTTTGCTGTTTTAATGGAGATATGTGTTCTTTTTTCAGAGTGGAGAGGGTCGTGAGAAGGTTAACCTTTTCAAACATTCAACTGCATTTCTTCTTCAAGCCAGGGAAACCCAACAATTTACTCAGGTATAGTGTATGCCATTGTCTTCTAAAGGAATTGCATTGATAGTAGCATGCATGTAATACATAATCTTTAATTGTGTAATGAATTAAAAGCTCTTGTGGGAGATGTATTATTTGTTTTATTTATTTGTTTGTGTATCTTCTTCCCCCACCACCACCCCCACCCTCCCCAGAGAGCTGTTAACCAGATGGTGAATGGTGAATAAAGAGAATGGAGTCCAGCAATATCTGCCAGCTTTTCTGGAGCACCTGAAACATCAAATGAGTGACATGATTGATGGACATTCTGGGGAAATTGTTCAACTGAAGAGTGATGCGATGGATTTATTTGACCAGTTTATTGACCCTTTCAGTAACATTTCTACAACCCACTTGAAGGACAAGACAATCAGAGAAGTCTGTTGCAAACAATTGAAGCAGAGCTTATGGTCTTAAAAGAATCCAGCATGTTATCTGAAACATGGATATTTCAGATCCCTAACCCTTAAGAACCATTGCTTTCATTATTTACCATTGCTTAAAAGTTTGGAGCGTCTGCTATTACATCCAAGAAATCTTCACATGATCAAAGAGGGGCCACAGTCATGCACGGATGGATTTATTTATTATTTAATTGATGGAGATGGTACGTGAAATGGGCCCGTCTCTGATGTGAAAAATATCTAATATGTAGAGGGGAGGGGACCTCTTTGGAATAGAGCAAGTTGAACATGTTTTCACACCATGGATAATGCATTATGGAAATTCAAATTACTATATATGCGGCTATTTCTAATGTCATGAGTGGTACACCAGAGTTTGGTCTTGTGAAAACATTTATATTGTATCATTGCATTGTTTTGAATGACAACCTCTCTCTCTACAGTTGGGTAGAATGATCAGTATTTAGCCTATACTGTAGAATAATGGTTCTAAACCTGAGGGTAGGGACCCTCAGGGGTGGGGGTTGGGTGTCCCAGATGGTCCCCAGATGACAGTTTTGTGACAAGTTTACTGGTTAAGACTCTGAAGACCTTTTTAAAATCTAAAAATGAAAAAGTTAAAATGTAAATTAATTGAAAATGACCATTACTGCATCAAAACTAATCAACAAACTATACAAAAAAAGATCAAATAATGAGAAAGATGCAACATTTTTGAAAATAGACAATCTACAAGCTCACAACACCAGCTTGTAGATCTGCTATTTTCACAAAATGTATCTGGAACTCAAACAAAATGTAATGTCTCAACTCCTACATTCCAAGTGTTTGTCAGGGTGAGGGTGGGTGGGGGGGGGGGGGTCCACAGTTCAAATGTGATTATTTTGTGGGATCCACAGCAGTTCCAATGTGATTATTTTGTGGGGTCACAGCCTGAAAAGGTTGAGGACCACATGGGTTAAAAGTTCCTTGCAGGCTCAAGCTATGTTGATGCTGGAAACCTTGTTGATTTTGTGCCATAATACTTTGTGACATTCAATAATAGAAAGTACAACCCAATTAAGTATGATCTCATTGCACGTACTGTAATGTTTGGGGTAGAAACACACCTTTCCAATAAAGATGTTGTTTTTCTTGAAATTAACTAAGTCTATGTCTTGATATGAGATGATTACATCTTTTACAATAACACACCAGCTTAAAAATCAGTGATATGCCAAAATAACCTTGTTTTATCTAAGACATGACTCAATACCAGATGGTTTCATGATTTTATCACTTAGCAAGATATTCAAGTTGCAATGTATGAAAACAAGTCCCTATATCTCACAGAAATTTGACTGGTTAGATGATGTATCTTATACTAAGTGTGATTTGGAATTTTGACTAGAAATAAGCTGGATCAACTTCATAAGATTTTGAGTTTTTGCAGTGTATTAGAAAGACATTGGGCTGCTTCCTTGTTTCCTTCACAGGTGTTGCCAATGATGAACGCGACTGAACAATGCTGTGCAATATCGTAGTGCTTAATTCATATCTGTGTTCTGAACCAAGCTTTTTGGTCATTATTGTTTTGGTTCATTATTTACCGTATTCTGAATTTGAGCCACGGACCACCATTTGATGACATTTAGCCTCTCAGATCCAAAACATATAATATTTCTTTATCGTTGGATAAGATTTTGTTCACAATTCCATGCTGTTTTGATGTTGGTACCATAGAAGAGAGAACAGGCAAAACGTTAATCAAAATACTGTATATATATATATTATTTCTACATTCTGTAATTAGCCAGTAGCTATGGCCCTCCCCTAAAAGCTTTTGTCCAATGCTAGCTTAGCAACCGGCAGCTTGCCAAGGCTGTTGCCAAGGCAAACCTTGGCAAGCAGGAAGTTATTCTAAGCTAGCATTGGACAAAAGCTTTTTGGGAGGGGCATAGCTACTGGCTAATTGTGTAGACTTGCATAAATTAAGTAATGCAGATGTTTAACAATACTTTAAAGCTCTTAAAGGTGATACACCATGAAATTTCACTTTTCCTATTTTAAAACCTTTTTTTAGGGTCCCACTAGCACCTTCTATCCTCACAAAGTCCCATTTCTGACCGTTGTGTCTTTCTCTGGTTTTGAGAAGGCGAAGGTTACAAGTATCCCACGGGTTCTCAAAACAGGCTATCCAGATTTGCTGCCGATTGTGACGTCATCTGCCGATTGTGACGTCATCATCACAAAAAAAATATTCAAAAACTATTTTTTTTCCAAAAAAATATATATATATTTGGTACTGCAGCTGAAATGCTCTGAGAGCCATTCAAAAATGAGAGAGGCTCTCTATTCAGGAGTGGTAATTTAGCCTCAAACCTTTTGAAAAACGTTTTTGGGACATAAACAATATGACAAATACTTTTTAAATGCATGGTGTATCACCTTTAAAGTGTTCATTTGGTTACCAACTCACCATCATTTAGCTGGGGCCCACCTGGAACCCCCTCAAGGACCACTGGTGGTCCCTGGACCACACTGGTTTAGACAAACAATCTCCTTTATGCATTGCTTTAAGTGACTTGCACTTGTTGACGTTTCGCCCTACGTTCCTCCCACCACCCACCAGCTTATCGAGGACCTCCGTAAGCAGTTGGAGCATCTACAGCTGTTCAAGCTGGAGGCTGAGACCAAGAGGGGGCGCTCTCCCAGTGCGGGACTACAGGAGTACCAGACCCGCACCCGGGAGGCTGAACTAGAGCAGGAGATCAAGCGTCTCAAACAGGTACTCAAGCACAGTGTTTCTCAAACATTTCAAATGTCACGGTATTTCCCTTAACTCTGTACAAATGGAACCAAATCAACCTTTTAGGATTCATTTGGTTCCATTTGTACACTTATCAGAGTTACAGAATTGTATGGGTCAATTTAGACCATCCTAAAAGAACCAACAGAGTCCCTGGAATCCACTTTGAGAACCACTGCTCTAACACAGAGGGTGCTTCAACTCTCAGTAGACCTCTGCTCGCACCTAGTTCATATGTGGTGTTTCATTCAACTCTGTCACTAACAACAACACATGAGAAAAGGAAAATGCCTGTTGACTAACAAATATGTAACAAGTGTCAGCGCTGTAGAGACTTAATCCAGAGTGTCTTACAATGAGCACAAGGTGATACACCAGTAAGACTCCCTAATCGACCGTCAGGTCACATGTATACACACCACTTTGCATGATTTTAGGGCAAAATCTGTAAGAGCATTTGCAAGAATTGGCCTCATGATGGCGCTAGAAGAGGGCCATGTGAGAAATGAGGTTGTGGTTTGGCAGCCAAGGAGTGTGTGTGTGCAAAGTTTGGCATGGATAGGGGCAACGGTGGCGGAGATATGAGTAGGGGAAAAGTGTGACGTGACTGACAGACTGACTAACAGCCGGTGGAGGTTTTGATAGTGACTGCGACCTGACGGTCGCAATCAAATGCATAGAAGTTGTAATCTAGGATCGTAGGTAAACCAAGGACCTGTCGTCAGTCTAACAGTAGACTGATAAAACACCAAACAACTACTTATTGTATTACTGTATATGAGGATGTTAGGGCTGTCACCATATGACATTTTACATGACCATTAATTGTCACTCAAATAATTGGCGATTAACGATTTAATTGTGTTTTTGTCGTTGATAATTACATTTCTGTTTGGCTTTTAGGCTTTGAAGTTGCATATGGTAGATATGACACATAACCTAAATATACAAATACATTACTGACATATTTGACAACTTACTACTTAAAAAATAACATTGATAGTGGAAATAGCCGATCTACAAGCTCACAACGCGTCGCATATTTCCACTATTTCGGACATTTTTCAACATTCACGATTATGACGATTATGACAAAATAATTGCGATAATGTCAAATAATCACGATTAGACGATTATGTAATAATTGTGACAGCCCTATGTGATGATGATGATAATGTGATGACTCCCCGCAGGACAACCGCAGTCTGAAGGAGCAGAATGACGAGCTCAATGGCCAGATCATCAACCTGAGCATCCAGGGAGCCAAGAACCTGATGTCGTCCTCCTTCTCCGACTCCCTGGCGGCCGAGATCAGCTCTGTGTCTCGGGGAGAGGTCAGTTTGACATGAGTATAGGCAGGGTTCCCACGGTCATGAAATTCCTGGAAATATTTTGAAATTAGAAAAATATCTTTCCAGTACTGGAAAAGTTTTGGAATTGATCAAGGGTCCTGGAAGGCCATGGAAAAAATAGCTATGCGTTGTCTTTGGTTATTGATTTTGTTAATACCTCTGAAATGACAAATTAAACATTGGCCAAATTGTCAAATATTAGAGGCAGAAATTGTTCTGCTATTTTCACAATAGAAACGTGTTATACAAAATTCCTCAACTCTTTGTGCTTGTCAGGGTGCCGGGGTCCCCAGTTAAAATATGATTATTTCGGGGGTCACTGCCTGAAAAGGTTGAGAACCACTGGCATACACTGCCTGTCTTTGGGCACTGCGCATAGGAGTAAGCAACTTGTTATTGAGCTGAATTATTGTTATATAGTCCTGGAAATTGGGTTAAATATTCTGGAAAAGTTTTAAGTTTTTGGAAATGATTTGGTAAAAATGTGTGGGAACCCTGGTATAGGCTCGCATGTGATGGCGTCCACAGGAGAGACGCGATACGAACGTGAATTCTCAAAATTGGAGTTGTAGATCAGTGTGTTATACCAGTAGTTCTCAAACCTTTTCATGTCAAGGACCCCCAAATTAATATAATTTTTCTCTTTTGTGCCAGGGACCCCAGTACAAGATTTATAATGTTTCAAAAACGTTAGACATGTTATGGTATAGGGCAGGGTTCCCCAATTAGTTTTCCCCAAGGGCCGAATTATGTCTAGGGTACCAAGCCGAGGGCCACAACATTGCAGGGGGCGACGGCGGCGTTCCCGCTACTCCAGCGACTGCGACAGTTCAGATTTCGTCGTTGTCGGGTGAAAATCTTGTATGTCCATAACCATTCGTTTTGCATTTCTCATTTAAAAAATTATTTAAACTAGTGAAAACAGCCGATCTACAAGCACACAACGCCTCGCACCCGCGAGGCGTTGTGTGCTTGTAGATCGGCTGTTTTCACTACTTTTGTGCGACGGCCTTGTATGATTTGCGAAAGAACGTACACATTTGGAGATACGAGATTTCCACCCGACAACGACGATATACTAGTGTTGTTGCTGCTCTTATAGCACCATTATTACTGGGGTTGGTGTGGGCCAGACAGTAGCCCCCCGCGGGCCGCAAATGGCCCGCGGGCCGCCTATTGGGGAACCCTGGTATAGGGTTAAAGTTGTTAAACTGATTTAGATGATTTCAAGGACCCCTGCGGGTCACCGGACCCCGCTCTTAAGAACCACTATGTTATACTGTGGCATGTTATTTCTTATTCAACATGTATCGTTTTTGTTATGTCGACTGACACATGCCAACTCTGTTTCCAGTTGATGGAGGCTGTCCACAAGCAAGAAGAAATCAACTACAGGCTCCAGGACTATATCGACAAAATCATCGTGGCCATCATGGAGTGCAACCCCGCTATCCTGGAGGTCAAATAAGACGCCCTCGTGAAAGGTCTTGCCTACGTTGAAGTTGGAACAAAAAGAAAGCACTCTTCCCAATTCCAATTGAAGATTCAAAAGAACTATCTAGTTTTTGGCACTGTCCATGGCTGTCTATGAATAAGCTATTTTGGTTAAATATCCCTTGAATATGAGCATATTTGTGTGTGTGCGTGCATGTTCTCCCTCCTTAATTCCAATGGGTTCTGGTGACTTCCATGTATTTGGGTAGAGGGACCCGCGTTATGAAGGTATGGATGATGTTCCGTGAGAATTTACATCACGAGATGCAGAAACCTCCCTGCCCCTTCCAAAGAGAAAAAACATCTGAAAGCTTGGCTTACATGGAATTTAGACAATGATACCCGAAAAGCCTTAAAGCAAATGCCATGTAAGTACCCGACTGGTCGCACATACATCGACCAGCATGTTAGGGCGTGTTCTCCTGAGTCGTGCTGAATCGTGTTGTCCACACAAAGCCGTATGAAGCGCTGTTCATGAGGAGGCAGCCAGGGGGAGCTACCGGGCTTTTCTGAATTGTCCGGTGGCTCTCTTAAACACATTTGAAGTTTGCTGTGTTATCTACAGTGGTGGACAAAGTATATACCAAGTAAATGCTCTTAAGTACAAATTACAAAGTACATTTTCTTTTCTAACATTAATGCATTGCTGTATTGAAATTTGTAACATTTAAAAACTATAAAGTAAAACGAAATTCATGAACAGGTCGCCGTGCGACATGTTGTAAGCTTGTAGATGTGCTATTTTCACTAGGTTTGAAATAGGGCTTAAGTGTTTAATTCATGAAGTACTTTTCCCCTCCCTAGAAGCGTAGTGGAGTCAAAAGTACAATATTTTGTCTTGGCGATGTAGTGGCGTGAAAGTCGTGCTTGCACAGAATTATAAAAGAATGTACTTAAGTACAGTACTCAAGTAAATATACTTAGTTACTGTCCACCACTGGTCAGCGTTTGCAGTGTGGCCTGTCTTTTAGACCTAATTGGACGATCTTTCCAGTCAACCTAGTGAGGGACATTTCGAGGGGCAGAGCATGAGAAATGCCCTGAGGGTTTGTTTTGTGCGTGTGCGTGTGTGTGTGTGGAGTATTTTACATTCCCATTTTGTTTAGTTTTTTTTTCTTTTTTTTTGCTTAAAGGTTTTGAAAATGGATTGACACATTCTATTGTTGTGAGCCTCAATGTCTCCATGCGAGGACCTGTCGGGCCTATTATTTGCTGCATCTCCATTTGTTTTTACGATGAAACAGGGTCTCAGAGTTCAGGTGGGCTTGGAAACCTTGTGTTTAAAGAGCTACGTTTCCCATCACGGACTAATGGTCGTAAAACTTCCAAAGCTGGCGTACAGTAAGGAACTTGTGATGTATAACTGACAAAGTAATGATAATACTGATGCTTGTACTTTGTACACGTTGCTAACATTTCAATTAAGCCTAAAGGGAAACTGCAGAGTGATCTGGAAATTGGAGTCTCTCTTTTTTCTCTGTTGGGCTCACCTGATCTCTGGTCTCTTGATGAGTGAAAGTTCTAGGGAGCCAGCTAATCCAGGTTACCAAACATTCTTGCTATTGTCAGTGAAAATGTTTTCGAGACTGAGAATGCTGGTATTTGACATGTCGTATATATGAAGTAACTCAATTACTTTTTGCACTCGATTTTGTTTTGATTACAGAAAATGTATTTTCTTTGTCAAAATGGGGGGGGGGGGGGGGGAGCGGTTTATTGTGAAGGATTAAATCCTACATTGAAGATGCTTAGTGCATATATGAATATCGTCGCTGTCGGGCAAAACCAAAACCATGTCCAAAACCCTTACTTTTTAGGAAATGGACTAAAAAGAACCTGTGTTCCAATGGATACAATGTAGTTCTGTGTTCCAATGGATACAATGTAGTTCTTATTTGATCACAAGCTCTGAGATATTTGTTAAAACCCACAGACGGACATGACCTATTTGAACATGGCATCGCTATTTTGTGCATGAATTAGACTAAAACAGCAGATCTACAAGCTCGCGATGTGGCACTTTGTGAGCTTATAGATGGGTTAGGTAATTCATTTATTTTAAAAAAGTGGAGGTTTCTGCCTGACAGCGAATACGCGAATGATTCAATGAGTACAGGGACTCTTGTTGCTAGAGGCACAGTCATCAACTGACGAACTTTAGCTTGCCGAACTCTCACGCACATTTACAGATGAGCAAAACCAAATCACACTAACCAGAATGCCATATAGCACAGAGGACATTCAAGAGCTGTTGAGACATACAGTATGCTCAGGCTGTGTCCGAATATTTTGCTAAATTCTCACTCTTATTGTGCATTTTAACAACTCTTCTCCTTACAATTGGGGAGTTCATCTACTGGCTTGAGGGAGAGTTTCAAGAGGCCAGCCTCTTGTTCCACGGCGGACCTAAAAGGATGATACATACATTGAAGAGACACTTAAGATTTAGCGAGCAATAATGTTGCAAAACAACGGTGGACATTGCTGGAGGGCAGATAGAAAAACGATGCTGATCTTTTCCCCCCTCAACAAAAGCTACATGTAGTTTTTCCTCTGTGGTTCTGGAATACAGCAACAAGGACTCACGGCAGACTGAACACATACTCAATCACTGCTACTTATCCTTAAGTCGGCTCTTTGTAGACATTTATGGACACCTCTGTCTCTCACCTCGAAATCGGATATTCTAGTCCGAGTTGGATACCGGACAACTTTTGCAGTGTTGCACTTGGTCTCCCTGTCTGTGGTGGACAGGTAGTTTGTCCTTTGCAAGAGGGGACCAGGCAGAATGGTGCATCAACACAATGACGATAGACTCGAATCAAACGAAACGACAGCTGTCTTTTCACCCTATTCACCTCGAACTCCTGCTATGTATGTCACTACTACTACTATTCTTCACCTGCCATTCCATGGAACATGGCCTTGGATGTAAATGATGTGTACATGTAAAGTTTTTTTCTACCCTTCTTGTAGAGTCTAGGTATTTTTATAGTCACGAAAACAAGGATAAATGTTCTTTTTCTTTTCTTGTCTTTTGCTGAGGAACAATTGCCTGTATTCTAGCATGTAGCGTGTACAGTACGTGTTGGGCTTCTCACCCGTTTCAAATCACAACAGAATATTTATTCACCATTTTCTCATGATGACACCATTTCTGGGGACGGCTCTTCACGTTAAAAAAAAGTTTGTAAATAATTTTAGGGCTTTTTTGTTAGTATTTTCTTTTTCCTTAACGTTCACAAAAGGAAGACGGTATACACAGGGAATGATTCTGTTGAAGTATTCTTTTGAATGAAAATGTATCCATTTAAGAAAAATATGTTTGGGGAAAGTCCCGATAGTCTGGTTGATTTACATCTTGTACAAAAGCTTGAGTCCGGCCAGTTCAAAATGCCATATGGCTTGATGAGGACGCTAACATGATGCTTATGTTGCGATGCCTTCTACAAGGCCATTGCTATATTGTTGACTTTTGCCACTGTTGTCTTCCCAGCTGAAGTCGGGTACTGCATGGAACCACTCATCATCGTTGTATATCACTGATAGTTCAGCAAATCTTTTGACCCAAATCTATTTACACTTTACAGCAGTATATACTGTAAATCTGTGGAGTTGTACCTCTTATTTGTAGCGAGGCATCCTTAAGCACTTGCATTAGTAAAACCTCTTATTCGGTCTACAGTACAACTTTTCTTATTGGTACAACATCGGCACATTGCGTTTCAGTATGACGGTTTTTTTCCATGCCCATTCGTCATTTACATTTCAACCATGGGGATTTACGATGAGGAGAGTCACAATTTCAATCTGGCTACAGATAACCCTCAAATGTAACAATTTTTATTTCAGTGTATCTGGCTCTGATAGGATAAATGAAAACTAACACTGCTTACTCAATGACTGGACGGTTGCTGAGACCACAGACCTGTCAAAACATTCCCCTTGTAGCAGGGCTAAACTTGATTCAGTGGAATTCCGTAATGCACTTTAAACGATTCCAATGTCTTCATTTTTATCCCCTGCTTTCAAAATGACCAAAGACATTTGACTTTTAACTCAGTCTAGAACTCTTTATGATCAGCTCTTGGGTTTCCCAAAAGCTTACTCATAGTCAGGGACGTGCTGGGCCCCTGATTCAGCCCGGGAAAAAGAGTTGGAGAGGCCCTCATTGCACGCTATAGAGAGAGATCTCTCTCTATAGCGCTGCTGCTACTCAAAGATTTGCCATTTCAGATCATGACAAGTGACAACCCAGTGGGCCAATTACTGTACATGAGTTATATTTTGTCGTTGTCGGGTGGAAACCTTGTATGTCCAAAACCGTTTGCTTTGTATTTATCATTTTAAAAATGATTTAAACTAGTGAAAACAGCCGATCTACAAGCACACAACGCCTCGCACCGCGAGGCGTTGTGTGCTTGTAGATCTGCTGTTTTCACTACTTTTGTGCGACGGCCTTGTATGATGAAGCAGGGCTTTGCTTTGCGAAAAAATTTATACATTTGAAACTTGGAGATACGGTTTCTGCCCGACAGTGATGGAACTGGAAATGGAACGAAGGCCCTAACCCTGTCCCGCTTTTCCCAATGGCCAGCACGTCCCTGCTCACAGTAACAGAAAAGGATTGAACTCTCTACTTTCAGTAGTTTGCCCTGACAAACTGGTCTGCTAGTCTTAACACTGTGCCTCTGCGTGTCATACCTTGCATCTAAACTAACCCTATAAGCCCTGGGAAACACGCTAACCACGTGACTGTCAGTTTGCTAAATTAGGACAAACCCTAAATTGTGTAAATAAGACTTGTAATTTTTGTGGACTTCTGCTCTCACACTTGCTTCCAATGTCCAAAGAAAGTTTGCTCAAGGCACAAACATCACTACAGAGTAGTGCATGGCTTGCCATTTTACTGACACGGGAGGATGAAAAGAGAACATTGTAGAAAAACAGAAATTGTATAACTGGAGTTTATTCTTATTTTGAAAGAAATGTATAAATTATAACAGTAATGGTTACTGCTGTATATTATTTTTTGAAGCTCTCTTGAAAGATGTATCCTAATTGTTATTGAGGAAGTATAAGTTCATCAAGTCATTGTTAAATTAAAAAGAAAAAAAAGTTAAAGAAAAACAATGAAGGTAAGATTAGGAAAATAAATTAAATAAAGTGATCCTGTGTTTGTCTTGTTATAATTAATGTTACTTTACATCTTTACTCGTATAGCCCTGGCTGGCACTGTTTGCCTGACAACAGGTACTGTTGACAACGTGTCACTTTGTGACATTGAAAGGGAGAGAAGGAGCCTATTTCACCCACACAATAACCTGGGCATGGCCAGGTACTGATAGACACACAACGTACCTCAGGGTTTCCCAAGGTGGGTGATGCACCCAAATGTGTGCGTGATGCCAGTCCAGGGGTGCCGCAGAATACTTGGATAATAATTTGGAATTCATCAATATCACTCACTTCACTATGATTAGTAAAACATACCTTATTGCACTGTACTTATTGTTATTTTTCCGTCTACACACTGCATTACATTATGCAGATAACAATCCCCTTAAAGAACCATGGTGAATTATTAAGAGTCACTACATACTTTTATTATTTGTACTTTGGGTAGCTATTTTGAAAACAGGACTTTGGACAGGATTTGTAACAGTATGTTTACAATGTGGTATAGCTACATTTACCCAAGTAAATCTCAGTACTTGCACCACTGCTGCTAATATGCTGGTGGAGAAGGAGTTACAGTAATGTATGCGAGCATAATGTGTGCGCACCACGCCCACACGCATTCCCAGACCATGCCCCGCCCCCAATTTGCATGAGTCGACTAAGCTCCTCCCCTTCATTTACATACGGTCGTCTGCATTTTTTACGCGCTGGGAAACCTACCTTAACGCCCTCATTAGCATAATTTATGCGCACCACGCCCACACGCATTTCCAAACCATGCCCCGCCCCCAATTTGCACGAGTCGACTAAGCTCCTCCCCTTCATTTACATACGGTCGTCTGCATTTTTTACGTGCTGGGAAACCTACCTTAACGCCCTCATTAGCATAATGTATGCGAGCATAATGTATGCGAACCACGCCCACACGCATTTCCAGACCATGCCCCGCCCCCAATTTGCAAGAGTCGACTAAGCTCCTCCCCTTCATTTACAT
Organism: Nannobrachium achirus; assembly: GCF_963921795.1. Taxonomy (NCBI): domain Eukaryota; kingdom Metazoa; phylum Chordata; class Actinopteri; order Myctophiformes; family Myctophidae; genus Nannobrachium; species Nannobrachium achirus. The sequence continues at coordinate 55,594,292 of NC_137825.1, forward strand.
ACGGCCGTCTGCATTTTTTACGCGCTGGGAAACACACCTTAACGCCCTCATTAGCATAATGTGTGCGAGCATAATGTATGCGAACCATGCCCACACGCATTTCCAGACCATGCCCCACCCCCAATTTGCAAGAG